>NC_143168.1:2805000-3107500 GCF_047325235.1 Durio zibethinus | reverse complement strand
AAGTTCACTCCATGTCTAAGCCCCAGTCGAACCGAGGGTTGTGGTAGTAGGACCGGTAGCGGGATCGGCAGCATGCAGAGAGGGATCGAGTTGATCCCCGACTTGCGCATTATGCCTCTCTGGTCGGCTGAGCACCCGCACGTTCGTTTTGTGGGTTGACTTAGGCATACGGAGTTCATCCCCAATCTAAGCATACAGAGTTCATTCCCAGTCTAAGATCAGATTGGATCGAGGGTTGCGGTAGCAGGATCGATAGCACACAGGGGGGACCAGGTCGATCCCCGGCTTGCACATTCTACCTCTCCAACCGGTTAAGCACCCGCACGCTCGTTTCGTGGGTTGGCTTAGGCATAGGGAGTTCATTCCATGTCTAAGCCCCAGTCAGACCGAGGGTTGTGACTGCGAGACTGACAGCAAGCAGAGAGGGATCGGGTCGATCCTCGACTTACGCATTGCGCCTCTCTGGCCAGCTTAGCGCCCGCACGCTCATTTCATGGGTTGACTTAGGCATACGGAGCTCATTCTCAGTCTAAGATCGGACTGGACTTAGGGCTGCTGTAGCAGGATCGACAGCATGTAGGAGGGGACCGGGCTAATCCCTGACTTACACATTCTACCTCTTCGATCGGCTGAGCACCCACACCATCATTTCATGGGTTGGCTTAGGCATACGGAGTTCATTCCATGTCTAAGCCCTAGTCGAATCGAGGGTTGTGGCGGCAGGACCAGCAGCGGAATCGACGGCATGCAGAGGGGCATCCGGTTGATCCCTGGCTTAGGCATATGGAGTTCATTCATGTCTAAGCATACGAAGTTCATTCCCAGTCTAAGATCAAATCGGATCGAGGGTTGCAGTAGCAGGACCAACAGCAGGATCGATAGCACGTAGGGGGGACCAAGCCGATCCCTGGCTTGTAGATTCTGCCTCTCCGGTTGGCTGAGCGCCCGCACGCTTGTTTCGTGGGTTTGCTTTGGCATACGGAGTTCATTCCATGTCTAAGCCCCAACCGGACCGAGGGTTGTGGTAGTAGGACCCGTAGCAACATCGACAGCACGCAGAGGGGGGTCAGGCTGATCCTCGGCTTACGCATTATGCCTCTCCGACCGGTTGAGCACCGATACGCTCGTTTCGTGGGTTGACTTAGGCATACGGAGTTCATCCCCAGTCTAAGCATACGGAGTTCATTCCTAGTCTAAGATCGGACTGGACAGAGGGTTATGACAGCAGGATATGCAGCACGCAGGGGGGAGTGGGTCGATCATCGGCTTGCCCATTCTGCCTCTCCAGTCGATTGAGTGCCCGCACGCGCGTTTCATTGGTTGGCTTAGGCATAGGGACTTCATTCGATGTCTAAGCCCAGTCAGATCAAGGGTTGTGGTAGTGGGATCGGCAGCAGGCAGAGGGGGATTGGGCCGATTCCTGGCTTGCGCATTATGACTCTCTGACCTGCTCAGCCTCCGGACGCTCATTTCGTGGGTTGACTTAGGCATATGGAGTTCATTCCCAGTCTAAGATCAGACTGGACCGAGGGTTGCGGCAGCAAAACCAGTAGCAGGATCGGTAGCACACAGGAGGGGACCGAGCCGATCCCTGACTTGCGTATTTTACCTCTCTGATCGGCCTCTTCGGTCGGCTAAGCACTCGCACGCTCGTTTCGTAGGTTGATTTAGGCATACGGAGTTCATCCCCGGTCTAAGCATACGGAGCTCATTCCCAATCTAAGATCAGATCAAATCGAGGGTTGCGGTAGCAGGATCGACAACACACAGGGGGCACCGAGTCGATCCCCAGCTTGCGCATTCTGCCTCTCCGGTCGACTGAGTGCCCGCATGCCCGTTTCGTGGGTTGGCTTAGGCATAGGGAGTTCATTCCATGTCTAAGCCCCAGCTGGACCGAGGGTTGTGGCAGTGGGACCAACAGCAAATAGAGAGGGACCGGGCCGATCCCCGGCTTGCGCATTATGCCTCTTTGGCCGGCTCAGCGCCCGTACGCTCGTTTCGTGGATTGACTTATGGATACAGAGTTCATTCCCAATCTAAGATCGGACTGGACCGAGGGTTGCAGCAGTAGGATCGACAGCACACAGGAGGGACCGGGCCGATCCCCGGCTTGTGCATTCTGCCTCTCCGATCGGCTGAGCACCCGTACGCTCGTTCCGTGGGTAGGCTTAGTCATACGGAGTTCATTCCATGTCTAAGCATACGGAGTTCATTCCCAGTCTAAGATTTTGAGCCATGGTGCACATGCTGGGCTCGGGCATGTGCTGGTGCCGCATCTTTTTTGCCTGGGGCACCATCGTCGGAGCATCGTCAGAGAGCCTAAGCGACGGTATTAGGGGTTCTGACGATTGGGGGGCCGGGGGGTGTGTGCACATGATGTGCGATGGGTGCTGGTACTTGGCCTTATATTGGCCCCATATCCCTCATCAAACCTCGAGAACTCACACCCCCTTAAAGAGCATTTGAGATTTTGTAGGTTTGCTGCCAGTAACCATTAAAGTGTCTGAAATGGGGACACTTTTTTCAAACGGTCACAAAATCTTCTCCACTTCGAGTTTTTAGCTGAATTGTTTTATGCATGCCAAAAAAAATACAAGGATCACCTCTACCAAATTTGTTGGCAAAACTCTTTCTAAAAAAATTTTAAAAAATCTCGAACCGTAAAAAGTTTTGAAAATCGTGAAAAATAGAAAACGGGTCGTCTTGCCACGAAACTTCACATGAAGGCTTATGGGACCATTGTATGAATTGACAAGCCATAAAAATGGCATTGGCATGGCAAAAATAAGAAGATGTGCTTGAAGCCACCTACCATCCGTTCAATCCTCGGCTAGCGCATCCTGTCTCTTTGGTCGACTGAGTGCCCGCACGCTCGTTTTGTGGGTTGACTTAGGCATACGAAGTTCTTCCCCAGTCTAAGCATACAGAGTTCATTCCCAATCTAAGATGAGACCGGACTGAGGGTTACGGTAGTAGGATCAGCAACACGCAGGGGGGACCGGGCCGATCTTCGACTTTCATATTCTACCTCTCAGGTCGGCTGAGCGCCCGCACGCTCGTTTCGTGGGTTGGCTTAGGCATAGGGAGTTCATTCCATGTCTAAGCCCCAGCCAAACCGAAGATTGTGGCTGCGAGACCGGCAGCACATAGAGGGGGATCGGGTCGATCCCCGGCTTACGCATTATGCCTCTTCGGCCGGCTCAGTGCCCGTACGCTCGTTTTATGGGTTGACTTAGGCATACAGAGTTTATTCCCAGTCTAAGATCAGATCGAACCGAGGGTTACGACAGTAGGATCAACAGCACGTAGGGGGACCGACCCGATCCCCGGCTTGCGCATTGTGCCTCTCCGACCGGCTGAGCGCCCGCACGCTCGTTTCGTGGGTTGGCTTGGGCATACGGAGTTCATTCCATGTCTAAGCATACGGAGTTCATTCCAAGTTTAAGATCAGATCGGACTGAGGATTACGGTAGTAGGACCAGCAGCAGGATCGACAGCACGCAGGGGGGACCGAACTGATCCCCAGCTTGCGCATTCTGCCTCTCCGACCGGCTGAGCACCTGCAGGCTCGTTTCGTGGGTTGGCTTAGGCATACGGAGTTCATTTCATGTCTAAGCCCCAGTCGGACCGAGGGTTGTGGTAGTGGGACTAGCAGTGGGATCAGCAGCACGCAGAGGGGAATCGGGCTGATCCCTGGCTTACGCATTATGCCTCTTCGGTCGGCCTCTCCTGGTCGGCTGAGTGCCCGCACGCTCGTTTCATGGGTTGACTTAGGCAAATGGAGTTCATCCCCAGCTAAGCATATGAAGTTCATTCCTAGTCTAAGATCAGACCGGACAGAGGGTTGCGGCAAACAAGATCGACTGCACGCAGCGGGTACCGGGCTGATCCCTAGCTCGTGCGTTTTGCCTCTCCGATCGGTTGAGCGCTCGCACACCCGTTTCGTGGGTTGGCTTAGGCATAGGGAGTTCATTCCATGTCTAAGCCCCAGTCGGACTGAGGGTTGTGGCAACGGGACCGATAGCACATAGAGGGGGATCGGGCCGATCCTTGGCTTGCGCATTATGCCTCTTCGACCGGCTCAGCGCCCGCACGCTCGTTTTGTGGGTTGACTTATGGATACGGAGTTCATTCCCAGTCTAAGATCAGACTGGATCGAGGTTGGGGGAGCAGGATCGATAGCACACAGGGGGGATCAAGCTGATCCCCGGCTTGTGCATTCTGCCTCTCCGGTCGGCTGAGCGCCCGTACGCTCGTTTCGTGGGTTGGCTTAGGCATACGGAGTTCATTCCATGTCTAAGCATACGGGGTTCATTCCCAGTCTAAGATTTTGAGCCACGGTGCACTTGCTGCGATCGGCCATGTGCTGGTGCCACATTTTTTTCGCCAGGGGCACCATCGTCGGAGCATCGCTGGAGAGCCTAACCGACAGCATTAGGGGTTCCGACGATTGGGGGGGCCGGGGGTGTGCACACATGATGTGCGATGGGTGCTGGTACTTGGCCCTTATATTGGCCCCCTATCCCTCATCAAACCTCAAGAACTCACACCCCCTTAAAGAGCATTTGAGATTTTATAGGTTTGCTGCTAGTAGCCATTAAAGTGTCTGAAATGGGGACACTTTTTTCAAACGGTCACAAAATATTCTCCACTTCGAGTTTTTTGCTGAATTTTTTTGTGCATTCCAACAAAAATACAAGAATCACCTCTACGAAATTTGTGGACAAAACTCTTTCTAAAAAAATTTTAAAAAATCTCGAACCGTAAAAAGTTTCAAAAATCATGATAAATAGAAAACGGGTCGTCTTACCACGAAATTTCACATTAAGGCTTCGGGGACCATTGTATGAATTTACAAGCCATAAAAATGGCATTGGCATGGCAGAAATATGAAGATGTGCTTGAACCCACCTACCACCCATTCGATCCCCAGCTTACGCATCCTGCCACTCTGGTCGGCTGAGCGCCCGCACGCTCGTTTTGTGGGTTGACTTAGGCATATGGAGTTCATCCCCAGTCTAAGCATACGAAGTTCATTCCCAATCTAAGATTGAACCGGATCAAAGGTTGCGACAGCAGGATCGGTAGCACGCAGGGGGGATCGGGTCGATCTCGGGCTTGCTCATTCTACCTCTCCGACCGGTTGAGCGCCCGCACGGCCGTTTCGTGGGTTGGCTTAGGCATAGGGAGTTCATTCCATGCCTAAGCCCCAATCGGACAGAGGGTTGTGGCAGCGGGATCGGCAGCACGTAAAGGGGGACTAGGTCGATCCCTGGCTTGCGCATTATGCCTCTTCGATCGGCTCAGCGCTCACACGCTCATTTCATGGGATGACTTAGGCATATGGAGTTCATTCCCAGTCTAAGATCAGATCGAATGAAGGGTTGCGACAGTAGGATCGACAGCACGCAAGGAGGGACCGGGCTAACCCCCGACTTGCCCATTCTACCTCTCCGGTGGGCTGAGCGCCCACACACTCGTTTCGTGGGTTGGCTTAGGCATACAGAGTTCATTCCATGTCTAAGCATACGAAGTTCATTCCCAGTCTAAGATGGACCGTACCGAGGGTTACGGTAGCAGGACCAGTAGCAGGATCTACAGCACGTAGAAGGGACCGGGCCGATCCCCGACTGGCGCATTCTGCCTCTCCGACCGGTAGAGTGCCCGCACACCCGTTTTGTGGGTTGGCTTAGGCATAGGGTGTTCATTCCATGTCTAAGCCCCAATCAGATCGAGGGTTGTGGCAGCGAGACCGACAACTCGTAGAAGGGGACCGGGCCGATCCCCGACTTGCACATTATGCCTCTCCGGCTGGCTCAGCGCCCGAATGCTCGTTTCCTGGGTTGACTTAGGCATACAGAGTTCATTTCCAGTCTAAGTTCAGATTGGACCGAGGGTTGCGGCAGTAAGATTGACAGCATGCAGTAGGGGATTGGGTCGGTCCCCGGCATGTGCATTCTGCCTCCTGGTCGACTGAGTGCCCGCACACTCGTTTCGTGGGTTGGCTTAGGCATACGGAGTTCATTCCATGTCTAAGCCCTAGTTGGACCGAGGGTTGTGGTAGCAGGATCGGCAGCGGGATCGACAGCACGTCGAGGGGGACCAGATTGATCCCCGGCTTGCGCATTATGCCATTTTGGCTGACCCCTTCGGCCGGTTGAGCGCCCACATGCTTGTTTCATGGGTTGACTTACGCATATGGAGTTTATCCCCAATCTAACCATATGGAGTTCATTCTCAGTCTAAGATCGGATCGGACCAAGGGTTGCGGCAGCAGGATTAACAGCACGCATGGGGGACCGAGCCGATCCCCAACTTACGAATTCTACCTCTCTGGCCGACTGAGCGCCCGCACGCTCGTTTCGTGGGTTGGCTTAGGCATACGGAGTTCATTCCATGTCTAAGCCCTAGTCAATTCGAGGGTTGTAGCAGTGGGACTGGCAGCACATAGAGGGGGGCCAAGCCGATCCCTGGCTTGCACGTTATGCCTCTTTGATCGGCTCAGTGCCCGTACGCCCATTTTGTGGGTTGGCTTAGGCATAGGGAGTTCATTCCATGTCTAAGCCCCAGTTGGACCGAGGGTTGTCCCAGCAGGACTGACAGAACACAGAGGGGGACTAGGCCATTCCCCGGCTTGCGCATTATGCCTCTTCGATCGGCTCAGCACCCGCACGCTCGTTTCATGGGTTGACTTATGCATATGGAGTTCATTCCTAGTCTAAGATCGGACCGGACTGAGGGTTGTGGTAGCAATATTGACAGCATGCAGGGGGGACCGGGTCGATCCCCGGCTTACGCATTCTGCCTCTCCGGTTGGCTGAGCGCCCGCACGCTCGTTTCGCGGGTTGGCTTAGGCATACGGAGTTCATTCCATGTCTAAGCATACGGAGTTCATTCCCAGTCTAAGATTTTGAGCCACGATGCACATGCTAGGCTCGGGCATGTGCTGGTGCCACATATTTTTCACCCAGGGCACCATCGTCGGAGCATCCTCGGAGAGCCTAACCGACGGCATTGGGGGTTCGAACGATTGGGGGGGCCGGGGGATGTGCGCACATGATGTGCGATGGGTGCTGGTACTTGGCCCTTATATTGGCCCCCTACCCCTCATCAAACCTCAAGAACTCACACCCCCTTAAAGGGCATTAGAGATGTTATAGGTTTGCTGCCAGTAGCCATTAAAGTGTTTGAAATGGGGACACTTTTTTCAAACGATCACAAAATCTTCTCCACTTCGAGTTTTTAGCTGAATAGTTTTGTGCATGCCAACAAAAATACAGGGATCACCTCTACCAATTTTGGAGACAAAACTCTTCCTAAAAAAATTTTAAAAAATCTCGAACCGTAAAAAGTTTCAAAAATCGTGAAAAATAGAAAACGGGTCGTCTTGCCACGAAACTTCACATGAAGGCTTAGGGGACCATTGTATAAATTTACACGCCATAAAAATGGCATTGGCATTGCAAAAATATGAAGATGTGCTTGAACCCACCTACCACCCATTCGATCCTCGGCTTACGCATCCTGTCTCTCTAGTCGGCTGAGTGCCCGCACGCTCGTTTCGTGGGTTGACTTAGGCATACGGAGTTCATCCTCAGTCTAAGCATAAGGAGTTCATTCCTAATCTAAGATCGGATCGGACTAAGGGTTACGGTAGCAGTATCGGTAGCACGTAGAGGGGATCGGGTCGATCCCCGACTTGCGCATTCTGCCTCTCTGGCTGGTTGAGCGTCCGCCCACCCGTTTCATGGGTTGGCTTAGGCATAGGGAGTTCATTCCATGTCTAAGCCCCAACCGGATCGAGGGCTGTGGCAGTGAGACTGGTAGCACGCAGAAGAGGACCAGGTCGATCCCCGGCTTGCACATTATGCCTTTCCAACCGGCTCAGCTCCCGCGCGCAAGTTTCGTGGGTTGACTTAGGCATACGAAGCTCATTCTCAGTCTAAGATCAGACCGGACCGAGGGTTGCAGCAGCAGGATCGATAGCATGCAGGGGGGACTGGGCTGATCCCCGGCTTGTGCATTCTGCCTCTCCAGCCGACTGAGCTCTCGTACGGTCGTTTCGTGGGTTGGCTTAGGCATACGGAGTTCATTCCATGTTTAAGTATACGGAGTTCATTCCCAATCTAAGATCAGACCGGACCGAGGGTTATGGCAGCAGGACCAGCAGTAGGATCGATAGCACGGAGGGGGGGATCGGGCCGATCCCTGACTTGTGCATTCTGCCTCTCTAGTCGACTGAGCACCTGCACGTTCGTTTCATGGGTTGGCTTAGGTATACGGAGGTCATTCCATGTCTAAGCCCCAGTCGGACCGAGGGTTGTGGCAGCAGGATCGACAACGGGATTGGCAGCACGTAGAGAGGGACCAAGTTGATCCCCGGCTTACGCATTCTGCCTCTCCGGTCGGCTGAGCGCCTGGACGCTCGTTTTGTTGGTTGACTTAGGCATACGGAGTTCATCCCCAGTCTAAGCGTAAGGAGTTCATCCCCAGTCTAAGCATACGGAGTTCATCCCCAGTCTAAGCATACAGAGTTCATCCCCAGTCTAAGCATACGAAGTTCATCCCCAGTCTAAGATAAGACTAGAACGAGGGTTACGACAGTAGAATTGATAGCACGTAGGAGGAACCGGGTCGATCCCCGTTTTGCGCATTCTGCCTCTCCGGTCGGCTGAGTGCCCGCACGCTTATTTCATGGGTTGGCTTAGGCTTAGGGAGTTCATTCCATGTCTAAGCCCCAGCCAGACCGAGGGTTGTAGCAGTGGTACCGATAGCACGTAGAGAGGGACGGGTCGATCCCCGACTTGCGTATTATGCCTCTTTGACCAGCTTAACGCCCGTACGCTCATTTTGTGGGTTGACTTATGCATACGGAGTTCATTCTCAGTCTAAGATCGGACCGGTTCAAGGGTTGCGGTAGCAGGATCGATAGCACGCAGGAGGGGACCGAACCGATCCCCGACTTATGCATTCTGCCTCTCCGGCCAGCTGAGCACCCGCATGCCCGTTTCATGGGTTGGCTTAGGCATAGGGAGATCATTCCATGTCTAAGCCCCAGCCGAACCGAGGGTTGTGGTAGCGGGACCGACAGCACACAGAGCGGGATCAGGCTGATCCCCGACTTGCGCATTCTGCCTCTTCGATTGGTTGAGCGCCCGTACGCTCGTTTCGTGGGTTGGCTTAGGCATACGGAGGTCATTCCATGTCTAAGCCCCAGTCAGACCGAGGGTTATGGCAGTAGGAATGGCAGCGGGATCGACAGCATACCGAGGGGGGCCAGGCTGATCCCTGACTTATGCATTATGCCTCTCCGGCCGACTTATCCGGTCGGCTGAGCGCTCGCACGCTCGTTTCGTGGGTTGACTTAGGCATACGGAGTTCATCCCCAGTCTAGGCATACAGAGTTCATTCCTTGTCTAAGATTGGACCAGACCGAGGGTTGCGATAGCAGGATCGATAGCACGCAGGGGGGACCGGGTCAATCCCCGGCTTACGCATTATGCCTCTCCGGTCGGCTCAACGTCCGAACGCTCGTTTCATGGGTTGACTCAGGCATACTGAGTTCATTCCCAGTCTAAGATTGGATCGGATTGAGATAGCAAAATCGGCAGCATGTAGGGAGGGACCTGGCCGATCCTCGGCTTGTGTATTCTGCCTCTACGGTCGGTTGAGTGCCCGCACGCTCGTTTCGTGGGTTGGTTTAGGCATACGGAGTTCATTCCATATCTAAGCATACGGAGTTCATTCCCAGTCTAAGATCGGACAGGACCGAGGGTTGCGGTAGCCAGACCAGTAGCAGGATCGATAGCACGCAGGGGGGGATCGGGCCAATCCCCGACTTGCGCATTCTGCCTCTTCGATCGGCCTCTTCGATCGGCTAAGTGCCCATATGCTCATTTCATTGGTTGACTTAGGCATACGGAGTTCATCCCCAGTCTAAGCATACGGAGTTCATTCCCAGTCTAAGATCAGACCGGACTGAGGGTTGCGACAGCAGGATCGGTAGCACGCAGGGGGGACCAGGCCGATCCCTGACTTGCACATTCTGCCTCTCCAATCGGCAGAGTGCCCGCGCACCCGTTTCGTGGGCTGGCTTAGGCATAGGGAGTTCATTCCTTGTCTAAGCCCCAGTCGGATCGAAGGTTGTGGCAGCGAGACCGGCTGCACGCAGAGGGGGACAAGGTCGATCCTCGGCTGGAACATTATGCCTCTCTGGTCGGCTCAGTGCCTGAACGCTCGTTTCATAGGTTGACTTAGGCATACGAAGTTCATTAACAGTCTAAGATCAGACCGAACTGAGGGTTACAGTAGTAGGATCGACAGCACGTAAGGGGGATCGGGTCGGTCCCCGACATGCCCATTCTACCTCTCCGGTCAGCTGAGCGCCCGCACGCTCATTTCGTGGGTTGGCTTAGGCATACGGAGTTCATTCCATGTCTAAGCCCCAGTCGGACCGAGGGTTATGGCAGCAGGACCGACAGTGGGATCGACAGCACGTCGAGGGGGACCAGGGTGATCCCGGGCTTGCGCTTTTTACCTCTCCAGCTGACTGAGCTCCCACACGCTCGTTTCGTGGGTTGGCTTAGGCATACAGAGTTCATTCCCTGTTTAAGCATACGGAGTTCATTCCCAATCTAAGATCGAACCGGATCGAGGGTTACGGTAGCAGGACCAGCAGCGGGATCGATAGCACGGAGGGGGGGACCGGGTCGATCCCTGGCTTGCGCATTCTGCCGCTCTGGTCGACTGAGCACCCGTACGCCCATTTCGTGGGTTGGCTTAGGCATAGAGAGTTCATTCCATGTCTAAGCCCCAGCCGGACCAAGGGTTGTGGTAGCGGGACCGACAGCATGCAAAGGGGGATCAGGCTGATCCTCGATTTACGCATTATGCCTCTTCGGCCGGCTCAACGTTCGCACGCTTGTTTCTTGGTTGACTTATGCATACAGAGTTCATTCCTAGTCTAAGATTGGACCAGACCGAAGGTTACGATAGCTGGGTCGACAGCACGCAGGGGGGATCAGGCCAATCCTCGGCTTGCGCATTCTGCCTCTTCGACTGGCTGAGCGCTCGCATGCTCATTTCATGGGTTGGCTTAGGCATACGAAGTTCATTCCCAGTCTAAGATTTTGAGCCACGATGCACATGTTGGGCTCGGGCAAGTGCTGGTGCCACATTTTTTTCACTCAGGGCACCATCGTTGGAGCATCATCGGAGAATCTAACCGACGACATTGGGGGCTCCAACGATTGGGGGGGCCGACGGGTGTGCGCACATGATGTGCGATGGGTGCTGGTACTTGACCCTTATATTGGCCCCTATCCCTCATCAGACCTCGAGAACTCACACCCCTTTAAAGAGCATTTGAGATTTTATAGGTTTGCTGCTAGTAGCCATTAAGTGTTTGAAATGGGGACACTTTTTTCAAATGGTCACAAAATCTTCTCCACTTCGAGTTTTTAGCTGAATTCTTTTACGCAGGCCAAAAAAAATACAAGGATCACCTCTACCAAATTTGGGGACAAAACTTTTTCTAAAAAAATTTTATAAAATCCTGAACCCCAAAAAGTTTCAGAAATCATGAAAAATAGAAAATGGGTCGTCTTGCCATGAAACTTCACATGAAGGCTTAGGGGACCATTGTATGAATTTACAAGTCATAAAAATGGCATTGGCATGGCAGAAATATGAAGATGTGCTTGAACCCACCTACCACCCGTTCGATCCGCGGCTTACGCTTCCTACCTCTCTGGTCGGCTGAGCGCCCGCACGCTCATTTCATGGGTTGACTAAGGCATACGAAGTTCATCCCTAGTCTGAGCATACGGAGTTCATTCCCAGTCTAAGATTAGATCGGATCGAGGGTTGCGACAGCAGGATCGGCAGCACGCAGGGGGGACTGGGCTGATCCTCGGCTTGCGCATTCTGCCTCTCCGACCGGCTAAGCGCCCGCACGCCTATTTCGTGGGTTGGCTTAGGCATAGGGAGTTCATTCCATGTCTAAGCCCTAACCGGACCGAGGGTTGTGGTAGCGGGACCGACAGCATGCAGAGAGGGATAGGGCCGATGCCCGACTTACGTATTATGCCTCTCCGACCGGCTCAGCATCCGCACGCTCGTTTCGTCGGTTGACTTAGGCATACAGAGTTCATTCCCAGTCTAAGTTCAGATCGGACTGAGGGTTGCACTAGCAGGATCGACAGCATGCAAGGGGGGATCGGGTCGATCCCCGGCTTGCGCATTCTACCTCTCCGGCTGGCTGAGGGCCCACACGCTCATTTCGTGGGTGGCTTAGGCATACAGAGTTCATTCAATGTCTAAGCATACGGAGTTCATTCCCAGTCTAAGATCAGATCGGACAGAGGGTTGCGGCAGCAGGACCAGCAGCGGGATCGACAGCATGCAGGGGGATCGGACCGATCCCCGGTTTGTGAATTCTGCCTCTCCGACCGGCTGAGCGCCTGCACGCCCGTTTCATGGGTTGGCTTAGGCATAGGGAGTTCATTCCATATCTAAACCCTAGCCGGACCGAGGTTGTGGCAGCGAGACCTGCAGCACGTAGAGGGGGACCAGGTCGATCTTCAGCTTGCGTATTATGCCTCTCCGATCGGCTCAGCACCCACACACTCATTTCATAGGTTGACTTAGGCATATGGAGTTCATTCCCAGTCTAAGATCGGATCAGACCGAGGGTTGCAGTAGCAGGATCGATAGCACGCAGGGGGGGACTGGGCCGATCCCCGGCTTGTGCATTCTACCTCTCCTGTCAGCTGAGCGCCCGCACGCTTGTTTCGTGGGGCATACGGAGTTCACTCCATGTCTAAGCACACAGAGTTCATTCCCAGTCTAAGATAAGACCAGACCGAGGGTTGCGATAGCAGAACCAGCAACAGGATCAATAGCACATAGGGGGGACCAGGTCGATCCCCGACTTGCGCATTCTGCCTTTCCGACCGGTTGAACGCCCGTACGCTCGTTTAATGGGTTGGCTTAGGCATACGGAGTTCATTCCATGTCTAAGCCCCAGCCAGACCGAGGGTTGTGACAGCAAGACCGACAATGGGATCGGCAGCACGCAGAGGGGGAACGGGCTGATCCCCGGTTTGTGCATTATGCCTCCCTGATCGGCCTCTCCGGCTGGCTGAGTGCCCGCACGCTCGTTTCATGGGTTGACTTAGGCATATGAAGTTCATTCCCAATCTAAGCATATGGAGTTCATTCCCAGTCTAAGAGTGGATCGAACCGAGGGTTGTGACAGCAGGATCGACAGTAGGCAAGGGGGATCGGGTCGATCCCCGGCTTACGTATTCTACCTCTTCGGTTGGCTCAGTGCTCAAACGCTCGTTTCGTGGGTTGACTTAGGCATACGGAGTTCATTCCTAGTCTAAGATCAGATCAGACTGAGGATTACGGTAGAAGGATCGACAGCACGCAGGGGGGGACTGGGCCGGTCCTCGGCTTGCTCATTCTGCCTCTCCGGTCGACTAAGTGCTCGCACGCTCGTTTCGTGGGTTAGCTTAGGAATACGGAGTTCATTCCATGTCTAAGCATACGGAGTTCATTCTCAGTCTAAGATCAGACCAGACCAAGGGTTACGGTAGCAGGATCGACAGCACGTAGGGGGGACCAAGATGATCCCCGACTTGCATATTCTGCCTCTCCGACCGGCCTCTCCGATCGGTTGAATGCCCGCACGCTCGTTCCGTGGGTTGACTTAGGCATATGGAGTTCATCTCCAGTCTAAGCATACGGAGTTCATTCCCAGTCTAAGATTGAACCGGACCAAGGGTTGTGGTAGCAGGATCGATAGCACGTAAAGGGGACAGGGCCTGTCCCCGGCTTATGCATTCTGCCTCTCCGATCTACTGAGCGCCTGCAAGCCCGTTTTGTGGGTTGACTTAGGCATACAGAGTTTATCCCCAGTCTAAGGAGATGGAGTTCATTCCCAATCTAAGATCGGACCAGACTGAGGGTTGTGGCAATAAGATCGGCAGCACGGAGGGGGGACTAGGCTGATCCTCGGCTTGCGCATTCTGCCTCTCCGATCGACTGAGCACCTGCACTCCCATTTCATGGGTTGGCTTAGGCATAGGGAGTTCATTCCATGTCTAAACCCCAGTCGGACCGATGGTTATGGTAGTAGGACCAGCAGCAAGCAGAGAGGGATCGGGTCGATCCCCTGCTTGCGCATTATGCCTCTCTGGTCGGCTCAGCGCCAGTACGCTCGTTTCATGAGTTGACTTAGGCATACGAAGTTCATTCCCAGTCTAAGATCGGACTGGACAGAGGGTTGCAGCAGCAGGATCGACAGCAGGTGGACAGGTTTGGTCGGTCCCCAGCTTGCGCATTCTACCTCTTTGGTCAACTGAGTGCTCGTACGCTTGTTTCACGGGTTGGCTTAGGCATACAGAGTTCATTCCATGTCTAAGCATATGGAGTTCATTCCCAGTCTAAGATCGGACCAGACCAAGGGTTGTAACAGTAGGACCAGTAGCAGGATCAACAGCACGCAGGGGGGACCGGGCCAATCCTCAGCTTTCGCATTCTGCCTCTCCGGTCGGTTGAGCGCCTACACGCTCGTTTCATGGGTTGGCTTAGGCATACGGAGTTCATTCCATGTCTAAGCCCCAGCCGGACCGAGGGTTGTGGTAGCAGGATCGGTAACGGGATCGACAGCACGCAGAGGGGCAACGGGCTGATCCCCGGCTTACGCATTATGCCTCTCCGACTGGCCTCTCTGGCTGGCTGAACGCCCGCACGCTCGTTTCGTGGGTTGACTTAGGCATACGAGTTCATCCCCAGTCTAAGCATACGGAGTTCATTCCCAGTCTAAGAGTGAACCCGACTGAGGGTTACGGCAGCACGATCAGCAGCATACGGAGGGGATCAGGCCGATCCCCAGATTAAGCATTCTACCTCTCCAACCGACTGAGCGCCCGCACGCCCATTTCATGGGCTGGCTTAGGCATAGGGAGTTCATTCCATGTCTAAGCCCCAACCGGACCGAAGGTTGTGGCAGCGGGACCGATAGCACACAAAGGGGGACCGAGCCGATCCCTGGCTTAAGCATTATGCCTCTCCGACTGGCTCAGCACCTTAACGTTCGTTTCACGGGTTGACTTAGCCATATGGAGTTCATTCCCAGTCTAAGATCAGACCGAACTGAGGGTTGCGGTAGTAGGATCGACAGCACGCGGGGGGGATCGGGCCGGTCCCTGGCTTCCATATTTTGCCTCTCTGGACGGCTGAGCGCCCGCACGTTTGTTTTGTGGGTTGGCTTAGGCATACGGAGTTCATTCCATGTCTAAGCATATAGAGTTCATTCCCAGTCTAAGATCGAACCGAACCGAGGGTTACGGTAGCAGGACCAGCAGCAGGATCGGTAGCACGTTGGGGGGGACCGGGCCGATCCTCGGCTTACGTATTCTGCCTCTCCAGTCGGCCTTTCCGGTTGGCTGAGTGCCCGTCCGCTCGTTTCATGGGTTGACTTAGGCATACGGAGTTCATCCCCAGTCCAAGCATACGGAGTTCATTCCCAGTCAAAGATCGAACCGAATCGAGGGTTGCGACAGCAGGATCGACAGCATGTAGGGGGGATCGGGCCGATCCCCGACTTGCACATTCTGCCTCTCCGGCCTGCTGAGCACCCGCACGTCTGTTTTGTCAGTTGGCTTAGGCATAGGGAGTCCATTCCATGCCTAAGCCCCAGCCAAACCGAGGGTTGTGGCAGCGGGATCGACAGCACGCAGAGGGGAATCGGGCCGATCCTCGGCTTGCGCATTATGCCTCTCTGGTCGGCTCAGTGCTCGAACGCTCATTTCATGGGTCGACTTAGGCATACGAAGTTCACTCCCAGTGTAAGATCAGACCAGACTGAGGGTTATGACAATAGGACCAGCAGCAGGATTGGCAGCACGAAGGGGGGACCGGGTCGATCTCTGGCTTACGCATTTTGCCTCTCCGACCGGCCTCTCTGGCCGGCTGAGCACCCGCACGCTCGTTTTATGGGTTGATTTAGGCATATGGAGTTCACCCCAGTCTAAGCATACGAAGTTCAGTCCCAGTCTAAGATACAACCGGACCGAGGGTTTCGACAACACGCAGGGGGGATCGGGCTGATCCCCGACTTGCGCATTCTGCCTCTCCTGCTGGTTGAGCGCCTGCACACCCATTTCGTGGGTTGGCTTAGGCATAGGGAGTTCATTTAATGTCTAAGCCCCAACCAGACCGAGGGTTGTGGCAGCGGGATTGACAGCACGCAGAGGGGGACCGGGCTGATCCCCGGCTTGAGCATTCTGCCTCTCTGATTGACTGAGCACCCGCATGCTCATTTCGTGGGTTGGCTTAGTTATACGGAGTTTTTTCCATGTCTAAGCATATGGAGTTCATTCCCAGTCTAAGAGTTTGAGCCACGGTGCACATGCTGGGCTCTAGCATGTGCTGGTGCTGCATTTTTTTTGCCCGGGGCACCATTACCGGAGCATCACCGGAGAGCCTAGCCGACGGCATTGGGGGTGCGCACATGATGTGCGATGGGTGCTGGTACTTGGCCCTTATATTGGCCCCCTATCCCTTATCAAACCTCAAGAACTCACACCCCCTTAAAGAGCATTTGAGATTTTATAGGTTTGCTGCTAGTAGCCATTAAAGTGTCTGAAATTGGGACACTTTTTTCAAATGGTCACAAAATCTTCTCAACTTTGAGTTTTTAACTGAATTTTTTTGTACATGCCAACAAAAATAAAAGGATCACCTCTACCAAATTTGGGGACAAAACTCTTTCTAAAACAATTTTAAAAAATCCCGAACCGTGTTTGAAGGTGTAGGGGGTCGCCTTAACATGAAACTTCGCATGAAGGTGTAGGGGACCGTTGTTTGAATTTACAAGCCATAAAAATGGCATTGGTACTATAGAAATATGAAGATGTGCTTGAACCCACCTACCACCCCTTCGATCCCCGACTTGCGTATCTTGCCTCTCTGGTCGGCTGAGCGTCTGTACGCTCGTTTCGTGGGTTGACTTAGGCATACGGAGTTCATCCCCAGTCTAAGCATATGAAGTTCATTCCCAGTCTAAGATCAGACCGGATCGAGGGTTACGGTAATAGGATCGGTAGTACATAGAGGGGACCGGGTAGATCCCCAGCATGCGCATTCTGCCACATCGGTCGGTTGACCGTCCGCACGCCCGTTTCATGGGTTGGCTTAGGCATAGGGAGTTCATTCCATGTCTAAGCACTAGTCGGATTGAGGGTTCTGGCAGTAGGACCGGCAACACGTAAAGAAAGACCAGGCCGATCCCTGACTTGTGCATTATGCTACTACGGTCGGCTCAGCGCCCAAACGCTCATTTCGTGGGTTGACTTAGGCATCCGGAGTTCATTCCCAGTCTATGATCAGACCGGACCGAGGGTTGTGGTAGCAAGATCGACAGTACGCAGGGAGGGACCAGGTCGGTCCTTGGGTTACACATTCGACCTCTCCGACTACCTGAACGCTCGCACGCTCGTTTTGTGGGTTGGCTTAGGCATACGGAGTTCATCCCCAGTCTAAGCATACGGAGTTCATCCCCAGTCTAAGCATACGGAGTTCATTCCCAGTCTAAGATCAAATCGGATCAAGGGTTGCAGCAGCAGGATCGGCAGCACGCAGGGGGGACTAGGTCAATCCCTAGCTTGCGCATTCTGCCTCTCCGACCGACCTCTCCAGTCGGCTGAATGTCCGCACGCTCGTTTCGTGGGTTGACTTATGCATACGGAGTTCATCCCTAGTCTAAGCATATGGAGTTCATTCCTAGTCTAAGATCATATCAGACTGAGGGTTGCGATAGCAGGATCGACAGCACGCAGGGGGGACCGAGCCGATCCCCAGCTTAGGCATTCTGCCTCTCCGGTCGGCTGAACGCCCGCACTCCCGTTTTGTGGGTTGGCTTAGGCATACGGAGTTCATTCAATGTCTAAGCCCCAGCCGAAACAAGGGTTGTGGCAGTGGGACCGGCAGCATGCAGAGGTGGACCGTATGACTGGACTTAGGCATGTGCTGGTGTTACATTTTTTTCGCTCGGGGCACCATCGTCGGAGCATTGTCGGAGAGCCTAATAGGAGGTATTGGGGGTTCCGGTGATTGAGGGGGTCGAGGGGTGTGCGTACATGATGTGTGATGGGTGCTGGCACTTGTCCCTTATATTGGCCCCCTATCCCTCATCAAACCTCGAGAACTCACACCCCCTTAAAGAGCATTTGAGATTTTATAGGTTTGCTGCCAGTAGCCATTAAAGTGTTTGAAATGGGGACACTTTTTTCAAACGATCACAAAATCTTCTCCACTTCAAGTTTTTAGCTGAATTTTTTGTGCATGCCAACAAAAATACAAGGATCACCGCTACCAAGTTTGGGGACAAAACTCTTTCTAAAAAAATTTTAAAAAATCTCGAACCGTAAAAAGTTTCAAAAATCATGAAAAATAGAAAATAGGTCGTCTTGCCACGAAACTTCACATGAAGGCTTAGGGGACCATTGTATGAATTTACAAGCCATAAAAATGGCATTGGCATGGTAGAAATATGAAGATGTGCTTGAACCCACCTATCACCTATTCGATCCCCGACTGAGCGTCCACACGCTCATTTCGTGGGTTGACTTAGGAATACGGAGTTCATTCCATGTCTAAGATCGGACAGGATTGAGGGTTGCGATAGTAGGATCAGCAGCACGCAGGGGGGATCGGGCCGATCTCCGGCTTGCGCATTCTACCTCTCCAGTCAGCTAAGTGCCCTCACGCCCGTTTCATGGGTTGGCTTAGGCATAGGGAGTTCATTCCATGTCTAAGCCCCAGTTGGACCGAAGGTTGTGGTAGCAGGACTGGCAGTATGCAGAGGGGGACCGGGCCGATCTTTGGCTTACGCATTATGCCTCTCCGGCCAGCTCAGCACCTGAACGCTCGTTTCGTGGGTTGACTTACGCATACGGGGTTCATTCCTAGTCTAAGATTAAACCAAACCGAGGGTTGCGATAGCAGGATCGATAGCACGCAGGGGGGACTGGGTCGGTCTCCAACTTGCGCATTCTGCCTCTCTAGTAGGCTGAGCGCCCGCACGCTCGTTTCATGGGTTGGCTCAGGCATACGAAGTTCATTCCATGTCTAAGCATACGGAGTTCATTCCCAGTCTAAGATCAGATCGGATCGAGGGTTGTGGCAGCAAGACTAGCAGTAGGATCGACAGCACGCAGGGGGGACTGGTCCGATCCCCGGCTTGCTCATTTTGTCTCCCTGATCGGCCTCTCTAGCCGGTTGAGATCTCATACGTCATTTCAGGGATTGACTTAGGCATACAGAGTTCATCCTCAGTCTGAGCATACAGAGTTCATTCCCAGTCTAAGATCAGACCGAATCGAGGGTTGCGGTACCAGGATAGGCAGCACGTAGGGGGACCGAGCTGATCCTCGGCTTACGCATTCTACCTCTCCGACCGACTGAGTGCCCGCACACCCATTTCACGTTTTGGCTTATGCATAGGGAGTTCATTCCATGTCTAAGCCTCAGCCGGACCGAGGGTTGTGGCAGCGGGACCGACAGCACGCAGAGGGGGACCGGACTGATCCCTGACTGGCGCATTATACCTCTCCGACCGGCTCAGCACCCGCACGTTCGTTTCATGCATTGGCTTAGGCATATGGAGTTCATTCCCAGTCTAAGATCGGACCGGATTGAGGGTTGCAGCAGCAGGATTGACAACACGCAAGGGGGACCGAGCCGGTCCCCGGCTTACGCATTCTGCCTCTCCGACCGGCTGAGCGCCTGCACGCTCGTTTCGTGGGTTGGCTTAGGCATACGGAGTTCATTCCATGTCTAAGCATACGCATTTCATTCCCAATCTAAGATCGGACTGGACCGAGGGTTGTGGCAGTAGGACCAGCAGCAGGATCGATAGCACGTAGGGGGGACCGGGTCGATCCTCGGCTTGTGCATTCTGCCTCTCTGATCGGTTGAGCTCCCGTACGCTCGTTTCATGGGTTGGCTTAGGCATACGGAGTTCATTCCTTATCTAAACCCAGCTGGATTTAGGGTTGTGGCAGTCAGACCTGCAGTGGGATCGGCAGCACACAGAGGGGGATCGAACTGATCCCCGGCTTGCACATTATGCGTCTCCGACCATTTGAGCGCTCGCACGCTCGTTTCATGGGTTGGCTTAGGCATACGGAGTTCATCCCCAGTCTAATCATACGGAGTTCATTCCCTGTCTAAGATCGGACTGGACCGATGTTTACGACAGCAAGATCGGCAGCACGCAGGGGGGACCGAGTTGATCCCCAGTTTACGCATTTTGCCTCTTCGGTCGGCTGCCAACACGCCTATTTCGTGGGTTGGCTTAGGCATAGGGAGTTCATTCCATGTCTAAGCCCCAACTGAACCGAGTGTTGTGGTAGCGGGATCGACAGCATACAGAGGAGGATCGGGCCGATCCTCGGCTTACGCATTATGCCTCTCCGACTGGCTCAGCACCCGAATGCTCGTTTCATGGGTTGACTTAGGCATACGGAGTTCATTCCCAGTCTAAGATCAGACTAGATCGAGGGTTGCGGTAGCAGGATCGACAGCACGTAAGAGGGGATCAGGCCGATCCCAGGCTTACTCATTTTGCCTCTCCGGTCGGCTGAGCGCCCGCATGCTCATTTCGTGGGTTCGCTTAGGCATAAGGAGTTCATTCCATGTCTAAGCATACGGAGTTCATTCCTAGTCTAAGATCAGACCGGACCAAGGGTCCGACAGTCGGACTAGTAGCAGGATCGGTAGCACGCAGGAGGGATCGGGCCAATCCCCAACTTGCGTATTCTACCTCTCCGGCCAGCCTCTCTGGCCGACTGAGCGCCCGCACGCTTGTTTCATGGGTTGACTTAGGCATACGGAGTTCATCCCCAGTCTAAGCATACGGAGTTCATTCCCAGTCTAAGATCGGACCGGACCGAGGGTTGCGATTGCAGGATCGACAGCACGCAAGGGGACCGGGTCGGTCCGCGGATTGCACATTCTACATCTTCGGCCGGCTGAGCACCCGCACGCCTATTTCATGGGTTGGCTTAGGCATAGGGAGTTCATTCCATGTCTAAGCCCCAGTCGGGCCGAGGGTTGTGGCAGCGAGACCGACAACACGCAAAGGGGGACTGAGCCGATCCCCGACTTGCGTATTCTGCCTCTCTGGTCGACTGAGCGCCCACACGCTCGTTTCATGGATTGGCTTAGGCATACGGAGTTCATTACATTTCTAAGCTTGCGGAGTTCATTCCCAGTCTAAGAGTTTGAGCCACGGTGCACATGCTGGCTCGGGCATGTGCTGGTGTCGTATTTTTTTCACCTTGGGTACCATCATCGGAGCATCGTTGGAGCATCGCCAAAGAGCCTAACCGGTGACATTGGGGGTTCCGACGATTGGGGGGGCTAGGGGGGTGTGCGCACATGATGTGCGATGGGTTGGCTTAGGCATACGGAGTTCATTCCGTGTTTAAGCCCCAACCGGATCGAGGGTTGTGGTAGTAGGACCGACAACGGGATCGGTAGCACGCAGAGGGGGATCAGGCTGATCCCCAACTTGTGCATTATGCCTCTTCGATCGACCGAGCGCTCGTACCCTTGTTTTGTGAGTTGATTTAGGCATACGAAGTTCATTCCCAGTCTAAGATTGAACCGGATCGAGGGTTGTGGCAATAGGATCAACAATATGCAGAGGGGACCCGGTCGGTCCCCAACTTGCACATTCTGCCTCTTCGGTCGGCTGAGCGCCCATACGCTCGTTTCGTGGATTGGCTTAGGCATACGGAGTTCATTCCATGTCTAAGCATATGGAGTTCATTCCCAGTCTAAGATCAGATCAGACCGACGGTAGCAGGACCAATAGTAGGACCAGTAGCAGGATCGGTAGCACGCAGGAAGGGACCTAGCCGATCCCCAGCTTGTGCATTCTGCCTCTCCTGTCGGCTGAGCTCCCGCACGCTCGTTTCGTGGGTTGGCTT
The DNA here is from genome assembly GCF_047325235.1 of Durio zibethinus. Taxonomy (NCBI): domain Eukaryota; kingdom Viridiplantae; phylum Streptophyta; class Magnoliopsida; order Malvales; family Malvaceae; genus Durio; species Durio zibethinus. The sequence goes on along the minus strand of NC_143168.1, from coordinate 3,085,493 downwards.
AGGCATAGGGAGTTCATTCCATGTCTAAGCCCCAATCGGACCGAGGGTTATGGCAATGGGATCGACAGCACGCAGAGGGGGATCGGGCCGATCCCCGGCTTACGCATTATGCCTCTCCGACCAGCTCAGCGCCCGAATGCTCGTTTCGTGGGTTGACTTAGGCATACGAAGTTCATTCCCAATCTAAGATCGGACTGGACTGAGGGTTGCGACAGTTAGATCGACAGCACGCAGGGGGGACCAGGTCAGTCCCTGGCTTGTGCATTCTACCTCTCCAACCAGCTGAGTGCCCGTGCGCTCGTTTCATAGGTTGGCTTACGCATACGGAGTTCATTCCATGTCTAAGCATACGGAGTTCATTCCCAGTCTAAGATTAGACCAGATCGAGGGTTACGATAGTAGGACTAGCAGCAGGATCGACAGCACACAGGGGGGGATCGAGCCGATCCTCTGCTTGCACATTCTGCCTTTTCGATCAGCCTCTGCAACCGGCTGAGCGCCCGTACGGTCATTTTGTGGGTTGACTTAGGCATACGAAGTTCATCCCCAATCTAAGCACACGGAGTTCATTCCTAGTCTAAGATTGGACTAGACCAAGGGTTACGGTAATAGGATCGACAGCACGCAGAGGGGACCAGGCTGATCCTCGGCTTGCACATTCTGCCTCTTCGGTCGACTGAAGGCCCGTACGTCCGTTTCATGGGTTGGCTTAGGCATAAGGAGTTCATTCCATGTCTAAGCCCCAATCGGACCGAAGGTTGTGGCAATGAGACCGGTAGCACGCAGAGGGGGATCGAGCTAATCCACAGCTTATGCATTCTACCTCTCTAGCCGACTGATCGCCCGTATACTCGTTTCGTGGGTTGGCTTAGGCATATGAAGTTCATTCCATGTCTAAGCATATGGAGTTCATTCCCAGTCTAAGAGTTTGAGCCACGGTGCACATGCTAGGCTCGGGCATGTGCTGGTGCTGCATTTTTTTCGCCTGAGGCACCATCGCTAGAGCATCGTCGGAGCATCGTCGGAGAGCCTAACCGATGGCATTAGGGGTTCCAACGATTGGGGGGGCCGGGGGGTGTGCGCACATGATGTGCAATGGGTGCTGGTACTTGGCCCTTATATTGGCCCCGTATCCCTCATCAAACCTCGAGAACTCACACCCCCTTAAAGAGCATTTGAGATTTTATAAGTTTGCTGCCAGTAACCATTAAAGTGTCTGAAATTGGGGACACTTTTTTCAAATGGTCACAAAATCTTCTCCACTTTGAGTTTTTTATTGAATTGTTTTGTGCATGCCAACAAAATTACAAGGATCACCTCTACCAAATTTGGGGACAAAAATCTTTCTAAAAAAATTTTAAAAAATCTTGAACCGCAAAAAGTTTCAAAAATCATGAAAAATAGAAAACGAGTCGTCCTACCACGAAACTTGACATGAAGGCTTAGGGGACCATTGTATGAATTTACAAGCCATAAAAATGGCATTGGCATGGCAGAAATATGAAGATGTGCTTGAACCCACCTACCACCAATTCGATCCCAGGCTTGCGCATCCTGCCTCTCTGGTCGGTTGAGCGTCCGCACGCTAGTTTCATGGGTTGACTTAGGCATACGGAGTTCATCCGTAGTCTAAGCAAACGGAGTTCATTCCCAGTCTAAGATCAGATCGGATCGAGGGTTACGATAGCAGGATCGGTAGCACGCAAGGGGGACCGAGCTGATCCCTGGCTTGCGCATTATGCCTCTCCGATCGGCTCAGCGCCTGCATGCTCGTTTTGTGGGTTGACTTAGGCATACCGAGTTCATTCCCAATCTAAGATCGAACTGGACTGAGGGTTACAACAGCAGGATCGACAGCATGTAGGTGGGGACCAGGCCGGTCCTTGTCTTACGCATTCTGCCTCTTTGACCGGCTGAGCACCCGCACGCTCATTTCGTGGGTTGGCTTTGGCATACGGAGTTCATTCCCAGTCTAAGATTGGATCAAACCGAGGGTTACGGTAGTAGGACCAGCGGCAAGATCGACAGCATGCAGGAGGGGATCGGGTCGATCTCTGACTTGCGCAGCTGCCTCTCTGACCGACTGAGCACCCACACGCTCGTTCCGGGGTTTGACTTAGGCATACGGAGTTCATCCCCAATCTAAGCATAAGGAGATCATTCCTAGTCTAAGATCAGACTGGATCGAGGGTTGCGACAGCAGGATCGGTAGCACGCATGGGGGATCGGGCTGATCCCCGGCTTGCGCATTCTGCCTCTCCGGCCAATTGAGCGCCCACACGCCCATTTCGTGGGTTGGCTTAGGCATAGGGAGTTCATTCCACGTCTAAGCCCCAGTCAAACCGAGGGTTGTGGCTGCGGGACTGGCAGCACGTAGAGGGGGACGAGCCGATCCCCTGCTTGTGCATTCTGCCTCTCCGACCGGCTGAGTGCCTGCACGTTCGTTTCGTGGGTTGGCTTAGGCATATGGAGTACATTCCATGTCTAAGCATACGGAGTTCATTCCAGTCTAAGAGTTTGAGCCACGGTGCACATGCTGGTTTCAGGCATGTGCTGGTGCCGTATTTTTTTTGCACGAGGCACCATCGTTGGAGCATCGTCGAAAAGCCTAACCGACGGCATTGGGGGTTTCGACGATTGGGGGGGCCAGGGGGTGTGTGCACATGATGTGCGATGGGTGCTCGTACTTGGCCCTTATATTGGGCCCCTACCCTCATCAAACCTTGAGAACTCACACCCCCTTAAAGAGCATTTGAGATTTTATAAGTTTGCTACCAGTAGCCATTAAAGTGTCTGAAATGGGAACACTTTTTTCAAACGGTCACAAAATCTTCTCCACTTCGAGTTTTTAGCTGAATTGTTTTGTGCATGCCAAGAAAAAAACAAGGATCACCTCTACCAGATTTAGGAACAAAACTCTTTCTAAAAAAATTTTAAAAAATCCCGAACAGTAAAAGTTTCAAAAATCATGAAAAATAGAAAACGGGTCGTCTTGCCACGAAACTTCACATGAAGGCTTAGGGGACCATTGTATGAATTTACAAGCCATAAAAATGGCATTGGCATGGCAGAAATATGAAGATGTGCTTGAACCCACCTACCACCCGTTCGATCCTCGGCTTACGCATCGTACCTCTCCGGCCGCTGACCGTCTACACGCACGTTTCATGGGTTGACTTAGGCATACGGAGTTCATCCCCAGTCTAAGCATACAGAGTTCATTCACAATCTAAGATCGGACCGGACCGAGGGTTACGGTAGCAGGATCGGTAGCATGCAGGCGGGATCGGCCCGATCCTCGACTTACGCATTCTGCCTCTCCGACCGGCTGAGCGACCGCACGCCCGTTTCATGGGTTGGCTTAGGCATCGGGAGTTAATACCATGTCTAAGCCCTAGTAGGACCGAGGGTTGTGGCAGCGACACCGATAGCACGCAGAGGGGGACCAGGCTGGCTCAGTGCCTGCACGCTCGTTTCGTGGGTTGACTTAGGCATACAAAGTTCATTCCCAGTCTAAGATCAGACCGAACCGAGGGTTGCGACAATAGGATCGACAGCACCTAGGGGGGATCGGGCCGATCCCTGGCTTGCGTATTCTGCCACTCCGACCTGCTGAGCGCCCGCACGCTCGTTTCGTGGGTTGGCTTAGGCATACGGAGTTCATTCCATGTCTAAGCATACGGAGTTCATTCCCAGTCTAAGATCAAATCAGATCGAGGGTTGCGACAGCAGGACCAGCAGTAGGATCGGTAGCACGTAGGGGGGACCGAAACGATCCCTGGCTTATGCATTCTGCCTCTCCGGTTAGCTGACCACCCGCACGCTCGTTTCATGGGTTGGCTTAGGCATATAGAGTTCATTCTATGTCTAAGCAACAGTCGAACCGAGGGTTGTGGCAGTAGGACTGGCAGCGGGATCGACAGAATACAGAGGGGTACCGGGCTGATCCCCAGCTTGCGCATTATGCCTCTTCGACTGCCTGAGTGCCCGCACGTTCATTTTGTAGGTTAACTTAGGCATACGGAGTTCATCCCCAATCTAAGATCAGACCAGACCAAGGGTTGCAGCAACAGGATCGACAGCACGTAGGGGGGATCGGGCTGATCCTCGGCTTGTGGATTCTGCCTCTCCAGTCGACTGAGCGCCCGCACGCCCATTTCGTGGGTTGGCTTAGGCATAGGGAGCTCATTCCATGTCTAAGCCCCAGTCAGACCGAGGGTTGTGGCAGCAGGACCGGCAGCATGTAGAGGATGATCGGGCTGATCCCCGGCTTGAGCATTATGCCACTCCGATCGGCTCAGTGCCCGAACACTCATTTCGTGCGTTACCTTAGGCATACGGAGTTCATTCCCAGTCTAAGATTGGATAGGACCGAAGGTTGCGGCAGTAGGATCGACAACACGTAGGGGGGATTGGGCCGATCCCTGGCTTGTGCATTCTGTCTCTCCGGCTGGCTGAGCGCCCGCACGCTCATTTTGTGGGTTTAGGCATATGGAGTTCATTCCATGTCTAAGCATACGGAGTTCATTCCCAGTCTAAGAGCAGACCAGACCGAGGGTTACGGTAGCAAGACTAGTAGCACGCAGGGGGATCTAGCCCCAGTCAGACCGAGGGTTATGGCAGCGGGACTGACAGCATGTAGAGGACGACCGGGCTGATCCTCGACTTGAGCATTACGCCACTCCGACCGGCTCAGTGCCCGAACACTCGTTTCGTACGTTGACTTAGGCATACGGAGTTCATTCCCAGTCTAAGATCAGACCAAACTGAGGGTTGTGGCAACAGGATCGACAGTGCGCAGGGGGGATCGGGTCGGTCCCCGGCTTACACATTCTGCCTCTCCGATCGACTGAGCGCCCGCACACTCGTTTTGTGGGTTGGCTTAGGCATACGGAGTTCATTCCATGTCTAAGCCTATGGAGTTCATTCCCAGTCTAAGATCAAACCGGACCGAAGGTTGCGATAGCAGGACTAGTAGCAGGATCGGTAGCACGTAGGGAGGATCGGGCTGATCCCTGGCTTGTGCATTCTGCCTTTTCAGCCGGCTGAGCACTCGCACGCTCGTTTCATGGGTTGGCTTAGGCATACGAAGTTCATTCCATGTCTAAGCAACAGCCGGACTGAGGGTTATGGCAGCAGGACTGACAGCGGGATCGGCAGAACATAGAGGGGTACCGGACTGATCCTCGACTTGTGCATTATGCCTCTCTGACCGACTGAGCGCCCGCACGCTCGTTTCATGGGTTGACTTAGGCATACAGAGTTCATCCCTAGTCTAAGCATACGGAGTTCATTCCTAGTCTAAGATCGGACCAGACCGAGGGTTGTGACAGCAGGATCGACAGCACGCAGGGGGGACTGGGCCGATCCCCGGCTTGTGCATTCTGCCTCTTCGGCCGACTAAGCGCCCGCACGCCCGTTTCATGGGTTGGCTTAGGCATAGGGAGCTCATTCCATGTCTAAGCCCCAGTCAGACCGAGGGTTGTGGTAACGGGATCGACAACATATAGAGTACGATTGGGCCGATCCCTGACTTGAGCATTATGCCACTCCGACCGGCTCAATGCCCGAACACTCATTTCGTGCATTGAGTTAGGCATACGGAGTTCATTCCCAGTCTAAGATTGGATCGGACCGAGGGTTGCGGTAGCAGGATCGACAGCACGCAGGGAAGGACCGGGCTGGTCCTCGACTTATGCATTCTACCTCTCCGGCTGGTTGAGCACCTACACGTTCATTTCATGGGTTGGCTTAGGCATACGGAGTTCATTCCCAGTCTAAGATCAGACCGAATCGAGGGTTGCAACAGTAGGACCAGCACAGGATCGACAGCACGCAGGGGGGATCGGGCTGATCTACGAATTGCGCATTCTGCCTCTTCGGTCGGTTGAGCACCCGCACGCTCGTTTCATGGGTTGGCTTAGGCATATGGAGTTCATTCCATGTCTAAGCCCCAGTCGGACAGAAGGTTGTGGTAGCAGGACCGACAGTGGGATCGGTAGCACGAAAAAGGGGATCGAGCTGATCCCTGACTTGCGTATTATGCCTCTTCGACCGGCCTCTTCGGTCGGTTGAGCACCCGCACGCTCGTTTCATGGGTTGACTTAGGCATACAGAGTTCATCCCCAGTCTAAGCATACGGAGTTCATTCCCAGTCTAAGATCAAACCGGACTGAAGGTTGAGGCAACAGGACCAGCAGCAGGATCGACAGCACGCAGGGGGGATCGGGTCGATCCCTAACTTGTGCATTCTACCTCTCCAGCCTACTGAGCACCCGCACGCTCGTTTCGTGGGTTGGCTTAGGCATACGGAGTTCATTCCTAGTCTAAGATTTTGAGCCAGGTGCACATGCTGGGCTCAGGCATGTGCTGGTGCCACTTTTTTTTTACCTGGGGCACCATTGTCAGACCATCGTTGGAGCATCACTGGAGAGCCTAACCGGCGGCATTGGGGGTTTCGACGATTGGGAGGGCCGGGGGGGTGTGCGCACATGATGTGTGATGGGTGCTAGTACTTGTGTCACGGGCTCCGAGACTTAGAAACCGTGCGGCCTTAGGCTTGGAATCTCCTCTTTTATGCCTAAGTCAACCTAAAACACAAGCGTACGAGCACTAGAACAACGAGAAGGGATGATTATGCAAGTTAAAGGGAAACAGGATAAGAAGGCAGAATTTTGGAAAATGCTCTTGTATTCACTGAAATGGAAGTGTTTGATGGTGTACAAATGAGGGAGGAGCAGCCCTCTATTTACAGTTGAGGCTCCAGCTTACACTTAATGGTAGTATCCCTAGAATAAAGGCTAAAATCATGGGATTATATAGATTACAATCAATCAGGATGCTAACTCCTGATTTTCAGGGTCAACCAAATCTGCCAGGATGCTGCTGCTAATCCTGCCTGCTTCCAGAAGCTTCCCTTGCGTGTCCAGCACCTTGGGCCCTTTTGGATGTGATGCGGGTAGCTTGTATGCTAGGCCTTGGTCTCACGGGCTAGCCTGCAAGTTGGGTGGGCATTCTGAACTCGTTTGCTAGGCTTTGAGCACAGATACCCGTCGGCACATCTGGTCTGCGGGCCTCAACCTCTAGCTCACCTGCTGGTGCGCCTGATGTGCCTGGCGTGCCCACCCAGGGTGTGACATTCTCCCCCACCTGATTACACAACACCCTTGTTGCATCTTTTGCATGGTACTGCCTGATCTGGTCCCTGAACTGCCATAAGTCATCTGCTGGTTCCCAGCTTACCTCACTATCTGAAAGTTCCTTCCAGCGCACCAAGTACTCTTATCTTGGCTGATAGTTCTTTCGTCTCACCTCCCGATCAGCTATGATGCTGTGGACCTCCTTCTCATATGAGGCCCTTTCCCAATGGCGTACGCTTTGACTCTGCCCATCCTGGATCTCCCTCATTCTCATGGAACGGCTTGAGCATGCTCACATGGAACACCAGGTGTACCCTCGGCTTGGGTGGCATATCCAGCTTGTAGGCAACCTAGCCTACCCTCTTGACTACTCGAAAAGGTCCCTCATATCTCTGGACTAGGCCTTTGTGCAGCCCCCTATGGTGCACAATGGGATGCAGCTTCACCAACACCAAGTTTCCAACCTGGAACTGCACGTCCCGCTTATTCTGGTTTGCCCACTTCTTCGACCTCTTGGCTGCCTTGTGTAGACAAACTCTGGCCAAGTTAGTTTACTTCTGCCATGCCTTGGCAAACTTGTATGCTGCTGGATTTGGCCCTGTATAACCTGCAGTAATCAAACCGGGTGTTAGTGGTTGTTGCCCTGTCACAACCTCAAATGGGCTCTGGTTCGTTGCCTCACTCCTTTGCAAGTTGTAGGAAAACTACGTAATATCTAGCAGCTTTGGCCAGTCCCTTTGTATTGCACTCACATAGTGCCTGAGGTAGACCTCCAATAGTCCATTCACTTATTCTGTCTGCCCATCGGTCTGCGAATGCATGCTGGTGGAAAAGTTCAAGTCTGACCCCAACAGCTTGAACAACTCAGTCTAGAACCTACCCATGAAATGCCCGTCCTGATCACTAATAATGGTCCTCGACACTCCCTAGTACTTAACCATGTTCTTCAGGAACAATCGAGCTGCCTCCTCGGTTGGACACTCCTTGGTTGCTGGAATGAAGATTCCATACTTGGAAAACCTGTCCACCACTACCATGATGCTTCCAAACCCTTCTGCTTTGGGTAGACCGACTATAAAGTCCAGAGAAACACTCTCCCATGGTTGCTCTGGCATTGGCAATGGCTCCAAAAGATCGTCTGATTTCTTGAGCTCCACCTTGTCCTGTTGGCACATAAGACAAGTCTTCACATAAGCTTCCATATCATCCCTCATGTGCGGCCAGTAGTACCGATCCTCGATCAATGCCAAGGTACGGCTCACTCCGGGGTGTCCAGGCCACCTTGAATCATGGCATTCTTGCAAAACTTCCTTGCGAAGCTTCCCGTGCTGCAGCACAAAAATCTACTTCCCCTGGTGTACAGCAAGCCATCCTGTAACCAAAACCACCTAGTCTTACCTTGCTGGGTGTACTCCATCAAAGCCTTGGTTGTAGGATCATGTGCAAGTCCCTCCTTGATGTGCGACACTAGTGACCCCTCTGGTTGGCTAATGGCAGCAAGGTTAGCCTTCCTACTCAGGGCGTCTACCACTAGGTTCACCCACCCCGGCTTTTACTCCATCTGGAAATCAAATTCCGTAAGAAAATCTTGCCATCTCGCCTGCTTGGGGGACAGCTTCTTCTACGTCTGAAAGTAGCTGGTCGCCACATTGTCCATCCTAACCACGAACTTCGACCCCAACAGGTAATGGTGCCAAGTGTGCAAGCAGTGCACCACTGCAGTCATCTCTTTCTCTTAGACCGTGTACTTACGCTCACTCTCGTTCAACTTCCTGCTCTCAAACGCGACTGGACATCCCTCCTGCATCAACACGCCTCCTATGGTAAAGTCTGATGCATCCGTATGCACCTCATACGGCTTGGCATGGTCTGGCAAGGCCAAGACTAGCTCCTCGATCACAGTCCGTTTCAACCTGTCAAAGGCTTCCTGGCACCTTGTGCTCCACTCCCATGCTTTCCCTTTCTTGAGCAAGTCAGTCAATGGCATGGCTATTGCTGAGTGACCTTTGATGAAGTGCCTGTAGTAGTTGACCAGCCCAAGGAATGATCTCAACTCAGTGACCTTGGGTGGCGGTTGCCACTCCAGGATGGCATGTATCTTGCCTTCATCCATGCGTATCATGTGATCTTCTGCTGGGCGAATGAGCACTTCTCCCTCTTGACAAATAGCTTGTACACCCACAACACCTCGAACACCTGTCTCAAGTGGTCTACATGCTCTCCCAAAGTCTGACTGTAGATCACAATGTCATCCAAATAAACCATAACAAACCGATCAAGGAATGACTGAAGTACCTTGTTCATAAGGGTATAGAATGTTGCTGAGGCATTCGTGAGTCTAAAAGGCATCATCAAGAACTCAACGAACCATACCGAGTGACACATGCTGTCTTTGGCTCATCTCCCTCCGTGATCCTGACTTGATAGTAGCCTGACCTCAAATCCAGCTTGGTGAACCACCTTGCGCTCCCAAGTTGATCGAACAAGTCTGCAATGAGTGGGATGGGGTACTTGTTCTTGATGGTCAGCTTGTTCAAAGCCCGGCAGTCTATGCACAACTGCAACAACCCATCATGCTTGCGCTGAAATAGAACCGATGCACCATAGGGTGCCTTCGATGGCCTGATGAAGCCAGCATCAACTAACTCTTTGAGCTGCTTCCTCAACTCTTCCAACTCTGGTGGAGACATTTGGTAAGGGGCTCTAGCTGGTGGCTTAGCCTCAGACACCAGCTCAATCTTGTGGTCCACCTCCCTCTTAGGTGGTAGCTTGCTAGGTAGCTTTGCGGGCATCACATCACTAAAAGTCTTCAGCACCTTTAGCACCTTCAAGGGTGACTCGATCTCCTTCTCCCTTGGCTCATCATATTTCAGGGCTGCCAAAAAGGTATCTTCTTGTCTGTTTACCGCCTTGACAAATTGGATGGCTGACACCACCTGTGACCCAACTCCAGACCCTTTCCTCAATGGCACTAGGCATTGGCACCATGCATCCAAGATGCAAACACAATCGACAAAAGGCACAAGGAGGGCATTAATCCAAACAAGGAAATCCAACCCAATCACAAACTCATAGTCATCAAGGGGTATTACCTCAATGGTCTCCTTGCCTTTCCAGTTTCCTTGCCTTTCCAGTCTCCAAGCTGCAACTCCACTCCCCGCGCTACTCCAATGGCTGGAACTTCCTTGGAGTTCACCGTTTTGATGGTACCAGTCCCTTTCTGCACCTTTAGTCCGAGCTTCCATGCTCTATCACCTAAAATAAAAAAAGGTGAGGCACCTGTGTCCACCAGTACACTCACCTTCTGACCTGCAACCATCAGATCTGCAAACATCAAGCCCTTTGGCTTGCGGCTCCCCTTACTCTAGACAGCATTGAGCACTAACGACCCAAGCTTTGCTGCCCCTGACTCTGGCTCCTCGTCAGACTCATTGTCTACAGCAGCCAGCTTACCCTTCTGTGGGTAATTACGAGCTATGTGGCTCTCTCCACATAGGTAGCATGCTGGTGGCTCTCGGTCCCCCTTTGCTTTCCACTTGCCTGCTGGTGGCTTCCTCTCGCCATCTTTGGTTGAACGGTCTCAGTCTCTATCCTTGGACTCTCGATCACAGTCCTTCCCCTTAGACTGCTTCTTCCGGTCCTTATCATCCCTGCCCTTACCCTTGGGCTTGGTAGACTCAAACTTGTTCAGAGGCTTGAACTCTATCAAGGCCTTGACTGTAGTCATGGCTTTAGCCAAGTCATGAACTCCTCTCCTTTGTAGCTCATGCTTCACACACGGCTTCAGCCCATCCATGAAAGCAAATAAGGAGTCCTTCTCACCTAGATCCGAGATTTGTAGCATTAGTTCAGAGAATTTTTGGACATACTCCCTTATGTCCCCTTGTTGGCTCAGCCTGTGCAACTTTGCCTGTGCCTCATCATCGGCATACTCTAGGTAAAATTGTTCTCTGAACTCCTTTTGGAACTCTGCCCAGGTTCCAATCTTGGTGCTCCCATGCCTGACATCATCACACCTGCGCCTCTACCACAATAAGGCTACATCAGTGAGATACATAGCAGCGGTGCTTACCTTTATCACCTCGTCTTGCATGCCCATGGCCTGAAAGTACTACTCCATACCGCAAAGGTAGTTATCTACTTCCTTGGCACCCCTAGTCCCATTGAACTCTTTAGGCTTGGGGACATCCAATCTGGACTTGGACACTCCAGCAAACATGCCATTCCCAATGGCAGTCTTGCAAGCAACGAGCTCACTGCTAAGCTCCTCTATCCGCTATCGCATGGCCTCCATGCCATCGCGTAAGGTCAGCACTTTAGCCTCCAAGGTCTGATTCTTTTGGGTGAACACGTCCAAGCCTTTGTTGAGAGCAGCTTGCAGCTCACTTTGGATCTCCTCCCCCATGGAGTCTAGCGATGCAATGTGAGTCTCTACCCTCTCAAGCTTCTCCCCCATGTCGCCCATGGTCACTTCCACCTTGGCCAGCCTACTGTCCATGGTAGACCAGATATCTCTAGAACTGGCTTTCCTCCCTCTTCCATGCCCATGCTCCTGGGCCTCTGGTTGTTGGTTAGCAACATCATTTTGGGATGCCATCTCCTCTAACCTGCACAACATAAACACACAAAATTGAACTTGCTCTGATACCAACTGTCACGGGCTCCGACCTTAGACTCAGAAACCATGCGGCCTTAGGCTTTGAATCTCCTCTTTTATGCCTAAGTCAACCTAAAACACAAGCGTACGAGCACTAGAACAACGAGAATGGATGATTACGCAAGTTAAAGGGAAACAGGATAAGAAGGCAGAATTTTGGAAAATGCTCTTGTATTCACTGAAATGGAAGTGTTTGATGGTGTACAAATGAGGGAGGAGCAGCCCTCTATTTACAGTTGAGGCTCTAGCTTACACTTAATGGTAGTATCCCTAGAATAAAGGCTAAAATCATGGGATTATACAGATTACAATCAATCAGGATGCTAACTCCTGATTTTCAGGGTCAACCAAAACTGCCAGGATGCTGCTGCTGATCCTGCCTGCTTCCATAAGCTTCCCTTGCGTATCTAGCACTTTGGGCCCTTCTAGATGTGGTGCGGCAGCTTGTATGCCAGGCCTTGGTCTCACGGGCTGGCCTGCAAGTTGGGCGGGTGTTCTGAACTCATTTGCTAGGCTTTGCGTGCAGATACCCGCCAACACGCCTGGTCTGCGAGCCTCAACCTCTGGCTCGCCTGCTGGTGTGCCTGATGTGCCTGATGTGCTTGGCGCGCCCCCCCAGGGCATGACACTTGGGCCTTATATTGGCCTCCTATCCCTCATCAAACCTTGAGAACTCAGACCCCCTTAAAGAGCATTTGAGATTTTATAGGTTTGCTACCAGTAGCCATTAAAGTGTCTGAAATGGGGACACTTTTTTCAAACGGTCACAAAATCTTCTCCACTTCGAGTTTTCAGCTGAATGTTTTTGTGCATGCCAACAAAAATACAAGGATCACCTCAACCAAATTTGGGGGCAAAACTCTTTCTAAAAAAATTTTAAAAAATCCCAAATCGTAAAAAGTTTTGAAAATCGTGAAAAATAGAAAACGGGTCGTCTTGCCATGAAACTTCACATGAAGGCTTAGGGAACCATTGTATGAATTTACAAGCCATAAAAAAGGTATTGGTATGGCAGAAATATGAAGATGTGCTTGAACCCACCTACCACCCGTTCGATCCCCGGCTTGCGCATCCTGCCTCTCTGGTCGGCTAAGCTCCCGCACCCTCATTTCATGGGTTGACTTAGGCATACGGAGTTCATCCCCAGTCTAAGCATACAAAGTTCATTCCCAGTCTAAGATTGGACCGGACTGAGGGTTACGGCAGCAGGATCGTAGCACCCAGGGGGGATCGGGCCAATTGTCGGCTTGCGCATTTGCCTCTCCGACCAGCTAAGCACCCCCACGCCCGTTTTGTGGGTTGGCTTAGGCATAGGGAGTTCACTCCATGTCTAAGCCCTAGCCCGATCGAGGGTTGTGCCAGCGGGACTAGCAGCATGCAGAGAGGGATCGGACCGATCCTCGGCTTGCGCATTATGCCTCTCCGGTCGGCTCAATGCCCGTACGATCATTTCGTGGGTTGACTTAGGCATACGGAGTTCATTCCTAGCCTAAGATCAGACTAGACTGAGGGTTGGGGCAGTAGGATCGATAGCAAGCAAGGGGGACCAGGCTGATCCCCGGCTTACGGATTTTGCCTCTCCGATTGGCTGAGTGCCGTACGCTCGTTTCATGGGTTGGCTTAGGCATACGGAGTTCATTCAATGTCTAAGCATACAGAGTTCATTCCCAGTCTAAGATCAGACCGAATTGAGGGTTGCGACAGCAGGACCAGCAGCAAGATCGACAGCACGTAGGGGGGACCGGGCCGATCCCCGACTTGCACATTCTACCTCTCCGGTCGACTGAGCGCCCACACGCTAGTTTTATGGGTTGGCTTAGGCATACGGAGTTCATTCCATGTCTAAGCCCCAGCCAAACCTAGGGTTGTGGCAGTAGGACCGGCATTGGCAGCACGCAGAGGGGGACCGGGTCGATCCCTGGCTTGTGCATTACGCATCTTTGGTCGGCTGAGCACCCACACACTCGTTTCATGGGTTGACTTAGGCATACGCAGTTCATCCGTAGTCTAGGCATACGGAGTTCATTCCCAGTCTAAGATCTGACCAGACTGAGGGTTACGGTAGCAAGATTGGCAGCACGCAGAGGGGACCAGGCCGATCCCCGGCTTGCGCATTCTGCCTTTTCGATCGGCTGAGCACCAGCACGCCCGTTTCGTGGGTTGGCTTAGGCATAGGGAGTTCATTCCATGTCTATGCCCCAGTCGAACCAAGGGTTGTGGCAGTCGGACAGGCAGCATGTAGAGGGGGACTGAGTCGTTCCCCGGCTTGCGCATTATGCCTCTCCCGCTGGCTCAGTGCCCGCACGCTCGTTTTGTGGGTTGACTTAGGCATACGAAGTTCATTTCCAGTCTAAGATCGGACTGGACCGAGGGTTGCGGTAGCAAGATCGATAGAACATAGGGTGGGATCGGGCTGAACCCTGGCATACACATTCTGCCTCTCCGGTCGGCTGAGCGCCCATACGCTCGTTTCGTGGGTTGGCTTAGGCATACGGAGTTCATTTCATGTCTAAGCATACGGAGTTCATTCACAGTCTAAGATCAGACCAGACCGAGCATTGCGGCAGCAGGACCAGTAGCAGGATCGGTAGCACGCGAGCGGGGACCGGGTCAATCCCTGGCTTGCGCATTCTGCCTTTCTGACCGACTGAGTGCCCACACGCTCATTTCATGGGTTGGCTTAGGCATACAGAGTTCATTCCATGTCTAAGCCCCAACCAGATCGAGGGTTGTGGCAGCGGGATCGGCAGCGGGATCGACAGCACGCAGAAGGGGATCGGGTTGATCCCCAGCTTACGCATTATGCCTCTTCGACCAGCCTCTCCGGTCGGCTGAATGCCCGCACGCTCGTTTCATGGGTAGACTTAGGCATACAGAGTTCATCCCCAGTCTAAGCATACGGAGTTCATTCCCAGTCTAAGATCGAATCAGACCAAGGGTTGTGGCAGCAGGATCGACAGCACGCAGGGGTGATCGGGCCGGTCCCAGGCTTGTGCATTCTGCCTCTCCGGCTGGCTGAGCGCCCGCACGCCCATTTCATGGGTTGGCTTAGGTATACGGAGTTCATTCCATGTCTAAGCCCCAGCCAGACCGAGGGTTGTGGCAGCGGGACGGACAGCACGCAAAGGGGTACCGGGCCCATCCCCGACTTGCGCATTATGCCTCTTCGATCGACGCAGCACATGCACGCTCGTTTCATGGGTTGACTTATGCATACGGAGTTCATTCCCAGTCTAAGATCAGACCAGACCGAGGGTTGCTACTGCAGGATCGACAGCACGTAAGGGCGGATCGGGTCGATCCCCGACTTGCGTATTTTGCCTCTCTACCCTACTGAGCGCTCGCACGCTCGTTTCATGGGTTGGTTTAGGCATACGGAGTTCATTCCATGTCTAAGCATACGGAGTTCAATCCCAATCTAAGATTTTGAGCCATGGTGCACATGCTATGCTCAGGCATGTGCTGGTGCCGCATTTTTTTTGCCTGGGGCACCATCACCGGAGCATCGTCGGAGAGCCTAACCGACGGCATTGAAGGTTCCGATGATTGGGGGGACGGCGGGTATGCGCACATGATGTGCGATGGGTGCTGGTACTTGGCCCTTATATTGGCCCGCTATCCCTCATCAAACCTCGAGAACCCATACCCCCTTAAAGAGCATTTGAGATTTTATAGGTTTTCTGCCAGTAGCCATTAAAGTGTCCGAAACGGGGACACTTTTTTCAAACGGTCACAAAATCTTCTCCGCTTTGATTTTTTAGCTGACTTTTTTTGTGGCTTCCAAGAAAAATGCCAGGATCACCTCTACCAAATTTGGGGACAAAACTCTTCCTAAAAAAATTTTAAAAAATCTCGAACCATAAAAAGTTTTGAAAATCATGAAAAATAGAAAACGGGTCGTCTTGCCATGAAACTTCACATGAAGATTTAGGGGACCATTGTATGAATTTACAAGCCATAAAAATGGCATTGGCACAACAAAAATATGAAGATGTGCTTGAACCCACCTACCACCCGTTCGATCCCCGGCTTGCGCATCCTGCCTCTCTGGTCGGCTGAGCGCCCGCATGCTCGTTTCGTGGGTTGACTTAGGCGTACGGAGTTCATCCCCAGTCTAAGCATACGGAGTTCATTCTCAGTCTAAGATTAGACTGGATCAAGGGTTGCAACAGCAGGATCGGTAGCACGTAGAGGGTACTGGGTCGATCCCCGTCTTGCGCATTCTGCCGGCTGAGCGCCCGCACGCTCATTTCGTGGGTTAGCTTAGGCATACCGAGTAAATTCCCAGTCTAAGATTTTGAGCCACGGTGCACATGCTGGGCTCGGGCATGTGCTGGTGCCGCTTTTTTTTTCGCCCGGGGCACCATCGCCGGAGCGTTGCCGAAGCATCGCCAGAGAGCCTAACCGGCAGCATTGGGGGTTTCGGCAATTGGGGGGTCAGGGGGTGTGCGCACATGATGTGAGATGGGTGCTGGTACTTGGCCCTTATATTGGCCCCCTATCTCTCATCAAACCTTGAGAACTTACACCCCCTTAAACAGCATTTGAGATTTTATAGGTTTGCTGCCAGTAGCCATTAAAGTGTCTGAATTGGGGACATTTTTTTTCAAACGGTCACAAAATCTTTTCCACTTTGAGTTTTTAACTGAATTTTTTTGTGCATGCCAAAAAAAATACAAGGATCACCTCTACCAAATTTAGGGACAAAACTCTTCTTAAAAAAATTTTAAAAAATCCTGAACCGCAAAAAGTTTTAAAAATCATGAAAAATAAAAAACGGGTCGTCTTGCCACGAAACGTCATGTGAAGGCTTAGGGGACCATTGTATGAATTTACAAGCCATAAAAATGGCATTGGCATGGCAGAAATATGAAGATGTGCTTGAACCCACCTACCACCCGCTCGATCCCCAGCTTGCACATCCAGCCTCTCTGGTCGGCTGAGCGCCCGTAGGCTCATTTTGTGGGTTGACTTAGGCATACGGAGTTCATCCCCAGTATAAGCATACAGAGTTCATTCCTAGTCTAAGATCAGACAGGACCGAGGGTTGCGACAGCAGGATCGACAGCACGCAGGGGGGACCGGACCGATCCCCGGGTTACGCATTCTGCCTCTTCGGCCGACTGAGCGCCCGCACGCCCGTTTCATGGGTTTACTTAGTAATAGGGAGTTCATTCCATCTCTAAGCCCCAGCCAAATCGAGTGTTGTGCTAGCGGGATCGGCAGCACGCAGAGGGGGACCGGTCCAATCCCCGGCTTGCGCATTATGCCTCTCCGACCGGCTCAGCGCCTACACGCTCGTTTCGTGGGTTAACTTAGGCATACGGAGTTCATTCCCAGTCTAAGATTGGACTGGACTGAGGGTTGCGGTAGTAGGATCGACAGCACGCAGGAGGGACTGGGTCAGTGCCCAGCTTGCGCATTCTGCCTGTCCAGCCGGCTGAGAGCCTGCACGCTCATTTCGTGGGTTGGCTTAGGCATACGGAGTTCATTCCATGTCTAAGCATACGGAGTTCATTCCCAGTCTAAGTTCAGACAGGACCAAGGGTTGCGGCAGCAGGACCAGCAGCAGGATCGATAGCACGCAAGGGGGTATCGGTCTGATCCCCGTCTTGTGCATTCTGCCTCTCCGGCCGGCTGAGCGCCCACACGCCCGTTTCATGGGTTGGCTTAGGCATAGGGAGTTCATTCCATGTCTAAGCCCTAGCTGAACCAAGGGTTGTGGCAGCGGGATCGACAACACGCAGAGGGGGACCGGGTCGATCCCCGGCTTGCGCATTATGCCTTTTCTGCCAGCTCAACACCCGCACGCTCGTTTCGTGGGTTGACTTATGTATACGGAGTTCATTCCCAGTCTAAGATCGGACCAGACCGAGGGTTGCGATAATAGGATCGACAGCATGTAGGGGGGACTGGGTCGGTCCCCGGCTTGCACTTTCTGCCTCTCTGGCCGGCTGAGCGCCCGCATGCTCGTTTCGTGGGTTGGCTTAGGTATACTGAGTTCATTCCTTGTCTAAGCATACAAAGTTCATTCCCACTCTAAGATGGGACCAGACCGAGGCTTACAACAGCAGGACCAGCAGCAAGATCAGCAGCACACAGGGGGGACCGGGCCGATCCCCGTCTTGTGCATTCTGCCTCTCCGGTCGACTGAGCGCCCGCACGCCCGTTTCATGGGTTGGCTTAGGCATAAGCAGTTCATTCCATGTCTAAGCATATGGAGTTCATTCCCAGTCTAAGATTTTGAGCCACGGTGCACATACTGGGCTCGGGCATGTGCTGGTGTGACATTTTTTTCACCCGGGACACCATCACCAAAGCATCTCCGTAGCTTTGCTGAAGAGCCTAACCGACGGCATTGGGGGTTCCGGTGATTGGGGGGCCGGGGGGTGTGCACACATGATGTGCAATGGGTGCTGTACTTGGCCCTTATATTGGCCCCCTATCCCTCATCAAACCTCGAGAACTCACACCCCCTTAAAGAGCATTTGAGATTTTATAGGTTTGCTGCTAGTAGCCATTAAAGTGTCTGAAATGGGGACACTTTTTTCAAACGATCACAAAATCTTCTCCACTTCCAGTTTTTAGCTGAATTTTTTTCTGCATGCCAAAAAAATATACGAGGATCACCTCTACCAAATTTGGGGCCAAAACTATTTCTAAAAAAATTTTCAAAAATCACGAACCGTAAAAAGTTTTGAAAATCATGAAAAATAGAAAATTGGTCATCTTGCCATGAAACTTCACATGAAGGCTTAGGGGACCATTGTATGAATTTACAAGCCATGGAAATGGCATTGGCATGGCAAAAATATGAAGATGTGCTTCAACCCACCTACCACCCGTTCGATCCCCAGCTTCTGCATCCTGCCTCTCTGGTCGGCTGAGCGCTCGTACGCTCGTTTCGTGGGCTGACTTAGGCATACGGAGTTCATCCCCAATCTAAGCATACGTAGTTCATTCCCAGTCTAAGATCGAACCGAACCGAGGGTTGTGGTAGCAGGATCGACAGCACGCAGGGGGGATCGGGCCATCCCAGGCTTGCGCATTCTGCCTCTCCGACCGGCTGAGCGCCCGCACGCCCGTTTCGTAGGTTGGCTTAGGCATAGGGAGTTCATTCCATGTCTAAGCCCTAGCCGGATCAAGGGTTGTGGCAGCGGGACCTGCAGCACGCAGAGGGGGACTGAGCCGATCCTCAGCTTGCACATTATGCCTCTCGGTCGACTTAGTGCCCGCACGCTTGTTTCGTGGGTTGACTTAGGCATATGAAGTTCATTCCCAGTCTAAGATCAGATCGGATTGAGGGTTGCCACAGGAAGATCGACAGCACGCAAGGGAGGATCTGGTCGGTCCCCAGCTTGCGCATTCTGCCTCTTCGCTCGGCTGAGCACCTGCACGCTCGTTTCGTGGGTTGGCTTAAACATACGGAGTTCATTCCCAGTCTAAGCATACGGAGTTCATTCCCAGTCTAAGATCAAACCAGACTGAGGATTGCGGTAGCAGCGTCAGCAGCAGGATCGACAGCACGTAGGGGGATCAGGTTGATCCCCGGCTTGCGCATTCTACCTCTCCGGTCGGCTGAGTGCCTGCACGCTCGTTTCGTGGGTTGGCTTAGTCATACGAGTTCATTCCATGTCTAAGCCCCAACCGAACCAAGGGTAGTGGCAGCAGGACCGACAGCGGGATCGGCTGCACGCAGAGGGGGATCGGGCTAATCCTCGGCTTATGCATTATGCCTCTCCGGTCGATTGAACGCACGCACGCTCGTTTTGAGGGTCAACTTAGGCGTACAGAGTTTATCCCCAGTCTAAGATCAGATGGGACTGAGGGATACAGTAGTAGGATCAGCAGCACACAGGGGGGACCGGGCCAATCCCTGGCTTACGCATTCTGCCTCTTCGACCGACTAAACGCCCACACGTCCATTTCATGGGTTGGCTTAGGCATAGCGAGTTCACTCCATGTCTAAACCCCAGCCGGACCAAGGGTTGTGGCAGAGGGACTGACAGCACACAGAGGGGGATCGAGCCAATCCCTGGCTTATGCATTTTGCCTCTTCGACCAGCTGAGCGCCTGCATGCTCGTTTCATGGGTTGGCTTAGGCATACGAAGTTCATTCCATGTCTAAGCATACGGAGTTCATACCAGTATAAGATTTTGAGCCACGGTGCACATGCTGGGCTCAGGCAGGTGCAGGTGCAGGTGCCGCATGTTTTTCACCTGGGGCAGCATCATCGAAGCATCGTCGGAGAGCCTAACCGGTGGCATTGGGGGTTCCGACGATTGGGGGGCCGGGGGGTGTGCGCACATGATGTGTGATGGGTGCTGGTATTTGGCCCTTATATTGGCCCCCTATCCCTCATCAAACCTTGAGAACTCACACCCCCTTAAAGAGCATTTGAGATTTTGTAGGTTTGCTGCCAGTAGCCATTAAAGTGTCTGAAATGGGGACACTTTTTTCAAACGGTCACAAAATCTTCTCCACTTTGGGTTTTTAGCTGAATTTTTTTGTGCATGCCAAAAAAAATACAAGGATCACCTCTACCAAATTTGGGGATAAAAATCTTTCTAAAAAAATTTTAAAAAATCCCGAACCGTAAAAAGTTTCAAAAATCGTGAAAAATAGAAAAATGGGTTGTCTTGCCACGAAACTTCACATGAAGGCTTAGGGGATGATTGTTTGAATTTACAAGCCATAAAAATGGCATTGGCATGTCAGAAATATGAAGATGTGCTTGAACCCATCTACCACCTGTTTGATCCCAGGCTTGCGCATCTTGCCTCTCTGGTCGGTTGAGCATCCGAATGTTCATTTTGTGGGTTGACTTAGACATACGGAGTTCATCCCCAGTCTAAGCAAACAAAGTTCATTCCCAGTCTAGGATCAGACTGGACGGAGGGTTGCGGCAGCAGGATTGGCGGCACACAGGGGTGATCGGGCCGATCCCTGGCTTGCGCATTCTGCCTCTTCGATCGACTGAGCGCCCGCAAACCCGTTTCGTGGGTTGGCTTAGGCATAGGGAGTTCATTCCATGTCCAAGCCCCAGCCAGAGCGACGGTTGTGGCAGTGGGATCGGTAGCACGTAGAGAGGGACCGGGCCGATCCCCAGCTTGTGCATTATGCCTCTCCGACCGGCTCAGCGCCCGAACGCTCATTTCGTGGGTTGACTTAGGCATACGGAGTTCATTCCCAATCTAAGATTAGACCAAACTGAGGGTTACGGGAGTAGGATCGACAGCATGCAGGAGGGACCGGGCCGATCCCTGGCTTGCACATTCTGCCTCTCCGATCGGTTGAGCGCCCGCACGCTCGTGGGTTGGTTTAGGCATACGGAGTTCATTCCATGTCTAAGCCCCAACCGGACCGAGGGTTGTGGCAGCAGGATCGGTAGCACGTAGAGGGGGATCGGGTCGATCCCTGACTTCCGCATTAGACCTTTCCGACTGGCTCAGCATCCACACGCTCATTTAATGGATTGACTCAGGCATACGAAATTCATTCCCAGTCTAAGATCAGACCAGATCAAGGGTTACAGCAGCAGGATTGGTAGCATGTAGGGGGGACTGGTCGATCCCTGGCTTGTGTAATCTGCCTCTCCAGTCGGCTAAGCGCCCCCACGCCCGTTTCATCAGTTGGCTTAGGTATAGGGAGTTCATTCCATGTCTAAGCCCCAGCCGAACCGAGGGTTGTGGTAGTGGGACTGGCAGTACACAGGAGGGACCAGGCCGATCCTCGGCTTGTGCATTTTGCCTCTCCGGCCGACTCAGTGCCCGAACGCTTATTTCGTGGGTTAACTTAGGCATATGGAGTTCATTCCTAGTCTAAGATCGGACGGACCGAGGGTTGTGGCAGCAAGATCGTCAGCACACAGGGGGGATCGGGCTGGTCCTCGACTTACGCATTCTGCCTCTCCGATCGGCTGAGTGCCCGCACGCTCGTTTCGTGGGTTGGCTTAGGCATACGGAGTTCATTCCATGTCTAAGCATACGGAGTTCATTCCCAGTCTAAGATCAGATCGGATCGTGGGTTACGATAGCAGGACCAGTAGCAAGATCGGTAACACACAGGGGGGACTAGGTCGATCCCCGGCTTGCGCATTCTATCTCTCCAACCGACCTCTCCGGTCGACTGAGCACCCGCACGCTCGTTTCGTGGGTTGACTTAGGCATACGGAGCTCATCCTAGTCTAAGCGTACAAAGTTCATTCCTAGTCTAAGATTGAACCTAACTGAGAGTTGCAGAAGTAGGATCGATCACACACAGGGGGGACTGGGTCGATCCCTGACTTGCGCATTCTGCCTCTTCGGTCGGCTGAGCGCCCGCACGCCCATTTGGTGGGTTGGCTTAGGCATAGGAAGTTCATTCCATGTCTAAGCCCTAGCCACACCAAGGGTTATGGCAGCGGGATTGATAGCACACAGGGGGGGACTGGGCCAATCCTCGGCTTGTGCATTCTGCCTCTCCGTTCGACTGAGCCCCCGCACGCTCGTTTCGTGGGTTAGCTTAGGTATACGGAGTTCATTCCATGTCTAAGCATACGGAGTTCATTCCCAGTCTAAGAGTTTGAGCCATGGTGCACATGCTGGGCTCGGGCATGTGCTAGTGTCGCATTTTTTTCACTCGAGGCACCATCACCGGAGCATCGTCGGAGAGCTTAACCGGCGGTATTGGGGGTTCCGACGATTGGGGGGCCGGGGGGTGTGCGCACATGATGTGCGATGGGTGCTAGTACTTGGCCCTTATATTGGCTCCCTATCCCTCATCAAACCTCGAGAACTCACACCCCCTTAAAGAGCATTTGAGATTTTATAGGTTTGCTGCCAGTAGCCATTAAAGTGTTTGAAAAGGGGACACTTTTTTCAAACGATCACAAAGTCTTGTCCACTTCGAGTTTTTGGCTGAATTTTTTTGTGCATGCCAAAAAAAATACAAGGATCACCTCTACCAAATTTACGGACAAAAATCTTTCTAAAAGAATTTTAAAAAATCTCGAACCGTAAAAAGTTTCAAAAATAATGAAAAATAAAAAACAGGTCGTCTTGCCACGAAACTTCAAATAAAGTC
Source organism: Durio zibethinus (assembly GCF_047325235.1). Taxonomy (NCBI): domain Eukaryota; kingdom Viridiplantae; phylum Streptophyta; class Magnoliopsida; order Malvales; family Malvaceae; genus Durio; species Durio zibethinus. The sequence continues at coordinate 3,062,632 of NC_143168.1, read as the reverse complement.
GTAGAAGACCGTTGTATGAATTTACAAGCCATAAAAATGGCATTGGCATCACAGAAATAAAAAGATGTTCTTGAATGCACCTACCACTCGTTCGATGCCCGGCTTACGCATCCTGCCCCTCTGGTCGGTTGAGTTCATCCCCAGTCTAAGCATACAGAATTCATTCCCAGTCTAAGATCAGACTGAACTAAGGGTTGCGGCAACAGGATCGGCAGCACGCATGGGGGATCGGGTCGATCCCCGGCTTGCACATTCTGCCTCTCCGACCAACTGAGCACCCGCACGCCCGTTTCGTGGGTTGGCTTAGGCATAGGGAGTTCATATCATGTCTAAGCCCCAATCGAACTGAGGGTTGTGGTAGTGGGACCAGCAACACGCAGAGGGGGATCGGGCTGATCCCCGGCTTGCGCATTATGCCACTTCGGTTGGCTCAGCGCCAGCACGCTCGTTTCATGGGTTGACTTAAGCATACAGAGTTCATTCCCAGTCTAAGATCGGATCGAACTGAGGGTTGCGATAGTAGGATCAACAAAACGCAGGGGGGATCGGATTGGTCCCCGATATGCACATTCTAACTCTCCGACCGGCTGAGCGCCCGCACGCTCGTTTCGTGGGTAGGCTTAGGCATACGGAGTTCATTCCATGTCTAAGCATACGAAGTTCATTCCCAGTCCAAGATCGGATAGGACTGAGGGTTGCGGTAGCAAGATCAACAAAACGCAGGGGGGATCGGGTCGGTCCCCGGCATGCACATTCTGCCTCTCCGGTCGGCTGAGCGCCCACACGCTCGTTTCATGGGTAGGCTTAGGCATACGGAGTTCATTCCATGTCTAAGCATACAGAGTTCATTCCTAGTCCAAGATCAGATCGAACTAAGGGTTGTGGCAACAGGACCAGTAGCAAGATCGACAGTACGCAGGAGGGACCAAGCTGATCCTTGGCTTACGCATTCTGCCTCTCCGGCAAGCTGAGCACCCACATGCTCATTTCGTGGGTTGGCTTAGGCATACGGAGTTCATTCCCTATCTAAGCCCCAGCTAGACCGAGGGTTGTGGCAGTAGGACCGGTAGCAGGACCGGTAGCGAGATCGGTAGCACGCAGAGGGGGACAGGGTTGATCCCCGACTCATGCATTATGCCTCTTTGGCTGGTTGAGCACCCGCATGCTTGTTTCATGGGTTGACTTAGGCATACGGAGTTCATCCCCAGCCTAAGCATATGGAGTTCATTCCCAGTCTAAGATTCGACCAAATTGAGGGTTACGGCAGCAGGATTGGTAGCACATAGGGGGTATTGGGCCGATCCCTGACTTACGCATTTTGCCTCTTCGATCGACCTTTCCGGCCGGTTGAGCACCCGCACGCTCGTTTCATTGGTTGACTTAGGCATACGGAGTTCATCCCTAGTCTAAGCATACGGAGTTCATTCCCAGTCTAAGATCAAACCAGACCGAGGGTTGCGGTAGCAGGATCAACAACACACAGGGGGGACTGGGTCGATCCCCAGCTTGCGCATTCTGCCTCTCTGACCGGCTGACTGCCCGCACGCCCGTTTCATGGGTTGGCTTAGGCATAGGGAGTTCATTCCATGTGTAAGCCCCAGCCGGATCGAGGGTTGTGGCAGCGAGACCGACAGCACGCAGAGGGGGATCGGGCCGATCCCCGGTTTGTGCATTATGCCTCTCCGGCCGGCTCAACACCCGCACGCTCGCTTTGTGGTTTGACTTAGGCATATAGAGTTCATTCCTAGTCTAAGATCGGATCGGACCAGACCGAGGGTTGTGGCAGTAGGATCGACAGCACGTAGGGGGGATGGGGTTGGTCCTCAGCTCACGTATTCTGCCTCTCTGGTCGGCTGAGTGCCTGTACGCTTGTTTCGTGGGTTGGCTTCGACATACGGAGTTCATTCCATGTCTAAGCATACGGAGTTCATTCCCAGTCTAAGATCAGACCAGACTAAGGGTTACGGCAGTAGGACTAGCAGCAAGATCGATAGCACGTAGGAAGGGATCGGACCGATCCCCGACTTGTGCATTCTGCCTCTCTGGTCGGCTGAGCGCCCACTCGCTCATTTCGTGGGTTGCCTTAGGCATACGGAGTTCATTCCATGTCTAAGCCCCAGCTAGATCGAGGGTTGTGGCAGTAGGACCGGTAGCGGGATCAACAGTACGTAGAGGGGGACCGGGTTGATCCCTGGCTTGTGCATTATGCCTTTCCGATCGGCCTATCCGACCGACTGAGCACCCGCACACTCATTTTATGGGTTGACTTAAGCATACGGAGTTCATCCCCAGTCTAAGCATACAGAGTTCATTTGCAGTCTAAGATTGGATCGAACCAAAGGTTACGGTAGTAGGATCGGCAGCACGCAGGGGGGACCGAGCTGATCCTCGACTTACGCATTCTACCTCTTCGATCAGTTGAGTGCCCGCACGCTCGTTTCATGGGTTGGCTTAGGCATAGGGAGTTCATTCCATGTCTAAGCCCCAGTCAGATCGAGGGTTGTGCCAGCGGGATCGACAGCACGCAAAGGGGGATCGGGTCGATCCCTGACTTGCGCATTATGCCTCTCCAGCCGGCTCAGCACCCAAATGCTCATTTCGTCGGTTGACTTAGGCATATGAAGTTCATTCCCAGTCTAAGATTGGACCAGACCGAGGTTTGCGATAGTAGGATCGATAGAATGCAGGGGGGACCCGACTGGTCCTCAGCTTGCGCATTCTGCCTCTCCGACCGGCTAAACGCCCGCACGCTCGTTTCGTGGGTTGGCTTAGGCATACAGAGTTTATTCCATGTCTAAGCATACAGAGTTCATTCCCAGTCTAAGATCAGACCGAATCGAGGGTTGGAGCAGCAAGACCAGTAGCAAGATCGGTAGCACATAGGAGGGACTGGGATGATCCTCGGCTTGCGCATTTTACCTCTCCAGATAGCCTCTCCGGCCGGCTAAGCGTCCGTATGCTCGTTTTGTGGGTTGACTTAGACATACGGAGTTCATCCCCAGTCTAAGCATATGGAGTTCATTCCCAGTCTAAGATCGGATCGAACTGAGGGTTGCAGCAGTAGGATCGGTAGCACACAGGCAGGATCGGGCCGATCCCCAGCTTGCGCATTCTGCCTCTCTGACCGGTTGAGCGCCCCCACGCCCATTTCGTGGGTTGGCTTAGGCATAGGGAGTTCATTCCATGTCTAAACCCTAGCCAGACCGAGGGCTGTGGTAGCGACATCGACAGCATGCAGAGGGGGACCGGCCTGATCCCCGGCTAGCACATTCTACCTCTCCGACCGGCTGAGCGCTCGCACGCTCGTTCCATGGGTTGGCTTAGCCATATAGAGTTTATTCCATGTCTAAGCATACAGAGTTCATTCCCAGTCTAAGAGTTAGAGCCACAGTGCACATGCTGGGCTCGGGCATGTGCTGGTGTCGCATTTTTTTCGCCGGGGGCACCATTGCCAGAGCATCGTCGGAGCATCGCCAGAGTGCCTAACCGGCGGCATTAGGGGTTCCAGCGATTGGGGTGGCCGGGGGGTGTGTGATGGTACTTGGCCCTTATATTGGCCCCGTATCCCTCATCAAACCTCGAGAACTCACACCCCCTTAAAGAGCATTTGAGATTTTATAGGTTTGTTGCCAGTAGCCATCAAAGTGTCTGAAATGGGGACACTTTTTTCAAACGGTCACAAAATCTTCTCCACTTTGAGTTTTTAGCTGAATGTTTTTGTGCGTGCCAACAAAAATACAAGGATCACCTCTACCAAATTTGGGGACAAAACTCTTTCCAAAAAAATTTTAAAAAATCTCGAACCGAAAAAAGTTTCAAAAATCATGAAAAATAGATAATGGGTCGTCTTGCCAAGAAACTTCACATGAAGGCGTAGGGGACCATTGTATGAATTTACAAACCATAAAAATGACATTGGCATGGCAAAAATATGAAGATGTGCTTGAACTCACTTACCACCCGTTTGATCCCCGGCTTGCTTATCTTGCCTCTCTGGTCGGCTGAGCGTCTGCACGCTCGTTTCGTGGGTTGACTTAGGCATACGGAGTTCATCCCTAGTCTAAGCATATGGAGTTCATTCCCAATTTAGGATCGGACCAGACCGAGGGTTGCGGCAGCAGGATCGACAGCACGCAGGAGGGACTGGGCCAATCCCCAGCTTGCGTATTCTGCCTCTCCGGCCGGCTGAGTGCCCGCACACCCGTTTGGTGGGTTGGCTCAGGCATAGGGAGTTCATTCCATGTCTAAGCCCCAGTCGGACCGAGGGTTGTGGCAACGGGACCGACAGCACGCAGAGGGGGACTGGGCCGATCCCCGACTTGCGCATTATGCCCCTCCGGTTGGCTCAGCGTGCACACGCTCGTTTCGTCGGTCGATTAAGGCATACGGAGTTCATTCCCAATCTAAGATCAAACTGGACCGAGGGTTGCGGTAGCAGGATTGACAGCACGCAGGGGGGACTGGACCGATCCTTGGCTTGGACATTCTGCCTTTCCGGTCGGCTGAGCGCCCGCACGCCTGTTCTGTGGGTGGGCTTAGGCATACAGAGTTCATTCCATGTCTAAGCCCCAGCCGGACTGAGGGTTGTGGCAGCGGGACCGACAGCACGCAGAGGGGGACGGGGCCTGCCCCCGACTTGCGCATTCCACCTCTCCGGTCGGTTGAGTGCTCGTAAGCTCGTTTCGTGGGTTGACTTAGGCATATGGAGTTCATCCCCAGTCTAAGCATACGGAGTTCATTCCCAATCTAAGATCGGACCAGATCGAGGGTTACAGCAGTAGGATCGACAGCGCACAGGGGGGACTGGGTCGATCCCCGGCTTGTGCATTCTGCCTCTCTAGCCGGCTGAGCGTCCGTACGCCCGTTTCGTGGGTTGGCTTAGGCATAGGGAGTTCATTCCATGTCTAAGCCCCAGTCGGACCGAAGGTCATGGCAGCAGGATCGACAACACACAGAGGGACCGGGCTAATCCCTGGCTTGTGCATTATGCCTCTTCGATTGGCTCAGTGCCTGAACGCTCGTTTCATGGGTTGACTTAGGCATACGGTGTTAATTCCCAGTCTAAGATCAGACTGGATCGAGGGTTGTGGTAGCGGGATCGATAACACGCAGGGGGGACTAGGCCGGTCCCTGGCTTGCGTATTCTACCTCTCCGACCGGTTGAGCACCCGCACGCTCGTTTCATGGGTTGGCTTAGGTATACAGAGTTCATTCCTTGTCTAAGCATATAGAGTTCATTCCTAGTCTAAGATCGGACCAAACCGAGGGGTGTGACAGCAAGACCAACAGTAGGATCGGCAGCACGCAGGGGGGAATCGAGCCGATCCCTGGGTTACGCATTTTGCCTTTCTGGCCGACCTCTCCGGCCGGTTGAGCACTCGTACGTTCGTTTAGTGAGTTGACTTAGGCATACAGAGTTCATCCCCAGTCTAAGAATACGGAGTTCATTCCCAGTCTAAGATCGAACAAGATCGAGGGTTGTGGCAGTAGGATCGGTAGCACACAGGGGGCACCGAGCCGATCCCCGGCTTGCGCATTCTGCCTCTCCGGCCGACTGAGCACCTACATGCCCGTTTCATAGGTTGTCTTAGGCATAGGGAGTTCATTCCATGTCTAAACCCCAGCCGGACTGAGGGTTGTGGCAGCAGGATGGGCAGCACACAGAGGGGGACCAAGTCGATCCCCGGCTTGCGCATTCTGCCTCTTCGGCCGGTTGAGCACCCGCACGCTTGTTTCGTGGGTTGGCTTAGGCATGCGGAGTTCATTCCAAGTCTAAGAGTTTGAGCCATGGTACACATGCTGGGCTCGGCCATGTGTTGGTGCCTCATTTTTTTCGCCCAGGGCACCATCGTCGGAGCATCGCCTGAGAGCCTAACCGACGGCATTGGGGGTTCCGACGATTGGAGGGGCCAGGGGGTGTGCGCACATGATGTGCGATGGGTGCTGGTACTTTGCCCCTATATTGGCCCCCTATCCCTCATCAAACCTCAAGAACTTACACCCCCTTAAAGAGCGTTTGAGATTTTATAGGTTTGCTGCCAGTAGCCATTAAAGTGTCTGAAATGGGGACACTTTTTTCAAACGGTCACAAAATCTTGTCCACTTCAAGTTTTTAGCTAAATTATTTTGTGCATGCCAACAAAAATACAAGGATCACCTCTACCAAATCTGGGGACAAAATTCTTTCTAAAAAAATTTTAAAAAATCTCGAACCGTAAAAAGTTTTGAAAATCGTGAAAAATAGAAAACAGGTCGTCTTACCATGAAACTTCACATGAAGGTGTAGGAGACCATTGTATGAATTTACAAGACATAAAAATGGCATTGGCATGGCAGAAATATCAAGATGTGCTTGAACCCACCTACCACCCGTTTGATTCCCGGCTTGCGCATCCTGCCTCTCTGGTGGGATGAGCGTCCGCACACTCGTTCTGTGGGTTGACCTAGGCATACGGAGTTCATCCCCAGTCTAAGCATATGGAGTTCATTCCCAGTCTAAGATCGGATCGGATCGAGGGTTACGGCAGTAGGATCGGTAGCACGTAGGGGGGGCCGGGCCGATCCTCGGATTGCGCATTCTGCCTCTCCGGTCGACTGAGCGCCCGCACGACCGTTTCATGGGTTGGCTTAGGCATAGGGAGGTCATTCCATGTCTAAGCCCCAGTCGGACCGAGGGTAGTGGCAGCGGGACCGGCAGCACGCAGAGGGGGATCGAGTCGATCTCTGGCTTGCGTATTATGCCTCTTCGACCGGTTCAGCGCCCGCACTCTCATTTCATTGGGTTGACCTAGGCATACGGAGTTCATTTCCAGTCTAAGACAGGACCAGACCGAGGGTTGCAGCAACAAGATCGACAGCGCGCAAGGGGTGATCGGGTCGGTCCCCGACTTACGAATTCTACCTCTTCGGCCGGCTGAGCGCCCGCATGCTCATTTCGTGGGTTGGCTTAGGCATACGGAGTTCATTCGATGCCTATGCATACGGAGTTCATTCCTAGTCTAAGATCAGACCAGACTGAGGGTTGTGGTAGCAGGACCAGCAGCAGGGTCGGCAGTACGCTGGGAGGGATCGAGCTGATCCTCAGCTTGCGCATTCTACCTCTCCGATCAGTTGAGCGCCCGCACGCTCGTTTCGTTGGTTGGCTTAGGTATACAGAGTTCATTTCATGTCTAAGCCCCAACCGAACCAAAGGTTATGGCAGCAGGATCGAAAGTGGGTTTGGTAGCACGCAGAGGGGGACCGGGTTGATCCCCAGCTTGCACATTATGCCTCTCCGCACGCTCGTTTCATGGGTTGACTTAGGCATACGGAGTTCATCCCCAGTCTAAGCATACGGAGTTCATTCCCAGTCTAAGATTGAATCAGACCATAGGTTGCTGCAGTAGGATTGGCAGCACATAGGGGGACTGAGCCGATCCCCAGCTTGTGCATTCTGCCTCTTCGGCCGGCTGAGCGCCTGCACGCCCGTTTCGTGGGTTGGCTTAGGCATAGGGAGTTTATTCCGTGTCTAAGCCCCAGTCGGACCGAGAGTTGTGGCAGCGGGACCGGTAGCATGCAGAGGGGGATCGGGCCTTTCCCCGACTTGCTATTATGCCTCTCTAAGTTTATTTCCAGTCTAAGATCAGACCGGACCAAGGGTTACGGTAGCAGGATCGACAGCACGCAAGAGGGGATCGGGTCGGATCCCGGCTTGCTCATTCTGCCTCTCCGACCGACTGAGCGCCCGCATGCTCATTTCGTGGGTTGGCTTAGGCATACACAGTTCATTCCATGTCTAAGTATACGGAGTTCATTCCCAGCCTAGGACTGGACCAGACCGAGGGTTGCGGTAGCAGAATCGGTAGCACGCAGGGGGGACCGGGCGATCCCAAGCTTGAGAATTCTACCTCTTTGGTTGGCCTCTTCGATCGGCTGAGCGCCCGCACGCTCGTTTCGTGGGTTGACTTAGGCATACGGAGTTCATCCCCAGTCTAAGCATACGGAGTTCATTCCCAGTCTAAGATCACACCGGACCGAGGGTTGCGGCAGCAGGATCAGCAGCACGCAGAGGGGACCGGGCCGATCCCCGGCTTGCGCATTATGCCTCTTCGGTCGGCTCAGCGCTCGCACGCTCGTTTTGTGGGTTGACTTATGCATACGGAGTTCATCCCCAGTCTAAGCATACGGAGTTCATCCGGGTTGTGGCAGCAGGATCGACAACACGCAGGGGGGACCGGGCTGATCCCCGACTTACGCATTCTGCCTCTCCGGCTAGCTGAGCGCCTGCACGCCCGTTTCATGGGTTGGCTTCGGCATAGGGAATTCATTCCATGTCTAAGCCCCAGTCAGACCGAGGGTTGTGGCAGCAGGACCGATAGCATGCAAAAGAGGATCGGGCTGATCCTCGGTTTACACATTAAGCCTTTTCGGCTGGCTCAGTACCCGCACGCTCGTTTCGTGGGTTGATTTATGCATACGGAGTTCAGTCCAAGTCTAAGATCAGATCGGACCGAGGGTTGCGACAGCAGGATCGACAGCACGCTGGGGGGGATCGGGCCTCCGGCTTGCGCATTTTGCCTCTCCGACCGACTGAACGCTTGTACGCTAGTTTCATGTGTTGGCTCAGGCATACGGAGTTCATTCCATGTCTAAGCATACGGAGTTCATTCCCAGTCTAAGATCGGACCGGATCGAGGGTTACGACAGCAAGACCAACACAGGATCGACAGCACGTAGGGGGGACCGAGCCAATCCGCGGCTTGCGTATTCTACCTCTCCGACCGGTTGAGCACCCACACTCTCGTTTCGTGGGTTGGCTTAGGCATACGGAGTTCATTCCATGTCTATGCCCCAGTTGAACCGAGGGTTGTGGTAGCAGGACCAGTAGTGGGATCGACAGCATGCAGAGGGGGACCGGGTCGATCCGCGGCTTGCATATTATGCCTCTCCGGTTGGGTCAACGCTCGTATGCTCATTTTGTGGGTTGACTTATGCATACTGAGTTCATTCCCAGTCTAAGATCGGATCGGACTGAGGGTTGCGACAACACACAGGGGGATCGGGCCGATCCTCGACTTGGGCATTCTGCTTCTCCGATAGGCTGAGTGTCCGTACGCTCGTTTCATGGGTTGACTTAGGCATACGAAGTTCATTCCTTGTCCAAGCATACAGAGTTCATTCCTAGTCTAAGATCAGACTGGATCGAGGGTTACGCAGCAGGACCAGCAGCAGGATCGACAGCACGCAAAGGGGACCGGGCTGAACCTCGGCTTGCACATTCTGCCTCTCTGACCGGCTGAGCGCCCGCACACTCGTTTCGTGGGTTGGCTTAGGCATGCAGAGTTTATTCCATGTCTAAGCCGCAGCCGAACTGAGGGTTGTGGCAATAGGACCGACAGCGGGATCGACAGCATGTAGAGGGGGGCCGGGTTGATCCTCGACTTGCGCATTATGCCTCTCCAACCGGCTTAGCACTCGCATGCTCGTTTCATGGGTTGACTTTGGCATACGGAGTTCATCCCCAGTCTAAGCATACGAATTTCATTCCCAGTCTAAGCATATGGAGTTCATTCCCAGTCTAAGATAAGACCGGACTGACGGTTGCGGCAACAGGATCAGCGGCACGCACTCAGGGGGGACTGGGTTGATCCCCTGCTTGTGCATTCTGCCTCTCCGGCCGGCTGAGCACCCGCACGCCCATTTAGTGGGTTAGCTTAGGCATAGGGAGTTCATTCCATGTCTAAGCCCCAGCCGAACCGAGGGTTGTGGTAGCGAGACCGGTAGTACGCAAAGGGGTACCGGGCCGATCCCCGGCTTGCGCATTATGCCTCTTCGACTGGCTCAGCGCCTTCACGCTCGTTTCATGGGTTGACTTATGCATACGGAGTTCATTCCCAGTCTAAGACTGGACCGGATCGAGGGTTGAGGCAGCAAGATCGACCGCATGTAAGGGGGACCGGGCCAATCCTCGGCTTACGCATTCTGCCTCTCCGGTCGGCTGAGCACCTGTGCACTCGCTTCGTGGGTTGGCTTAGGCATACGGAGTTCATTCCATGTCTAAGCATACGGAGTTCATTCCCAGTCTAATATTTTGAGCCACGGTGCACATGCTAGGCTCGGGCATGTGCTGGTGCTGCATTTTTTTCCCTCGGGTCACCATTGCCGGAGCATCATCGGAGCATCATCGGAGAGCCTAATTGGAGGCATTAGGGGTTCCGACGACTGGGGGTGTCGGGGGGTGTGCGTACATGATGTGCGATGGGTGCTGGTGCTTGGGCCTTATATTGGCCCCCTATCCCTCATCAAACCTCGAGAACTCATACCCCTTTAAAGAGCATTTGAGATTTTATCGGTTTGCTGCCAATAGCCATTCAAGTGTCTGAAAATGGGGACACTTTTTTCAAACGGTCACAAAATCTTCTCCACGTCGAGTTTTTAGCTGAATAATTTATGCATGCCAACAAAAATACAAGGATCACCTCTACCAAATTTGGGGACAAAACTCTTTCTAAAAAAATTTTAAAAAATTTCGAACAGCAAAAAGTTTCAAAAATCATGAAAAATAGAAAACTGTCTTCTTGCCACGAAACTTCACATGAAGGCTTAGGGGACCATTGTATGAATTTACAAGCCATAAAAATGGCATTGGCATGGCAGAAATATGAAGATGTGCTTGAACCCGCCTACCACCCATTCGATCCCCGACTTGCGAATCTTGCCTCTTTGGTCGGCTGAGTGCCCGCACGCTCGTTTCGTGGGTTGACTTATGTAGACGGAGTTCATACCCTGTCTAAGCATACGGAGTTCATTCCCAGCCTAAGATCAGATCGGATTGGTAGCAGGATCGGTAGCGTGCAAGGGGGATCGAGCCGATCCCCGGCTTGCACATTCTGCCTCTCCGACCGACTGAGCGCCCGCACGCTCTTTTCGTGGGTTAGCTTAGGCATATGGAGTTCATTCCATGTCTAAGCATACAGAGTTCATTCGCAGTCTAAGATCAAACTGGACTGAGGGTTATGACAGCAGGACCAGCAGCGGGATCGACAGCACGCAGAGGGGGACCTGGCTGATCCTCGACTTACGCATTATGCCTCTCCGTCTGGCCTCTTCGGTCGGCTGAGCGCCCGTACGCTCGTTCCATGGGTTGATTTAGGCATACGGAGTTCACCCCAATCTAAGCATACGGAGTTCATTCCCAGTCTAAGATCAGATCGAACCAAGGGTTGTGACAGCACGATCGGCAGCACGCAGGGGGGGCCGAGTCGATCCCTGGCTTGCGCATTCTACCTCTCCGGCCGACTGAGCGCCCGCACGCCCGTTTCATGGGTTGGCTTAGGCATAGTGAGTTCATTCCATGTCTAAGCCCTAGCCAGACCGAGGGTTGTGGCAGCTGGACCGACAACACGCAGAGGGGGACCGGGTCGATCCCCACCTTGCACATTATGCCTCTTGGGCCGATTCAGCGCCCGCACGCTCGTTTCATGGGTTGACTTATGCATACAAAGTTCATTCCCAGTGTAAGATCAGACCAGACCGAGGGTTGCTACATCTTGATTGACAGCACGCAGGGGGGGACCGGGCCGATCTCCGGCTTGCGCATTCTGCCTCTCCAACCAGCTGAGCGCCCGCACGCTCGTTCCGTGGGTTAGCTTAGGCATTCAGAGTTCATTCCATGTCAAGCATACGGAGTTCATTCCCAGTCTAGGATTTTGAGCCACGGTGCACATGTTGGGCTCGGGCATGTGCTGGTGTCACATTTTTTTCGCCCGGGGCACAATCGTCGGAGAGCCTAACCGAAGGTATTGGGGGTTCCGGCGATTGGGGGGGCCGGGGGTGTGCACACGTGATGTGCGATGGTTGCTGGTACTTGGCCCTTATATTGGCCCCCTATCCCTCATCAACCTCGAAAACTCACACCCCTTAAAGAGTATTTGAGATTTTATAAGTTTGCTGCCAGTAGCCATTAAAATGTCTGAAATGGGGACACTTTTTTCAAACGGTCATAAAATCTTCTCCACTTTGAGTTTTTAGCTGAATTTTTTTGTGCATGCCAAAAAAAATACAAGGATCACCTCTACCAAATTTTGGGACAAAACTCTTTCTAAAAAAATTTAAAAAAATCCCAAACCGCAAAAAGTTTCAAAAATCGTGAAAAATAGATAACGGGTCATCTTGCCACGAAACTTCACATGAAGCCTTAGGGGACCATTGTATGAATTTGCACGCCATAAAAATGGCATTGGCATGGCAGAAATATGAAGATGTGCTTGAACCCACCTATCACTCGTTCGATCCCCGGCTTGTGCATTCTGCCTCTACGCCCGGTTGAGCGCCCACACGCCCGTTTCGTGGGTTGGCTTAGGCATAGGGAGTTCATTCCATGTCTAAGCCCCAGTCGGACTGAGGGTTGTGGCAGTGAGATCAGCAGCACACAGAGGGGGACCAGGTCGATCCTCAGCTTGCGCATTATGCCTCTCCGACCAGCTCAGCACCCGCACCCTCGTTTCATGGGTTGACTTAGGCATACAGAGTTCATTCCCAGTCTAAGATCAGATCAGACCGAGGGTTGTGATAACAGGACAAGCAGCAGGATCGACAGCATGCAGAAGGGATCGGGCCGATCCCCAGCTTATGCATTCTACCTCCCTGACCTGCTGAGCGCCCGTGTCACTCCCTGAGCTGGCGCGCCAGGCATATCAGGTGCACTAGCAGGTGAGCCAGAGGTTAAGGCCCGCAGACCAGGTGTGCTGGTGGGTATCTATGCGTAAAGCCTAGCAAACGAGTTCAGAACACCCGCCCAACTTGCAGGCTAACCCGTGAGACCAAGGCCTGGCATACAAGCTGCCCGAACCACATCCAGAAGTGCCCAAGGTGCTGGACACGCAAGGGAAGCTTCTGGAAGCAGGCAGGATCAGCTGGAGCATCCTGGCAGATTTGGTTGACCCTGAAAATCAGGAGTTAGCATCCTGATTTATTGTAATCTGTATAATCCCATGATTTTAGCCTTTATTCTTGGGATATGCCATTAAGTTGTAGTTGCAGCCTTAACTATAAATAGAGGGCTGCTCCACCCTCATTTGTACACCATCAAACACTTCTGTTTCAGTGAATACAAGAGCATTTCTAAAATTCTGTCTTCTTATCTTGTTTCTCTTTAACTTGCATAATTAGCCCTTCCCATTGTTCTAGTGCTCGTACACTTGTGTTTTAGGCTGACTTAGGCATAAAGGAGGAGATTCCAAGCCTAAGGCCGCACGATTTTTGAGTCTAAGGTCAGAGCCCATGATAGTTGGTATTAGAGCGAGTTTGATTCTGCGTGTTTGTGTTGTACAGGTTAGATCGTGATTGAGGAGATGGCATCCTAAAGCAACGTTGCTAGCCAACAACCAGAGGCCTAAGAGCATGGGCGTGGAAGAGGCAGGAAAGCCAGTTCTAGAGATATCTGGTCTACCATGGACGGTAGGCTGGCCAAGGTAGAGGTAACCGTAGGCAACATGGGGGAGAAGCTTGAAGAGGTAGAGACTTACATTGCATCACTAGACTCTATGGGGAAGGAGATCCAAAGTGAGCTGGAAGCTGCTCTCAACAAAGGCATGGACGTGTTCACCCGAAAGAATCAGACCTTGGAGGCTAAAGTGCTGACCTTGCGCGATGGCATAGAGGCCATGTGCCAGCGGATGAAAGAGCTTGCCAGTGAGCTCGTTGCTTACAAGACTGCCATTGGGAATGGCATATTTGCTGGAGTGTCCAAGTCTAGATTGGATGTCCCCAAGCCTAAGGAGTTCAAGGGGACTAGGGCAGCCAAGGAAGTAGACAACTACCTATAAGGTATGGAGCAGTACTTTCAGGCCATGGGCATGCAAGACGAGGCAATAAAGGTAAGCACCACTGCTATGTATCTCACTGATGTAGCCTTATTGTGGTGGAGGCACAGGTGTGATTATGTCAGGTGTGGGAGCACCAAGATTGGAACCTAGGTAGAGTTTGAAAAGGAGTTTCAGAGAATAATTTTACCTGGAGTATACCGATGATGAGGCACGGGCAAAGTTGCACAGGCTGAGCCAGCAAGGGGACATAAGGGGTATGTCCAGAAATTCTCTTAACTGATGCTATAGATCTCGGATCTAGGTGAGAAAGATGCCTTATTTGCTTTCATGGATGGGTTGAAGCCGTGGGTGAAGCATGAGCTACAAAGGAGAGGAGTTCATGACTTGGCTAAAGCCATGACTACTGTCGAGGCCTTGATAGAGTTCAAGCCTCTAAACAAGTTCGAGTCTACCAAGCCCAAGGGTAAGGGCAGGGATGATAGGGACCGAAAAAAGCAATCCAAGGGGAAGGATCGTGACCGGGAGTCCAAGGATGGAGACCGAGACCGTTCAACCAAAGATGGCGAGAGGAAGCCACCAGTAGGCAAGTGGAAAGCAAAAGGGGATCGAGAGCCACTAGCGTGCTACCTATGTGGAGGGAGCCACATAGCATGCAATTGCCCGCAGAAGGGCAAACTGGCTGCTGTAGACAAGGAGTCTGACGAGGAACCAGAGTCAGGGGTAGCAAAGCTTAGGTCATTAGTGCTCAATACTGTCCAAAGTAAGGGGAACCGCAAGCTAAAGGGCTTGATGTTTGTGGATCTAATGGTTATGGGTCAGAAGGTGAGCACACTGGTGGACACAGGTGCCTCACATCTTTTTATTTCAGGTGATAGAGCCTGGAAGCTCAGACTAAAGGTGCAGAAAGGGACTGGTACCATCAAAATAGTGAACTCTAAAGAGGTTTCAGCCATTGGAGTAGCAAGGGAGTGGAGTTACAGCTTGGAGACTGGAAAGGCAAGGAGACCATAGAGGTAATACCCCTTGACGACTATGAGTTTGTGATTGGGTTGGATTTCCTTGTTCGGATTAATGCCCTCCTTGTGCCTTTTGTCAATTGTGTTTGCATCTTGGATGCACGATGCCAATGCCTTGTGCCATTGAGGAGAGGGTCTAGAGTTGGGTCACGGGTGGTGTCAACCATCCAATTTACCAAGGCAGTAAGCAAATAAGAAGACACCTTCTTGGCAGCCCTGAAATATGATGAGCCAAGGGAGAAGGAGACTGAGTCACCCTTAGAGGTGTTAAAGGTGCTGAAGACCTTTAGTGATGTGATGCGCGCAAAGTTGCCTAGCAAGCTACCACCTAAGAGGGAGGTGGACCACAAGATCGAGCTGGTGTCCGAGGCCAAGCCACCAGCTAAAGCCCCTTACCGAATGTCTTTACCAGAGTTGGAGGAGTTGAGAAAGCAGCTCAAAGAGTTAGTTGATGCTGGCTTCATCAGGCCATCAAAGGTGCCCTATGGTGCACCGGTTCTATTCCAGCACAAGCATGATGGGTCGTTATGGCTGTGCATAGACTACCGAGCTTTGAACAAGCTAACCATCAAGAACAAGTATCCCATCCCACTTATTGTGGACTTGTTCGATCAACTTGGGAGCGCAAGGTGGTTCACCAAGCTGGATTTGAGGTCGGGCTACTATCAAGTCAGGATCGCAGAGGGAGATAAGCCAAAGACAGCATGTGTCACTTGGTATGGTTTGTATGAGTTCTTGGTGATGCCTTTCGGACTCACGAATGCCCCAGCAACATTCTGCACCCTTATGAACAAGGTACTTCAGTCGTTCCTTGATCGATTTGTTGTGGTTTATTTGGATGACATTGTGATCTACAGCCAGACTTTGGGAGAGCATGTAGACCACTTGAGATAGGTGTTCGAGGTGTTGCGGGTGCACAAGCTGTTTGTCAAGAGGGAAAAGTGCTCATTCACCCAGCAAGAGATCCCATTCTTAGGCCATATAGTGGGAGGTGGCAGGATACTCATGGATGAAAGCAAGATACATGCCAACCTGGAGTGGCAACCGCTAGCCAAGGTCACTGAGTTGAGATCATTCTTTGGGTTGGTTAACTAATACAGATGCTTCATCAAAGGTCACTCAGCAATAGCCACGCCATTGACTGACTTGCTCAAGAAAGGGAGAGCATGGGAGTGGAGCGCAGGGTGCCAGGAAGCCTTTGATAGGTTGAAGCGGGCTATGATCGAGGAGCCAGTCTTGGCCTTGCCCGACCATGCCAAGTCGTATGAGGTACATACAGATGCATCAGACTTTGCCATAGGGGGCATGTTGATGCAGGAGGGATGTCCAATCGCGTTCGAGAGCAAGAAGCTAAACGAGACTGAACGCAAGCACACGGTCCAAAAGAAGAAGATGACTGCAGTGGTACACTACTTGCGCACTTGGTGCCATTACCTATTGGGGTCGAGGTTCGTGGTGAGGACAGACAATGTGGTGACCAGCTACTTCCAGACGCAGAAGAAGCTATCCCCCAAGCAAGTGAGATGGTAAGATTTTCTTGCAGAATTTGATTTTCAGATAGAGTACAAGCCAGGACGGGTGAACCTAGTGGCAGACGCCCTGAGCAGAAAGGCTAACCTTGCTGCCATTAGCCAACCAGAAGGGTCATTGGTGCCGTGCATCAAGAAGGGACTTACGCATGATCCTACAGCCAAGGCTTTGATGGAGTACACCCAACAAGGTAAGACTAGGCAGTTTTGGTTGCAGGATGAGTTGCTGTACACCAGGGGTAGTAGACTGTTTGTGCCGCAGCACGGGAAACTCCACAAGGAAGTTTTGCAAGAATGCCATGATTCAAGATGGGCTGGACACCCCGGAGTGAGCCGCACCCTAGCGCTGATCTAGGACTGATACTACTGGCCACACATGAGGGACGATGTGAAGGCCTATGTGAAGACTTGTCTTGTGTGCCAATAGGACAAGGTGGAGCTCAAGAAATCATGGGGTCTCTTCAAGCCATTGCCAGTGCCAGAGTGACCATGGGAGAGTGTTTCTCTAGACTTTATAGTCAGTCTACCCAAAGCAGAAGGGTTTGGAAGCATCATGGTAGTGGTGGACAGGTTTTCCAAGTATGGAATCTTCATTCCAGTAACTAAGGAGTGCCCAGCCAAGGAGGCAGCTCGATTGTTCCTGAAGAACATGGTTAAGTACTGGGGAGTGCCGAGGACCATTGTTAGTGATCGGGACGAGCATTTCACGGGCAGGTTCTGGGCTGAGTTGTTCAAGCTATTGGGGTCAGACTTGAACTTTTCCACCAGCATGCATCTACAGACTGATGGCCAGACAGAGCGAGTAAATGGATTATTGGAGATCTACCTCAAGCACTATGTGAGTGCCACACAAAGGGACTGGCCAAAGCTGCTAGATATTGCACAGTTTTCCTACAACTTGCAAAGGAGTGAGGCAACGAACCAGAGCCCATTTGAGGTTGTGATAGGGCAACAACCACTAACACCCGGTTCAATTACTGCAGGTTATATAGGGTTGAATCCAGCAGCATACAAGTTTGCCAAGGTATGGCAGGAGCAAACTGACTTGGCCAGAGTTTGTCTACACAAGGCGGCCAAGAGGTCGAAGAAGTGGGCAGACCAGAATAGACGGGACGTGCAGTTCTAGGTTGGAGACTTGGTGTTGGTAAAGCTACATCCCATTGTACGCCATAGGGGGCTGCACAAAGGCCTAGTCCAGAGGTATGAGGGACCTTTCCGAGTAGTCAAGAGGGTAGGCAAGGTTGCATACAAGCTGGATATGCCACCCAAGCCGAGGGTATACCCGGTGTTCCATGTAAGCATGCTCAAGTCGTTCCATAAGGATGAGGGAGATCCAGGACAGGCAGAGTCAAAGCGTGCACCATTGGGAGCAAGGGCCTCATATGAGAAGGAGGTCCACAGCATCATAGCTGATCGGGAGGTGAGACGAAAGAATTATCAGCCAAGACAAGAGTACTTGGTGCACTGAAAGGGACTTCCAGACAGTGAGGTGAGCTGGGAACCAGCAGATGACTTAGGGCAGTTTGGGGACTAGATCAGGCAGTACCATGCAGAAGATGCAACAAGGGCGTTGTGCAATCAGGTGGGGGAGAATGTCATGCCCTGGACGGGCACGCCAGGCACATCAGGTGCACCAGCAGGCGAGCCAGAGGTTAAGGCCCGCAGACCAGGCGTGTTGGTGGGTATCTGTGCGCAAAGCCTAGCAAATGAGTTCAGAACGCCCGCCCAACTTGCAGGCCAGCCCGTGAGACCAAGGCCTGGCATACAAGCTGCCCGACCACATCTAGAAAGGCCCAAGGTGTTGGACATGTAAGGGAAGCTTCTGGAAGCAGGCAGGATCAGCTGGAGCATCCCGACAGATTTGGTTGACCCTGAAAATCAGGAGTTAGCATCCTGGTTGATTGTAATCTGTATACTCCCATGATTTTAGCCTTTATTCTAGGGATATGCCATTAAGTTGTAGCTGGAACCTCAACTATAAATAGAGGGCTGCTCCACCCTCATTTGTACACCATCAAACACTTTTATTTCAGTGAATACAAGAGCATTTCCAGAATTCTGTCTTCTTATCCTGTTTCTCTTTAACATGCGTAATCAGCCCTTCCCATTGTTCTAGTGCCCGCACACCTGTGTTTTAGGCTGACTTAGGCATAAAGGAGAAGATTCCAAGCCTAAGGCCGCACGGTTTCTGAGTCTAAGGTCAGAGCCCGTGACAGTTGGTATCAGAGCGAGTTCGATTCTGTGTGTTTGTGTTGTGCAGGTTAGATCGTGATTGAGGAGATGGCATCCGAAAGCGACATTGCTAGCCAACAACCAGAGGCCCAAGAGCATGGGCGTGAAAGAGGTAAAAAAGCTAGTTTACGCACATAGGATCAGAATGGATCGAGGGTTACGGTAGCAAGATCGGCAGCACGTAGGTGGGACCGAGCTGATCCCCAGCTTGGGCATTCTGCCTCTCCGACCGACTGAGTGCCCGCACGCCCGTTCCGTGCGTTAGCTTAGGCCTAGGGAGTTCATTCCATGTCTAAGCCCCAGTCGGACCGATGGTTGTGGCAACAGGACCAGAGCACGCAGAGGGGGACTGGGCCAATCCCCAGCTTGCGCATTCTGCCTCTCTAGCCGGCTGAGCGCCCACACGCTCGTTTTGTGGGTTGGCTTAGGCATACGGAGTTCATTCCATGTCTAAGCATACGGAGTTCATTCGCAGTCTAAGAGTTTGAGCCATGGTGCATATGCTGGGCTCGGGCATTTGCTGGTGCCACATTTTTTTTGCCTCGGGCACCATCACCGGAGCATCATCGGAGAGCCTAACCGGCGGCATTGGGGGTTCCGACGATTAGGGGGGCCGAGGGGTGTGCGCACATGATGTGTGATGGGTGCTAGTACTTGGCCCTTATATTGGCCCCCTATCCCTCATCAAACCTCAAGAACTCACACCCCTTTAAAAAGCATTTGAGATTTTATAGGTTCGCTGCCAGTAGCCACTAAAGTGTCTGAAATAGGGACACTTTTTTCAAACAGTCACAAAATCTTCTCCACTTCGAGTTTTTGGCTGAATTGTTTTGTGCATGCCAGCAAAAATACGAGGATCACTTCTACCAAATTTAGGGATAAAAATATTTCTAAAAAAATTAAAAAAAATCTCGAACCACAAAAAGTTTTAAAAATCCCAAAAAATAGAAAATGGGTCGTCTTGCCACGAAACTTCACATGAAGGCTTAGGGGACCATTGTATGAATTTACAAGCCAAAAAAATGGCATTAGCATGGTAGAAATATGAAGATGTGCTTGAACCCACCTGCCACCCGTTTGATCCCCGGCTTACGCATCCTGCCTCTCTGGTCGACTGAGCGCCCGCACGCTCATTTTGTGGGTTGACTTAGGCATACGGAGTTCATCCCCAGTTTAAGCATACGAAGTTCATTCCCAGTCTAAGATCGGACCAGATCGAGGGTTGCGGCAGTAGGATCGGTAGCACATAGGGGGGACCAGGCCGATCCCCGACTTACGCATTCTGCCTCTCCGATCGACTGAGTGCCCGTACACCCGTTTCGTGGGTTGACTTAGGCATAGGTAGTTCATTCCGTGTCTAAGCCCCAGTCAAACAGAGGGTTGTGGTAGCGGGACTGACAACACGAAGAGGGGGACTGGGTCGATCCTCGACTTGCGCATTATGCCTCTCCAACCGACTCAGTGCCCGCACGCTCATTTCATGGGTTGACTTAGGCATATGGAGTTCATTCCAAGTATAAGATTGGATTGGACTGAGGGTTGCGACAGCAAGATCGACAGCACGTAGTGGGGGATCGAGCCAATCCCCAGCTTGCACATTCCGCCTCTCCGGTCAGCTGAGCTCCCACACGCTCGTTTCGTGGGTTGGCTTAGGAATACGGAGTTCATTCCATGTCTAAGCCCCAGCCGGACTGAGGGTTGTGGCAGCAGGATCGACAGCACGCAAAAGGGGATCGGGTTGATCCCCGGCTTGAGCATTATGCCTCTCCAGTCGGCTGAGCGTTCGCATGCTCGTTTCATGGGTTGACTTAGGCATATGGAGTTCATCCCCAGTCTAAGCATATGGAGTTCATTCTCAGTCTAACATCGGATCGGATCGAGGGTTGCGGTAGCAAGATCGGTAGCACGCTGGGGGGACCGGGCTGATCCCTGGCTTGCGCATTTTGCCTCTTCGATCGACGGAGCACCCGCACGCCCATTTCATGGGTTGGCTTAGGCATAGGGAGTTAATTCCATGTCTAAACCCCAGTCAGACCGAGGGTTGTGGCAATGGGACCGACAGCACGTAGAGGGGGACCGGGCCAATCCCTGGCTTGCGAATTATGCCTCTTCGGTCGGCTCATTCATGGGTTAAGTTATGCATACGGAGTTCATTCCCAGTCTAAAATCAGACCGGACCGATGGTTGTGACAGTAGGATCGACAGCACGCAGGGGGGATCGAGCCGATCCCCAGCTTGCGTATACTGCCTCTCCGGTCGGCTGAGCGCCCGCACGCTTGTCTCGTGGGTTGGCTTAGGCATACGGAGTTCATTCCATGGCTAAGCCCCAGCCGGATCGAGGGTTGTGGTAGTAGGATAGGTAGCAGGATCGACAGCACGCAGAGGAGGACGGAGCTGATCCCCGGCTTGAACATTATGCCTCTTCGGCCGACTGAGCGTCCGCACGCTCATTTTATGGGTTGACTTAGGCATACGAAGTTTATTCCCAGTATAAGATTGGACTGGACTGAGGGTTGTGGCAGCAGGATTGACAACATGAAGGGGGGATCGGGTCGATCCCCGACTTGCACATTCTGCCTCTTTGGTCGGCTGAGCTCCCGCATGCTCGTTTCGTGGGTTGGCTTAGGCATACGGAGTTCATTCCATGTCTAAGCCCTAGCCAGACCGAGGGTTGTGGCAGTAGGATAGGTAGCAGGATCGACAGCACGCAGAGGGGGATCGAGCTGATCCCCGACTTGAGCATTATGCCTCTCTGACCGGCTGAGCGTCCGTACGCTCATTTCGTGGGTTGACTTAGGCATAAGGAGTTCATCCCAAGTCTAAGCATGCAGAGTTCATTCCCAGTCTAAGATCGGACCGAACCGAGGGTTACGGTAGTAGGATCAACAGGACGCAGGAGGGACCGGGCCGATCTTCGGCTTACGCATTTTGCCTCTTCGATCGACGGAGCACCGCACACCCGTTTCATGGGTTGGCTTAGGCATAGGGAATTCATTCCATGTCTAAGCCCTAGTCGAACCGAGGGTTCTGGCAGTGGGACCAGCAGCACGTCGAGAGGGATCGGGCATCCTACCTACTGGCAGAGAGATCAGATCGAACCGAGGGTTGTGGTAATAGGATCGGCAGCATGTAGGGGGGACCAGGCTGATCCCCGACTTACGTATTCTGCCTCTCTGACCGGCTGAGCGCCCATACGCCCGTTTTGTGGGTTGACTTAGGCATAGGGAGTCCATTCCATGTCTTAGCCCCAGTTAGACCGAGAGTTGTGGCAGCGGGACCGGTAGCACGAAGAGGGGGATCGGGCTGATCCTCGACTTGCGAATTATGCCTCTACGGTCGGCTCAACGCCCGTACGCTCATTTCGTGGGTTGACTTAGGCATACGGAGTTCATTCCCAGTATAAGATTAGACCAGACAGAGGGTTGCGGTAGCAAGATCAATAGCACATAGGGGGCGACCAGGCCGATCCCCGGCTTGCGCATTCTACCTCTCCGGTCGACTGAGCTCCCGCACGCTCGTTTCTTTGGTTGGCTTAGGCATACGAAGTTCATTCCATGTCTAACCCCCAGCCGAACTGAGGGTTGTGGCAGCAGGATAGGTAGCAGGATCGACAGCACGCAGAGGGGGGCTGAGCTAATCCTCGACTTGAGCATTATGCCTCTCTGACAGGCTGAGCGTCTGCACGCTCATTTCATGGGTTGACTTAGGCATACGGAGTTCATCCCCAGTCTAAGCATACAGAGTTCATTCCTAGTCTAAGATCGGACCGGACCGAGGGTTGTGATAGCAGGATCAGTAGCACGCAGGGGGGACCGAGCTGATCCCCGGCTTGCACATTTTGCCTTTTCGACCGACGGAGCACCCTCACGCCCGTTTCATGGGTTGGCTTAGGCACAGGGAGTTCATTCCATGTCTAAGCCCCTACCGGACCGAGGGTTGTGGCAGCGGGATCGGTAGCACGTAGAGAGGGACCGGGCCGATCCCTGGCTTGCGCATTATGCCTTTTCGGTCGGCTCATTCACGGGTTGACTTATGCATACGGAGTTTATTCCCAGTCTAAGATCAGACCGGATCGAGGGTTGCGGCAGTAGGATCGACAGCACGCAGGGGGGATCGGGTCAATCCCCAGCTTGCGCATTCTGCCTCTCCAATCGGCTGAGCGCCTACACGCTCTTTTCGTGGGTTGGCTTAGGCATATGGAGTTCATTCCATGCCTAAGCATAGGGAGGTCATTCTCAGTCTAAGATTTTGAGCCACGCTGCACATGCTGGGGCACCATCGTCGGTGCATCGTCGGAGAGCCTAACTGGTGGTATTGGGGGTTTCGGCAATTGGGGGGGCCAGGGGGTGTGCGAACATAATGTGCGATGGGTGCTGGTACTTGGCCCTCATATTGGCCCCCTATCCCTCATCAAACCTCAAGAACTCACACCCCCTTAAAGAGCATTTGAGATTTTATAGGTTTGCTGCCAGTAGCCATTAAAGTGTCTGAATTGGGGACACTTTTTTCAAACGGTCACAAAATCTTCTCCACTTCGAGTTTTTAGGTGAATATTTTTGTGCATGCCAAAAAAAATACAAGGATTACCTCTGCTAAATTTGGGGTCAATAATCTTTCTAAAAAAATTTTAAAAAATCCCGAACCGTAAAATGTTTCAAAAATCATGAAAAATAGAAAATGGGTCGTCTTGCCACGAAACTTCACATGAAGGCTTAGGGGACCATTGTATGAATTTACAAGCCATAAAAATGGCATTGGCATGGCAGAAATATGAAGATGTGCATGAACCCACCTACCACCTGTTTGATCCCCAACTTATGCATCTTGCCTCTCTGGTCAGCTGAGCGCCCGTACGCTCGTTTCGTGGGTTGACTTAGGCATACGGAGTTCATCCCCAGTCTAAGCATATGGAGTTCATTCCCAGTCTAAGACTAGACCGGACAGAGGGTTGTGGTAGTAGGATCGACAGCACGTAAGGGGGACCAGGCTGATCCTCGGCTTGCGCATTCTGCCTCTCTGGTTGGCTAAGCGCCCGCACGCCCGTTTTGTGGGTTGGCTTAGGCATAGGGAGTTCATTCCATGTCTAAGCCCTAGCCGAACAGGGTTGTGGCAGCGGGACTGGCAGCACGCAGAGAGGGATCAGGCCGATCCCCTACTTGCGCATTATGCCTCTCCAGTCGGCTCAGCACCCGCACACTCATTTCGTGGGTTGACTTAGGCATACGGAGTTCATTCCCAGTCTAAGATCAGACCGGACCGAGGGTTGGGGTAGCAGGATCGACAGCACGCAGGGGGGACCGAGCTGATCCCCGGCTTGCCATTCTACCTCTCCGGTCGGTTGGGTGCCCGTACGCTCGTTTCATGGGTTGGCTTAGGCATGCGGAGTTCATTCCATGTCTAAGCATATGGAGTTCATTCCCAGTCTAAGATCGGATCGGACCGAGGGTTGCGACGGTAGGACCAGTAGTAGGATCAGCAGCATCCAAGGGGGGACCGGGTCGATCCCCGGCTTGTGCATTCTGCCTTTTCGACCGACTGAACGCCCGCATGCTCATTTCATGGGTTGGTTTAGGCATACGGAGTTCATTCCATGTCTAAGCCCTAGTCAGATCGAGGGTTGTGGTAGCTGGACCGACAGCGGGATCAATAGCACGCAGAGAGGGACCGTACTGATCCTCGGCTTTCACATTCTACCTCTTCGACTGGCCTCTTTGGCGGGCTGAGCGCCCACATGCTCGTTTCGTGGGTTGACTTAGGCATACGGAGTTCATCGCTAGTCTAAGCATATGGAGTTCATTCCCAGTCTAAGATTGAACTGGACCGAGCGTTGCGGTAGCAGGATTGACAGCACGCAGGGGGGACCAAGCCGATCCCCAGCTTACGCATTCTGCCTCTCCGGCCAGTTGAGCACTCGCACGTCCATTTCGTGGGTTGGCTTAGGCATAGGGAGTTCATTCCATGTCTAAGCCCCAGCTGGACCGATGGTTGTGGTAGCGGGACCGACAGTACACAGAGGGGGATCGGATCGATCCTCGGCTTGCGTGTTATGCCTCTTCGACCGACCCAACGCCCGCACACTCGTTTTGTGGGTTGATTTATGCATACGGAGTTCATTCCCAATCTAAGATCGGATCGGACTGAAGGTTGCGGTAGCAGGAACGACAACACGCAGGGGGGACCTGGTCGATCCCCGGCTTGCGCATTATGCCTTTCTGACCGGTTGAGCACCCGCATGCTCGTTTCGTGACTTGACTAAGGCATACAGAGTTCATCCTTAGTCTAAGCATAAGGAGTTCATTCCCAGTCTAAGATCAGATCGGACCGAGGGTTACGGCAGCAAGATCGACAGCACGCAGGGGGATCGAGCCCATCCCCGGCTTACACATTCTGCCTTTTTGGTTGGCTGAGCGCCCGCACACCCGTTTCATGGGTTGGCTTAGGCATAGGCAGTTCATTCCATGTCTAAGCATACAGAGTTCATTCCCAGTCTAAGATCAGATCGGCTTGAGGGTTGTGGTAGCAGGATTGACAGCGGGATCAGTAGCACACAGGGGGGACCGGGTCGATCCCTGGTTTATGCATTCTGCCTCTCTGACCAACTGAGCACCCACATGCCCGTTTCGTGGGTTAGCTTAGGCATAGGGAGTTCATTCCATGTCTAAGCCCCAGTCGGACCGAGGGTTGGGGCACCATCGCCGGAGCATCACATGAGCATCGTCAGAGAGCCTAACCGACAGCATTGGGGGTTTCGACGATTGGGGGGCCAAGGGGTGTGCGCACATGATGTGTAATGGGTGCTGGTACTTGGCCCTTATATTGGCCCCTTATCACTCATCAAACCTCTAGAACTCACACCCACTTAAAGAGCATTTGAGATTTTATAGGTTTGCTGCCAATAGCCATTAAAGTGTCTGAAATGGGGACACTTTTTTCAAACGGTCACAAAATCTTCTCCACTTCGAGTTTTTAGCTGAATTTTTTTGTGCATGCCAACACGCCCGTTTCATGGGTTGGCTTAGGCATAGGGAGTTCATTCCATGTCTAAGCCCCAGTCGGACCAAGGGTTGTGGCAGCGGGATCGACAGCATGCAGTGGGGGATCGGGCCGATCCCCGGCTTGCGCATTATGCCTCTCCGGCTGGCTCAACACCCGCACACTCATTTCGTGGGTTGACTTAGGCATATGGAGTTCATTCCCAGTCTAAGATCGGATTGACAGTACGTAGGGGGGACCAGGCCTATCCTCGACTTGTGCATTCTACGTTTTTGATCGGCTGAGCTCCCGAACGCTCGGTTTGTGGGTTGGCTTAGGCATACGAAGTTCATTCCCAGTCTAAGATTTTGAGCCACGGTGCACATGCTGGGCTCGAGCATGTGGTGGTGCCGTATTTTTTTTTGCTCGGGGCACCATCACCAGAGAGCCTAACCGGCGGCATTGGGGGTTCCGGTGAATGGGGGGCCAGGGGGTGTGCACACATGATGTGCGATGGGTGCTGGTACTTGGCCCTTATATTGGCCTCCTATCCCTCGTCAAACCTCGAGAACTCAGACCCCCTTAAAGAGCATTTGAGATTTTATAGGTTTGCTTCCAGTAGCCATTAAAGTGTCTTAAATGGGGACACTTTTTTCAAACGGTCACAAAATCTTCTCCACTTCGAGTTTTTAGCTAAATATTTTTGTGCATTCCAACCACAAATTTTGGGGACAAAACTCTTTCTAAAACAATTTAAAAAAATCCCGAACCGTAAAATGCTTCAAAAATCGTGAAAAATAAAAAACGGGTCGTCTTGCCATGAAACTTCATATGAAGGCTTAGGGGACCATTGTATGAATTTACAAGCCATAAAAATGGCATTGGCAAGGCAGAAATATGAAGATGTGCTTGAACCCACCTACCACCTGTTCGATCCTCGGCTTACGCATCCTACCTCTCTGGTTAGCTGAGCGCCCGCACGCTCGTTTCGTGGGTTGACTTAGGGATACGGAGTTCATTGCCAGTCTAAGCATACGGAGTTCATTGCCAGTCTAAGATTGGATTGGACCGAGGGTTACGACAGCAGGATCGATAGCACGCAGGGGGGATCGGGCCGATCCCCGGCTTGAGCATTCTGCCTCTCTGGCCGACTGAGCGCCCGCACGTCCGTTTCGTTGGTTGACTTAGGCATAGGGAGTTCATTCCATGTCGAAGCTCCAGACGGATCGAGGGTTGTGGCAGCGGGACCGACAGCACGCAGAGGCAGACCGGGCCGATCCCCGACTTTCGTATTATGCCTCTCCGATCAGCTCAACACCCACACGCTCGTTTCGTGTGTTGACTTACACATACGAAGTTCATTCCTAGTCTAAGATCGGATCGGACCGAGGGTTGACGTAGCAGGATCGACAGCACGTAGCGGGGGATCGGACTGATCCTCGACTTGCACATTTTGCCTCTCCGGTCGACTGAGTACCTGCACACTCGTTTCATGGGTTGGCTTAGGCATACGAAGTTCATTCCATGCCTAAGCATATGGAGTTCATTCCTAGTATAAGATCGGACCGAGGGTTGCGGTAGCAGGACCAGCAGCAGGATCGACAGCACGCAGGGGGGACTGGGCCGATCCTCGGCTTGTTGATTTAGCCTCTCCGGCCGGCTGAGCGCCCGCACACTCATTTCGTGGGTTGCCTTTGCCATACAGAGTTCATTCCATGTCTGAGCCCCAGTCGGACCGAGGGTTGTGGCAGTAGTTACGACAGTGGGATCGACAGCACGTAAAAGGGGACCGGGCTGATCCCCGACTTGAACATTATGCCTCTCCGGTCGACCTCTCTGACCGGCTGAGGGCCCGCATGCTCGTTATGCATACGGAGTTCATCCCCAGTCTAAGCATACGAAGTTCTTTCCCAGTCTAAGATTGGACCGGATCGAGGGTTGCGAGAGCAGGATCAGTAGCACGCAGGGGGGATCCCGTTTATCCCCGGCTTGTGCATTCTACCTCTCCGATCGGCTAAGCACCCGTACGCCCGTTTCATGGGTTGGCTTAGGCATAGGGAGTTCATTCCACGCCTAAGCCCTAGTCGGACCAAGGGTTGTGGCAGCGGGACCAGCAGCACGCAGAGGGGGACTGGGCTGGTCCCCGGCTTACACATTACGTCTCTTCGATTGGCTCAACGACCCCACGCTCATTTCGTGGGTTGACTTATGCATACGGAGTTCATTCCCAGTCTAAGATCAGATCGGACAAAGGGTTGTGGCAGCAGGATCGATAGCACGTAGGGGGGACCGAGCCAGTCCTTGGCTTGTGCATTCTACCTCTCCGATCGGTGAGCGCCAGCACGCTAGTTTCATGGGTTGGCTTAGGTATACGAAGTTCATTACTTGTCTAAGCTTACGGAGTTCATTCCTAGTCTAAGATTTTGAGCCACGGTGCACATGCTGGGCTTGGGCATGTACTGGTGCCACATTTTTTTCACCCGGGGCACCATCGCTGGAGAGCCTAACTGGCGGCATTGAAGGTTTCGACGATTGGGGGGCCGGGGGGTGTGCGCACGTGATGTGCGATAGGTGCTGGTACTTGGCCCTTATATTGGCTCCCTATCCCTCATCAAACCTCGAGAACTCCCACCCCCTTAAAGAGCATTTGAGATTTTATAGGTTTGCTGCCAGTAGCCATTAAAGTGTCTGAAATGGGGACACTTTTTTCAAACGATCACAAAATCTTCTCCACTTCGACTTTTTAGCTGAATTTTTTTGTGCATGCCAAAAAAAAAATGCAAGGATCACCTCTAATAGATTTGGGGACAAAACTCTTTCTAAAACAGTTTTAAAATATCTTAAACCGTAAAAAGTTTTGAAAATCGTGAAAAATAGAAAACGGGTCGTCTTGTCACGAAACTTCACATGAAGGCTTATGGGACCATTGTATGAATTTACAAGCCATAAAAATGGCATTGGCATGGCAGAAATATGAAGATGTGCTTGAACCCACCTACCACCCGTTCGATCCCCGGCTTGCGCATCCTGCCTCTCTGGTCGGCTGAGCGCCCGTACGCTTGTTTCATGGGTTGACTTGGGCATACGGAGTTCATCCCCAGTCTAAGCATACAGAGTTCATTCCCAGTCTAAGATCAGACCGAACCGAGGGTTGCGACAGCAGGATCGGCAGCACGCAGGGAGGATTGGGTGCACATTTTGCCTCTCCGGCCAGCTGAGCACCCGTACACCCATTTAGTGGGTTGGCTTAGGCATAGGGAGTTCATTCCTTGTCTAAGCCCTAGCCAGACCGAGGGTTGTGGTAGCGGGACCGACAACACACAGGACCGACAGCACGTAGAGGGGGATCAGGCTGATCTTCGGCTTACGCATTTTGCCTTTCCGACCGGCTCAGCGCCTGCACGCTCATTTCGTGGGTTGACTTAGGCATACGGAGTTCATTCTCGGTCTAAGATCAGACCGGATCGAGGGTTCCGGTAACAGGAACCACATCACATAGGGGAGGAATAGGCCAGTCCCTGACTTACGCATTCTGCCTCTCCGGTCGATTGAACGCCCGCACGCACGCTCGTTTCGTGGGTTGGCTTAGGCATACGGAGTTCATTCCATTTCTAAGCATACGAAGTTCATTCCCAATCTAAGATCAGACCGGATCGAGGGTTGCGATAGTAGGACCAGCTGCAGGATCGACAGCATAAAGGGAGGGACTGGGTCGATCCCCGGCTTGCGCATTCTGCCTCTTCGGTTGGCTGAGCCCCCGCACGCATACGGAGTTCATTCCATGTCTAAGCCCTAGCTAGATCAAGGGGTGCAGTAGCAAGACCAGCAGTGGGATCAGCAGCATGCAGAGAGGGATCGGGCTGATCACTGGCTTGCTCATTATGCCTCTCCGACCGGCTTTTTCGACCGATTGAGCGCCCGCACGCTCGTTTCATGGGTTGACTTAGGCATACGGAGTTCATCCCTAGTCTAAGCATACGGAGTTCATTCCCAGCCTAAGATCAGACCGGACCGAGGGTTGCGGTAGTAGGATTGATAGCACGCAGGGGGGACCAGGCCAATCCTCGACTTACGCATTCTGCCTCTCCGGTCGGCTGAGCGCCCGCAGGCCCGTTTCATAGGTTGCTTAGGCATAGGGAGTTCATTCCATGTCTAAGCCCCAGCAGGACTGAGGGTTGTGGCAGCGGGACCAGTAGCACGTAGAGGGGGACCGAGCCGATCCTCGACTTACGCATTATGCCTCTTCGACTGGCTTAACGCCCGCACGCTCGTTGCGTTGGGGGGGCCGGGGGGTGTGTGCGCATGATGTGCGATGGGTGCTAGTACTTGGCCCTTATATTGGCCCCCTATCCCTCATCAAACCTCGAGAACTCATGCCCCCTTAAAGAGCATTTGAGATTTTATAGGTTTGTTGCCAATAGCCATTAAAGTGTCTGAAATGGGGACACTTTTTTCAAACGGTCACAAAATCTTCTCCACTTCAAGTTTTTAGCTGAATTTTTTTGTGCATGCCAAAAAAAAAAAAAGGATCACCTCTACCAAATTTGAGGAAAAAACTCTTTCTCAAAAAATTTTAAAAAATCCCGAACGGCAAAACATTTCGAAAATCATGAAAAATAGAAAATGGGTCATCTTGCCATGAAACTTCACATGAAGGCTTAGGGGACCATTGTATGAATTTACAAGCCATAAAAAAGGCATTGGCATGGCAGAAATATGAAGATGTGCTTGAACCCACCTACCACCTGTTTGATCCCCGGCTTGCACATCCTGCCTCTCTGGTCTGCTGAGTGCCCGCACGCTCGTTTCATCGGTTGACTTAGGCATACAAAGTTCATCCCCAGTCTAATCATACAGAGTTGATTTCCAGTCTAAGATTTGACTAGACCGAGGGCTGTGGTAGCAGGATCGACAGCACACAGGGGGGACCGGGTCGATCCCCGGCTTGCGTAGTCTGCCTGTCCGATCGGCTGAGCCCCCGCACACCTGTTTCATGGGTTGGCTTAGGCATAGGGAGTTCATTCCATGTCTAAGCCCCAGTCGGATTGAGGGTTGTTGTAGCGGGACCGATAGCACGTATAGGGACTGAGTGCTCATTTCGAATCGTAAAAAGTTTCAAAAATTGTGAAAAATAGAAAACAGGTCGTCTTGCCACTAAACTTCACATGGAGGCTTAAGGGACCATTGTATGAATTACAAGCCATAAAAATGGCATTGGCATGGCAGAAATATGAAGATGTACTTGAACCCACTTACCACCCGTTCGATCCCCGGCTTGCGCATCCTGCCTCTCTGGTCGGCTGAGCGTCTGCACGCTTATTTCGTGCGTTGACTTAGCCATACGGAGTTCATCCCCAGTCTAAGCATATGGAGTTCATTCCCATCTAAGATCAGACCAGACCGAGGGCTGCGGCAGCAGGATCGGTAGCATGCAGGGGGACCGGGCCGATCCCCAGCTTGCGCATTCTGCCTCTCCGATCGGCTGAGTGCCCGTACACCCGTTTCGTGGGTTGGCTTATGCATAGAGGGATTAGGTCGATCCCTGACTTGCGCAGTATGCCTTTCTGGCCGGCTTAGCGCCCGAACGCTCATTTCGTGTGTTGACTTAGGCATATGGAGTTCATTCCCAGTCTAAGCATACGGAGTTCATTCCTAGTCTAAGATCGGACCGGACTGAGGGTTGCGGTAGCAGAACCAGCAACAGGATTGACAACACGTAAGAGGGGATCGGGCTGATCCCGGGCTTGCGCATTCTACCTCTCTGGCCGGCTAAGCACCCGCACACTCGTTTCATGGGTTGGCTTAGGCATACAGAGTTCATTCCATGTCTAAGCCCCAACCGGACCAACGGTTGTGGTGGCAGGACCGGTAGCAGGATCGGCAGCACGTAGAGGCGGATTGGGTTGATCTTCGGCTTACACATTATGCCTCTCCGGTTCGCCTCTCTGATCGACTGAGTGCCCGCATGCTCGTTTCATGGGTTGACTTAGGCATACGAAGTTCATTCCCAGTCTAAGATCAGATCGAAACGAGGGTTATGGTAGCAGGATCGACAGCACGCATGGGGGGGGATCGGATCGGTCCCTGGCTTGCGCATTTTGCCTCTCCGGTCGACTGAGTGCCCACGTGCTCGTTTCGTGGGTTGGCTTAGGCATACGGAGTTCATTCCATGTCTAAGCATACAGAGTTCATTCCCAGTCTAAGATCAGACCGGGCCGAGGGTTGCGGTAGCAGGACCAACAGTAGTATTGGCAGCATGCAGGGGGGACCAAATCGATCCTCAGCTTACGTATTCTGCCTCTCTGATCGGCTGAATGCTCGCACGTTCGTTTCATGGGTTGGCTTAGGCATACGGAGTTCATCCCCAGTCTAAGTATACGGAGTTCATTCCCAATCTATGATCGGAATGGACTGAGGGTTGCGGTAGCAGGGTTGGCAGCACGCAGGGGAGATCGACCCGATCCCCAGCTTGCACATTCTGCCTCTCCGACCGACTGAGCGCCCGCACGCCCTTTTCATGGGTTGGCTTAGGCATAGGGAGTTCATTCCATGTCTAAGCCCCAGCCAGACCGAGGGTTGTGGTAGCTGGACCGACAGCACGCAAAAGGGGACCGGGTCGATCCTCGGCTTCTGCATTATGCCTCTTCGGTCGACCTCTTCGACCGACTGAGCGCCTACATGCTCATTTCATAGGTTGACTTAGGCATATGGAGTTCATCCCCAGTCTAAGCATACAGTGTTCATTCCCAGTCTAAGATCAAATCGGACCATGGGTTACGGTAGCAGGATCAACAGCACGTAGGGGGGACCGAGCCTATCCTCGGTTTACGCATTCTGCCTCTCAGACCGGCAGAGCACCCGAACGCCCGTTTTATGGGTTGGCTTAGGCATAGGGAGTTCATTCCATGTCTAAGCCCCAACCAGACCGAGTGTAGTGGCAGCCAGACCGACAGTACGCAGAGGGGGACCAGGCCAATCCTCAGCTTGCGCATTCTACCTCTCCGGCAAGCTGAGTGCCTGCACGCTCGTTTCATTGGTTGACTTAGGCATACGGAGTTCATTCCATGTCTAAGCATACAGAGTTCATTCTCAGTCTAAAAGATTGTGCCACGGTGCACATACTGGGCTTGGGCATGTGCTGGTGCCGTATTTTTTTTGCCCGGGGCACCATCACCGGAGCATCGTCGGAGAGTCTAACCGGCGGCATTGGGGGTTCCGAGGATTGGGGGGTCGGGGGTGTGCGCACATGATGTGTGATGGATGCTTGTACCTGGCCCTTATATTGGGCCCCTATCCCTCATCAAACCTCAAGAACTTATAGGTTTGCTGCCAATAGCCATTAAAGTGTCTGAAATGGGGACACGTTTTTCAAACGATCACAAAATCTTCTAAACTTCGAGTTTTTAGCTGAATTTTTTTGTGCATGCCAAAAAAATTCAAGGATCACCTATACCAAATTTCGGGACAAAACTCTTTCTAAAAAAATTTTAAAAAATCCCAAACCATAAAAAATTTCAAAATTTGTGAAAAATGGAAAACGGGTTGTCTTGCCACGAAACTTCACATGAAGGCTTAGGGGACCATTGTATGAATTTATAAGCCATAAAAATGGCATTGGCACAACAGAAATATGAAGATGTGCTTGAACCCACCTACCACCTGTTCGATCCCCGGCTTGCGCAACCTGCCTCTTTGGTCGATTGAGCGCCCATACGCGCGTTTCGTGGGTTGACTTAGGCATACGGAGTTCATCCCCAGTCTAAGCATACGGAGTTCATTCCCAGTCTAAGATTGGACCGGACCAAGGGTTGTGGCAGCAAGATCGGCAACAGGCAGGAGGGATCGGGCTGGTCCCCAGCTTACGCATTCTGGCTTTCCGACCGGCTGAGCGCCCGCACGCCCGTTTCGTGGGTTGGCATAGGCATAGGGAGTTCATTTCATGTCTAAGCCCTAACCGGACCGAGGGTTGTGGTAGCGGGATCGACAGCACGCAGAGGGGGATCGGGCCGATCCTCGACTTTCGCATTATGCCTCTTCGATCGGCTCAGCACCCGCACACTCGTTTCGTGTGTTGACTTAGGCATACAGAGTTCGTTCCCAGTCTAAGATTGGACCGAACCGAGGGTTAAGGTAGCAGGATTGACATGATGCAGGGGGGGATCGAGTCGATCCTCGGCTTGCGCATTCTGCCTCTTCGATCGACTTAACGCCCGCACGCACACTCGTTTCATGGGTTGGCTTAGGCATACAGAGTTCATTCCATGTCTAAGCATACGGAGTTCATTTCCAATCTAAGATCAGACCGGACCGAGAGTTACGGCAGTAGGACCAACAGCAGGATCGGCAGCACATAGTGGGGATCGGGCCAATCCACGGCTTTCGCATTCTGCCTCTTCGACCGGTTGAGTGCCCGCACGCTCGTTTCATGGGTTGGCTTAGGCATACGGAGTTCATTCCGTGTCTAAGCCTTAGCCGGACCGAGGGTTGTGGCAGCGGAACCGGCGGCGGGATCGACAGCACGCAGAGGGGGACCGGGCTGATCCCCCACTTGCGCATTATGCCTGTTCGGTCGGCCTCTCCGACTGACTGAACGTCCACACGCTCATTTCATGGGTTGACTTAGGCATACAGAGTTCATCCCCAGTCTAAGCGTACGGAGTTCATTCCCAGTCTAGTATCAGATCGGACCGAGGGTTGGGGCAGCAGGATATGCAGCACGCAAGGGGGATCGAGCCGATCCTCGCCTTGCGCATTCTGCCTCTCTGGCCGACTGAGCGCCTGCACACCCGTTTCATGGGTTGGCTTAGGCATAGGGAGTTCATTCCATGTCTAAGCCCCAGCCAGACTGAGGGTTGTGGCAGCTGGACCAACAGCACGCAGAGGGGGACCGAGGTGATACACGGCTTGCGCATTATGCCTCTTCGATCGGCTCAGTGTCCGCACGCTCATTTCGGGGGTCGACTTATGCATACCGAGTTCATTCCCAATCTAAAATCAGACCAGATCAAGGGTTGTGGCAGCAGGATTGACAGCACGTAAGGGGGGACCGGGCTGATCCCCAGCTTGTGCATTCTGCCTCTCTAGCCGGCTGAGCACCTGTATGCTCGTTTCATGGGTTGGTTTAGGCATACGGAGTTCATTACATGTCTAAGCATACGGAGTTCATTCCCAGTCTAAGATTTTGAGGCACGGTGCACATGTTGGGCTCGGGCATGTGCTGGTGCCACATTTTTTAGCTCGGGTCACCATCGCCAGAGCATCGTCGGAGCATCGCCAGGAGCCTAACCGACGGCATTGGGGGTTCTGGCGATTGGGGGGGCCGGGGGGTGTGCGCACATGATGTGCGATGGGTGCTGGTACTTGGCCCTTATAATGGCCCCATATCCCTCATCAAACTTCGAGAACTCACACCCCCTTAAAGAGCATTTGATATTTTATAGGTTTGCTGCCAGTAGCCATTAAAGTGTCTAAAATGGGGACACTTTTTTCAAACGGTCACAAAATCTTCCACTTCGAGTTTTTAGCTGAATTTTTTTATGCATGCCAAAAAAATATACAAGGATCACCTCTACCAAATTAGGGCACAAAAATCTTTCAAAAAAAATTTTAAAAAATCCCGAGCCGTAAAAAGTTTTGAAAATCGTGAAAAATAGAAAACGGGTCGTCTTGCCACGAAACTTCACATGAAGGCTTAGGGGGCCATTGTATGAATTTACAAGCCATAAAAATGGCATTGCCATGGCAGAAATATGAAGATGTGCTTGAACCCACTTACCACCAGTTTGATCCTCGGCTTGTGCATCCTGCCTCTCTGGTCGGCTGAGCGCTCGCATGCTCATTTCGTGGGTTGACTTAAGCATACAGAGTTCATCCCCAGTCTAAGCATATGGAGTTCATTCCTAGTCTAAGATCGGACTGGATCGAGGGTTGTGGCAGTAGGATCGATAACACGTAGGGGGGATCGGCCCGATCCCCGACTTGCGCATTCTGCCTCTCCAGTCGGTTGAGCGCCCGCACGTCTGTTTCCTGGGTTAGCTTAGGCATAGGGAGTTTATTCCATGTCTAAGCCCCAGCTGGATCGAGGGTTGTGGCAGTGGGATCGACAGCACGCAGAGGGGGACCAGGCCGATCCCCAGCTTGCGCATTATGCCTCTTCGACTGACTCAGCGCCCGCATGCTCGTTTCGTGTGTTGACTTATGCATACGGAGTTAATTCCCAGCCTAAGATCAGACCGGACCGAGGGTTGCAACAGCAGGATCGATAGCAGATAGAGGGGAACCAAGCCGATCCCTGGCTTGTGCATTCTGCCTCTCCGGTTGGCTGAGCGCCCGCACGCTTATTTCATGGGTTGACTTAGGCATACGGAGTTCATTCCATGTCTAAGCATACGAAGTTCATTCCTAGTCTAAGATTTTGAGCCACGGCGCACATGCTGGGCTTGGGCATGTGCTGGTGCTGTATTTTTTTGCCCGGGGCACCATCGTCGGAGCATCGCTGGAGCATCACCGGAGAGCCTAACCAACGGCATCGGGGGTTCCGACGATTGGGGGGTCGGGGGGTGTGCGCACATGATGTGCGATGGGTGCTGGTACTTGGCCCTTATATTGGCCCCCTATCCCTCATCAAACCTCAAAAACTCACACCCCCTTAAAGAGAATTTGACATTTTATAGGTTTGCTACCAGTAGCCATTAAAGTGTCTAAAATGGGGACACTTTTTTCAAACAGTCACAAAATCTTCTCCACTTCGAGTTTTTAGCTGAAATTTTTTGTGCATGCCAACAAAAATACAAGGATCAACTCAACCAAATTTTGCAACAAAACACTTTCTAAAAAAAGTTTAAAAAATCCCGAACCGCAACAAGTTTCAAAAATCATGAAAAATAGAAAACGGGTCGTCTTGCCATGAAACTTCACATGAAGGCTTAGGGGACCATTTTATGAATTTACATGCCATAAAAATGGCATTGGCATGGCAGAAATATGAAGATGTGCTTGAACCCACCTACCACTCGTTTGATCCCCGGCTTGCGCATCCTGCCTCTCTGGTCGTCTGAGCGCTCGCATGCTCGTTTCGTGGGCTGACTTAGGCATATGAAGTTCATCCTCAGTCTCAGCATACGGAGTTCATTCCCATTCTAAGATTGGACTGGACCAAGGGTTGCGATAGCAGGATCAGCAGCACATGGGGGGACCGGGTCGATCCCCGGCTTGCGTATTTTGCCTCTCCGGTCAACTGAGCACCCGCACACCCGTTTTGTGGGTTTGCTTAGGCATAGGGAGTTCTTTCCATGTCTAAGCCCCAGCCAGACCGAGGGTTGTGGCAGTGGGACTGGCAGCACACAGAGGGGGATCGGGCCGATCCCCGGCTTGCGCATCTGCCTCTCCGACCGACTGAGCACCCGTACGCTTGTTTCGTGGGTTGGCTTAGGCATACGGAGTTCATTCCATGTCTAAGCATACGGAGTTCATTCCCAGTCTAAGATTTTGAGCCACAATGAACATGCCAGGCTCGGGCATGTGCTGGTGCCGCATTTATTTCGCTCGGGGCACCATCGTCGGAGCATCGTCGGAGAGCCTAACCGACGACATTGGGGGTTTCGGCGATTGGGGGGTCGAGGGGGTGTGCGCAAATGATGTGTGATGGGTGCTGGTGCTTGGCCCTTATATTGGCCCCATATCCCTCATCAAACCTTGAGAACTCACACCCCCTTAAAGAGCATTTGAGATTTTATAGGTTTGCTGCCAGTAGCCATTAAAGTGTCTGAAATGGGGACACTTTTTTCAAATGATCAAAAAATCTTCTCCACTTCAAGTTTTTAGCCGAATGTTTTTGTGCATACTAATAAAAATACAAGGATCACCTCTACCAAATTTGGGGACAAAAATCTTTCTAAAAAAATTTTAAAAAATCTCGAATCGTAAAAAGTTTCAAAAATCGTGAAAAATAGAAAACAGGTCGTCTTGCCACGAAACTTCACATGAAGGCTTAGAGGACCATTGTATGAATTTACAAGTAGCAAAAATGGCATTGGCAAGGCGGAAATATGAAGATGTGCTTGAACCCACCTACCACCCGTTCGATCCCCAACTTTCGCATCCTACCTCTCTGGTTGGCTGAGCGCCTGTACGCTCATTTCATGGGTTGTCTTAGGCATACGGAGTTCATCCCCAGTCTAAGCATACGAAGTTCATTCCCAGTCTAAGATTGGATCGGACTGAGGGTTGCGGCAGCAGGATCGACAGCACGCAGGGGGGATCGGGCCGATCCCTGACTTGAACATTCTGCCTCTCCGACCGGCTGAGCGCCTACACGCCTGTTTCATGGGTTGGCTTAGGCATAGGGAGTTCATTCCATGTCTAAGCCCCAGCCGGACCGAGGGTTGTGGTAGCAGGACCGACAGCACGCAGAGGGGGACTGAGCCAATCCCCGGCTTGCGCATTATGCCTCTCCGGTCAGCTCAGCGCCTGGACGCTTGCTTCATGGGTTGACTTAGGCATACAGAGTTCATTCACAGTCTAAGATCGAACCGGACCAATAGTTGCGATAGCAGGATCGATAGCACGTAGGGGGGACCGGGTCGATCCCCAGCTTACGCATTCTACCTCTTCGGTCGGCTGAGCACCCGTACGCCATTTCGTGGGTTGGCTTAGGCATACGGAGTTCATCCCATGTCTAAGCCCCAGCCGAATCGAAGGTTGTGGTAGCAGGACCGGCAATGGGATCGGTAGCACATAGAGGCAGACTGAGCTGATGCCCGACTTGGCATTATGCCTCTCCAGTCAGCCTCTCCGATCGACTGAGTGCCCGTACGCTCATTTCGTGGGTTGACTTAGGCATACGGAGTTCATCCCCAGTCTAAGCATACAGAGTTCATTCCCAGTCTAAGATTGAACTAGATCAAAGGTTGCGATAACAGGATTGACAACACGCAGGGGGGACCAAGCCGATCCCCGGCTTGTGCATTCTGCCTCTCCGATCGACTAAGCACCCACACGTCCATTTCGTGGGTTGGCTTAGGCATACGGAGTTCATCCATGTCTAAGCATACGGAGTTCATTCCCAGTCTAAGATTTTGAGCCACGGTGCACTTGCTGGGCTCGGGCATGTGCTGGTGCCGCATTTTTTTCGCTCAAGGCACCATCGAGGAGCATCATCGAGGAGCCTAACCGACGGCATTGGGGGTTTCGACGATTGGGGGGCCGAGGGGGTGTGCGCAAATGATGTGTGATGGGTGCTGGTGCTTGGCCCTTATATTGGCCCCATATCCCTCATCAAACCTTGAGAACTCACACCCCCTTAAAGAGCATTTTAGATTTTATAGGTTTGCTACCAGTAGCCATTAAAGTGTCTGAAATGGGGACACTTTTTTCAAACGATCACAAAATCTTTTCCACTTAGATGTTTTAGCTGAATATTTTTGTGCATGCCAAAAAAAATACAAGGATCACCTCTACCAAATTTGGGGACAAAAATCTTTCTAAAAAAATTTTAAAAAATCCCGAACCGTAAAAAGTTTCCAAAATCATGAAAAATAGAAAACGGGTCGTCTTGCCATGAAACTTCACATGAAGCCTTAGGGGACCATTGTATGAATTTACAAGCCAAAAAATGGCATTGGCGTGGCAGAAATATGAAGATGTGCTTGAACCCACTTACCACCCGTTCGATCCCCTGCTTGTGCATCCTGCCTATCTGGTCGGTTGAGCGCCCGCACGCTCGTTTCATGGGTTGACTTAGGCATATGAAGTTCATCCCCAGTCTAAGCATATGGAGTTCATTCCCAGTCTAAGATCGGATCGGATCGAGGGTTGCGACAGTAGGATCGATAGCACGTAGGGGGGACCAGGTCGATCCCTGGCTTACGCATTCTGCCTCTCCGGCCGGCTGAGCACCCGCACGCCCGTTTCTTAGGTTGGCTTAGGCATAGGGACCTCATTCCATGTCTAAGCCACAGTTCGATCGAGGGTTGTGGTAGCGGGACCGACAGCACGCAGAGGGGGACCGGGCCGATCCCCAGCTTGATTATTATGCCTCTTCGGTTGGCTCAGCGCCTGCACGCTCGTTTCATGGGTTGACTTAGGCTTATAGAGTTCCTTCCCAATCTAAGATCGGATCAGATCGAGGGTTGCGACAGTAGGATCGATAGCACGCAGGGGGGATCGGGCCAATCCCCAGCTTTCGCATTCTGCCTCTCCGATCGACTGAGCGCCTTCACGCTCATTTTGTGGGTTGGCTTAGGCATACAGAGTTAATTCCTTATCTAAGCATATAGAGTTCATTCCCAGTCTAAGATTAGATCGGATCGAGGGTTGTGGCAGTAGGACCAGTAGCAGGATCGACAGTACGCAGGGGGGACTGGGCCGATCCCCGGCTTGCGCATTCTGCCTCTCCGACCGACTGAGTGCCCGTAAGCTCGTTTCGTGGGTTGGCTTAGGCATGCGGAGTTCATTCCATGTCTAAACCCCAGCCGGACCGAGGGTTATGGTAGTAGGACCGGTAGCGAGATCGGCAGCACGTAGAGGAGGACCAGGCTGATCCCCAGCTTGCTCATTATGCCTCTCCGATTGACCTCTCCGGTCGGCTGAGCGCCCGCACGCTCATTTCATGGGTTGACTTAGGCATACGGAGTTCATCCCTAGTCTAAGCATACGGAGTTCATTCCCAGTCTAAGATCAGACCGGCTCAAGGGTTGCAGCAGTAGGATCGGCAGCACGTAGGGGGGATGGGGCTGATCCCTAGCTTGCGCATTCTGCCTCTCCGACCGGTTGAGCACCCGTACGCCCGTTTCGTGGGTTGGTTTCATAGGGAGTTCATTCCATGTCTAAGCCCCAGCCAGATCGAGGGTTGTGGCAGTGGGATCGGTGGCACGTAGAGGGGGACTGGGTCGATCCTCGGCTTGCGCATTATGCCTCTTCGGCCGGCTCAGTTCTCGTACGCTCGTTTCATGGGTTGACTTATGCATACGGAGTTCATTCTTAGTCTAAGATCGGATCAGATTGAGGGTTGCGACAACAGGATAGATAGCTTGTAGGGGGGATCAGGCTGATCCCTAGCTTGAGTATTCTACCTCTCCGGCTGGCTGAACGCCCGCACACTCATTTCGTGGGTTGGCTTAGGCATACAGAGTTCATTCCATGTCTAAGCATATGGTGTTCATTCCCAGTCTAAGATTTTGAGCCATGGTGGACATGCTGGGCTTGGGCATATGCTGGTGTCGCATTTTTTTCACCTGAGGCACCATCGTCGGAGAATCACTGGAGCATCGTCGGAGAGCCTAACCGACGGCATTGGGAGTTTTGACGATTGGGGGGCCGAGGGGTGTGCGCACATGATGTGCGATGGGTGCTGGTACTTTTGTCACGGGCTCTGACCTTAGACTCAAAAATCGTGCGGCCTTAGCCTTGGAATCTCCTCTTTTATGCCTAAGTCAGCCTAAAACACAAGCGTACGGGTACTAGAACAACGGGAAGGGCTGATTACGCAAGTTAAAGAGAAACAGGATAAAAAGGTAGAATTCTGGAAATGCTCTTGTTTTCGCTGAAACGGAAGTGTTTGATGGTGTACAAATGAGGGAGGAGCAGCGCTCTATTTATAGTTGAGACTCCAGCTTACACTTAATGGCAATATCCCTAGAATAAAGGCTAAAATCATAGGATTATATAGATTACAATCAATCAGGATGCTAACTCCTAATTTTCAGTGTCAACCAAATCTGCCAGGATGCTACTGCTGATCCTGCCTGCTTCCAAAAGCTTCCAATTGCGTGTCCAGCACCTGGGGCCGTTCTAGATGTGGTTCAGGTAGCTTGTATGCCAGGCCTTGGTCTCACGGGTTGGCCTGCAAGTTGGACGGGCGTTCTGAACTCGTTTGCTAGGCTTTGTGTGTAGATACCCGCCAGCACGCCTA
Source organism: Durio zibethinus (assembly GCF_047325235.1). Taxonomy (NCBI): domain Eukaryota; kingdom Viridiplantae; phylum Streptophyta; class Magnoliopsida; order Malvales; family Malvaceae; genus Durio; species Durio zibethinus. Next base: position 3,021,168 of record NC_143168.1, on the reverse strand, counting down.
GTCTACGGGCCTCAACCTCTGGCTCGCCTGTTGGTGTGCCTGATGTGCCTGGCGTGCCCGCCCAGGGCATAACATTCTCCCCCACCTGATTGCACAACACCCTCATTACGTCTTCTACATGGTACTGCCTGATCTGGTCCTCGAACTGCCATAAGTCATCTGCTGGTTCCCAACTTGCCTCACTATCTGGAAGTCCCTTCCAGCGCACCAAGAAATCTTATCTTGGCTGATAGTTCTTCTGTCTTACCTCCCGGTCAGCTATGATGCTGTGGACCTCCTTTTCATATGAGGCCCTTGCTCTTAACGACTCATGCTTTGACTCTACCCATCTTGGATCTCCCTCATCCTCATGGAATGGCTTGAGCATTCTCACATGGAACACCAAGTGTACCCTCGGCTTGGGTGGCATATCTAGGTTATAGGCAACTTTTCTTGACTACTCGAAAAGGTCCCTCATACCTCCGGACTAGGCCTTTGTGCAGCCTCCTATGGTGTACAATGGATGCAGCTTCACCAACACCAAGTCTCCAACCTGAAACTGCACGTCCCGCCTATTCTGGTCTGCCCACTTCTTCGACCTCTTGGCCGCCTTGTGTAGACAAACTCTAGCCAAGTCAGTTTACTCCTACCATGCCTTGGCAAACTTGTATGCTACTGGATTCAGCCATGTATAACCTGCAGCAATCGAACTGGGTGTTCGTGGTTGTTGCCCTGTCATAACCTCAAATGGGCTCTGGTTCATTGCCTCGCTCCTTTGCAAGTTGTAGGAAAACTACGCAATATCTAGCAGCTTTGGCCAGTCTCTTTGTGTGGCACTCACATAGTGCCTGAGGTAGACCTCCAATAGTCCATTCACTCGTTCTGTCTGCCCATTAGTCTGCGGATGCATGCTAGTGGAAAAGTTCAAGTTTGACCCCAACAGTTTGAACAACTCAGTCCAGAACCTGCCCGTGAAACGCCCGGCCCGGTCACTAACAATGGTCTTCGGCACTCCCCAGTAGTTAACCATGTTTTTCAGGAACAATCGAGCTGCCTCATCGGCTGGGCACTCTTTGGTTGCTGGAATGAAGATTCCATACATGGAAAACCTGTTCACCACTACCATGATGCTTCCAAACCCTTCTGCTTTGGTTAGACCGACTATAAAGTCCAGAGAAACACTCTCCCATGGTCGCTCTGGCACTGGCAATGGCTCCAAGAGATCGCTTGGTTTCTTGAGCTCCACCTTGTCCTATTGGCACATAAGACAAGTCTTTACATAGGTCTCCACATCGTCCCTCATGTGTAGCTAGTAGTACCGATCTTCAATTAGTGCCAAGGTATGACTCACTCCGGGGTGGCCAACCCACCTTGAATCAAGATATTCTTGTAAAACTTCCTTACGGAGCTTTCCGTGCTATGGCACAAATAATCTATTGCCCCTGGTGTACAGCAAGCTATCCTGTAACTAAAACTGCCTAGTCTTACCTTGCTGGGCATACTCCATCAAAGCCTTAGCTGTAGGATCATGCGCAAGTCCCTCCTTGATGTGCAGCACCAGTGGCCCCTTTGGTTGGCTAATGGCAGCAAGGTTAGCCTTCCTGCTTAGGGTGTCTACCACAAGGTTCACCTGCCCCGGCTTGTACTCCATCTGGAAATCAAATTCTATAAGAAAACCTTACCATCTCGCCTGCTTGGGGGACAACTTCTTCTGCATCTGAAAGTAGCTGGTCACCACATTGTCTGTCCTAACCACGAACCTCAACCCCAACAGGTAATGGCACCAAGTGTGCAAGCAGTGCACCACTGCAGTCATCTCCTTCTCTTGGACCATGTACTTGCACTCAATCTCGTTCAGCTTCCTGCTCTCGAACATGACTGGACGTCCCTCCTGCATCAACATACCCCCTATGGCAAAGTCTGATGCATTCGTATGCACCTTATACGGCTTGGCATGGTCTGGCAAGGCCAAGACTCACTCCTCAGTCACAGCCCGCTTCAACCTGTCAAAGGCTTCCTGACACCCTGCGCTCCATTCCCATGCTTTCCCTTTCTTGAGCAAGTTAGTCAATGGCGTGGCTATTGCTAAGTGACCTTTGATGAAGCACCTGTAGTAGTTGACCAGCCCAAGGAACGATCTCAACTCAGTGACCTTGGCTGGCAATTGCCACTCTAGGATGGTGTTTATGTTGCCTTCATCCATACGTATCCTGCCACCTCCCACTATGTGGCCAAGGAATGGGATCTCCTGTTGGGCGAATGAGCACTTTTTCCTCTTAACAAATAGCTTGTGCACCCGTAACACCTTGAACACCTGTCTCAAGTGGTCTACATGCTCTCTCAAAGTCTGGCTGTAGATCACAATGTCATCCAAATAAACCACAACAAACTGATTAAATAATGACTGAAGTACCTTGTTCATAAGGATGCAGAATGTTGTTGGGGCATTCATGAGTCCGAAAGGCATCACCAAGAACTCATACGAACCATACCGAGTGACACATGCTATCTTTGGCTCATGTCCCTTCGCGATCTTGACTTAATAGTAACCTGACCTCAAATCCAACTTGGTGAATCACCTGCGCTCCCAAGTTGATCTAACAAGTCCGCAATGAGTGGGATGGGGTACTTGTTCTTGATGGTCAGCTTGTTCAAAGCCCAGTAGTCTATACACAGCCGCAATGACCCATCATGCTTGTACTGAAATAGAACCGATGCACCATAGGGTGCCTTCGATGGCTTGATGAAGCCAGCATCAACTAACTCTTTGAGCTGCTTCCTCAACTCCTCCAACTCTGGTGGAGACATTCGGTAAGGGGCTCTAGCTGGTGGCTTAGCCTCGGACACCATCTCGATCTTGTGGTCCACCTCCCTCTTAGGTGGTAGCTTGCTAGGTAGCTTTATGGGCATCACATCACTAAAGGTCTTCAGCACCTTTAGCACCTCCAAGGGTGACTCGATCTCTTTCTCCCTTGGCTCATCATATTTCAAGGCTACCAAGAAGGTGTCTTCTTGTCTGCTTATCGCCTTGGCAAATTGGATGGCTGACACCACCGCGACCCAACTCCAGACCCTCTCCTCAATGGCACTAGGCATTGGCACCGTGCATCCAAGATGCAAACACAATCGGCAAAAGGCACAAGGAGGGCGTTAATCCAAACAAGGAAATCCAACCCAATCACAAACTCATAGTCATCAAGGGGTATTACCTCAATGGTCTCCTTACCTTTCCAGTCTCCAAGCTGCAACTCCATTCCCTACGCTACTTCAATGGCTGGAACTTCCTTGGAGTTCACCATTTTGATGGTACCAGTCCCTTTCTGCACCTTTAGTCCGAGCTTTCGTGCTCTATCACCTGAAATAAAAAGATGTGAGGCACCTGTGTCCACCAGTGTGCTCACCTTCTGACCTGCAACCATCAGATCTGTAAACATCAAGCCCTTTGGCTTGTGGCTCCTCTTACTCTGGACAGCATTGAGCACCAACGACCTAAGCTTTGCTGCCCCTGACTCTAGCTCCTCGTCAGACTCTTTATCTACAGCAGCCAGCTTGCCCTTCTACGGGAAATTCCACGCTATGTGGCTCCCTCCACATAGGTAGCATGCTAGTGGCTCTCGGTCCCCCTTTGCTTTCCACTTGCCTACTGGTGGCTTCCTCTCGCCATCCTTGGTTGAACGGTCTCGGTCTCCATTCTTGGACTCCTGGTCACGATCCTTCCCCTTGGACTGCTTCTTCTGATCCCTATCATCCTTGCCCTTACCCTTGGGCTTGGTAGACTCGAACTTGTTCAGAGGCTTGAACTCTATCAAGGCCTCGGCAGTAGTCATGGCTTTAGCGAAGTCATGAACTCCTCTCCTTTGTAGCTTATGCTTCACCCATGGCTTCAGCCCATCCATGAAAGCAAATAAGGCATCCTTCTCGCCTAGATCCGAGATCTGTAGCATCAGTTCAGAGAATTTCTGGACATACTCCCTTACGTCCCCTTGCTGGCTCAGCTTGCGTAACTTTGCTAGCGCCTCATCATCGGCATACTCCAGGGAAAATTATTCTCTGAACTCCTTTTAGAACTCTGCCCAGGTTCCAATCTTGGTGCTCCCATGCCTGACATCTTTACACCTGTGCCTCTACCACAATAAGGCTACATCAGTGAGATACATAGCAGCGGTGCTTACCTTTATCACCTCATCTTGCATGCCCATGGCCTGAAAGTACTGCTCCATACCCCAAAGGTAGTTATCTAATTCCTTGGCCGCCCTAGTCCCCTTAAACTCTTTAGGCTCGAGGACATCCAATCTGGACTTGGACACTCCAGCAAACATGCCATTCCCAATGGCAGTCTTGCAAGCAACGAGCTCACTGGTAAGCTCCTCCATCTGCTAGCACATGGCCTCCATGCCATCACGCAAGGTCAACACTTCAGCCTCCAACGTTTGATTCTTTTGGGTGAACACGTCCAAGCCTTTGTTGAGAGCAGCTTGCAGCTCACTTTGGATCTCCTCCCTCATGGAGTCTAGCGATGCAATATGAGTCTCTACCCCTCAAGCTTCTCCCCCATGTCGCCCATGGTCACTTCCACCTTGGCCAGCCTATCATCCATGGTAGACCAGATATCTCTAGAACTGGCTTTCCTCCCTCTTCCACACCCATGCTCCTGGGCCTCTGGTTGTTGGTTAGCAACGTCACTTTGGGATGCCATCTCCTCTATCCTGGACAACACAAACACGTAGAATCAAACTTGCTCTGATACCAACTGTCACGGGCTCTGACCTTAGACTCAGAAACCGTGTGGCCTTAGGCTTGGAATCTCCTCCTTTATGCCTAAGTCAGCCTAAAACACAAGCTTACGGGCACTAAACAACAGGAAGGGCTGATTATGCAAGTTAAAGAGAAACAGGATAAGAAGGCAGAATTCTGGAAATGCTTTTGTATTCACTGAAACAGAAGTGTTTGATGGTGTACAAATGAGGAAGGAGCAACCCTCTATTTATAGTTGAGGCTCCAGCTTACACTTAATGGCAATATCCCTAGAATAAAGGCTAAAATCATGGGATTATACAGATTACAATCAATCAGGATGCTAACTCCTAATTTTCAGGGTCAACCAAATCTGCCAGGATGTTGCTGCTTATCCTACCTGCTTCCAGAAGCTTCCCTTGCGTGTCCAGCACCTTGGGCCATTCTGGATGTGGTGTGGGCAGCTTGTATGCTAGGCATTGGTCTCACGGGCTGGCCTGCAAGTTGGGCAAGTGTTCTGAACTCGTTTGCTAGGCTTTATGTGTAGATACCCGCCAACATGCTTGGTCTGTGGGCCTCAACTTCTGGCTCGCCTGCTGGTGCGCCTGATGTGCCTGGCGCACCCACCCAGGGCATGACACTTGGCCCTTATATTGGCCCCCTATCCCTCTCATCAAACCTCAAGAACTCACACCCCCTTAAAGAGCATTTGAGATTTTATAGGTTTGCTGTCAGTAGCCATTAAAGTGTCTGAAATGGGGACACTTTTTTCAAACGGTCACAAAATCTTCTCCACTTCGAGTTTTTAGCTTGCATGCCAACAAAAATACAAGGATCACCTCTACCTAATTTCGGGACAAAACTCTTTCTAAAAAAATTTTAAAAAATCCCAAACCTTAAAATGTTTCGAAAATCATGAAAAATAGAAAACGGGTCGTCTTGCCATGAAACTTCATTTGAAGGCTTAGGGGACCATTGTATGAATTTACACGCCATAAAAATGGCATTGGCATGGTAGAAATGTGAAGATGTACTTGAACCCACCTACCACCAGTTCGATCCCCGGCTTGCGCATCCTGCCTCTCTGGTCGGCTGAGCACCCGCATGCTCGTTTCGTGGGTTGACTTAGGCCTACGGAGTTCATCCCCAGTTAAGCATACGGAGTTCATTCCCAATCTATGATTGGACCGGACCGAGGGTTGTGACAACAAGATCGACAGCACGCAGGGGGGACCGAGCCAATCCTCGGCTTGCACATTCTACCTCTTCGATCGACTGAGCGCCCGTACGCCCGTTTTGTGGGTTGGCTTAGGCATAGGGAGTTCATTCCATGTCTAAGCCCCAGCCGGATGGAGGGTTATGGCAGTGGGACCAACAGTATGCAGAGGGGGACCAGGCCAAACCCCGGCTTGTGCATTATGCCTCTCTGATCGGCTTAGCACCCGTACGCTCGTTTCACGGGTTGACTTAGGCCTACGGAGTTCATTCTCAGTCTAAGATCAGACCGGACTGAGGGTTGTAGCAGCAGGATTGACAGCACACAGGGGGGACCGGGCTGATCCCTGGCTTGCGTATTCTGCCTCTCTGGCCAGCTGAGTACCCGCACGTTCATTTTGTGGGTTGGCTTAGGCATACGAAGTTCATTCCATGTCTAAGCATACAGAGTTCATTCCCAGTCTAAGATCGGACCGGACCGCGGGTTGAGGCACCAGGACTAGCAGCAGGATCGACAGCACGCAGGGGGGATTGAGCCAATCCCTGGCTTGCGCATTCTGCCTCTACAGCCGACTGAGCGCCCGTACGCTCGTTTCATGGGTTGGCTTAGCCATACGGAGTTCATTCCATGTCTAAGCCCCAGCCGGACCGAGTGTTGTGGTAGCAGGATCGGCAGCACGCAGAGGGGGACCGATTGATCCCCGATTTACGCATTATGGCTCTTCGATCGACCTCTCCGGCCGGTTGAGCGCCCGCTCATTCGTTTCATGGGTTGACTTAGGCATACGAAGTTCATCCCCAATCTAAGCATACGGAGTTCGTTCCCAGTCTAAGATCGGACCGGGACCGAGGGTTACGGCAGCAGGATTGGCAGCACGCAGAGGGGACCAGACCGATCCCCGGCTTGTGCAATCTGCCTCTCTGGCCTACTGAGTGCCCGCACGCCCATTTTGTGGGTTGGCTTAGGCATAGGGAGTTCATTCCATGTCTAAGCCCCAGCTGGACCGAGGGTTGTGGCAGCGGGATCGACAGCACGCAAGGGGGACCGAGCCGATCCCCGACTTGCGCATTCTGCCTCTTCGGCCAGCTGAGCGCCCGCACGCCCATTTCGTGGGTTGGCTTAGGCATAGGTAGTTCATTCCATGTCTAAGCCCCAGCTGGACCGAGGGTTGTGGCAGCAGGACCGGCAGCACGTAGAGGGGGATCGAGCCGATCCCCGACTTGTGCATTATGCCTCTTCGATCGGCTCAGCGCCTGTACGCTCGTTTCGTGGGTTGACTTATGCATACGAAGTTCATTCCGAGTCTAAGATCGGATCGGATCGAGGGTTGTGGTAGCAGGATCGATAGCACGCAGGGAGGGCCGGGCCGATCCCCCACTTGTGCAATCTGCCTCTCCGGTCGGTTGAGCGACCGGACGCTCGTTTCGTAGGTTAGCTTAAGCATACGGAGTTCATTCCTTGTCTAAGCATACGGAGTTCATTCCCAATCTAAGATTTTGAGCCACGGTGCACATTCTGGGCTTGGGCATGTGCTGGTGCCGCATTTTTTTCACCCAGGGCACCATCGCCGGAGCATCGCCAGAGAGCCTAACCAACGACATTGGGGGTTCCGGTGATTGGGGGGCCGGGGGGTTGTGCGCACATGATGTGCAATGGGTGCTGGTACTTGGCCCTTATATTGGCCCCCTATCCCTCATCAAACCTCGAGAACTCACACCCCCTTAAAGAGCATTTGAGATTTTATAGGTTTGCTGCCAGTAGTCATTAAAGTGTCTGAAATGGGGACACTTTTTTCAAACGGTCACAAAATCTTCTCCACTTTGAGTTTTTAGCTGAATTTTTTTGTGCATGCCAACAAAAATACAAGGATCACCTTACCAAATTTGGGGACAAAACTCTTTGTAAAAAAATTTTAAACAATCCCGAACCATAAAATGTTTCAAAAATCATGAAAAATAGAAAACGGGTCGTCTTGCCATGAAACTTCACATGAAGGCTTAGGGGACCATTGTATGAATTTACACACCATAAAAATGGCATTGGCAAGGCAGGAATGTGAAGATGTGCTTGAACCCACCTACCACCCATTCGATCCCCGGCTTGTGCATCCTGCCTCTCTGGTCGGTAGAACGCCCGCACGCTCGTTTTGTGGGTTGACTTAGGCATATGGAGTTCATCCTCAGTCTAAGCATACGGAGTTCATTCCCAATCTAAGATCGGACTAGACCAAGGGTTGCGACAATAGGATCGACAGCACGTAGAAGGGACCGGGCCAATCCCTGGCTTACGTATTCTGCCTCTCCGATTGGCTGAGCGTCCGTACGTTCGTTTCGTGGGTTGGCTTAGGCTTAGGGAGTTCATTCCATGTCTAAGCCCCAACCGGATCGAGGGTTGTGGCAGCAGGATCGATAACCAGATCGACAGCATGCAGAGGGGGACGGGGTTGATCCCCGGCTTGCTCATTATGCCTTTCCGACCGACTGAGCACCTGCACGCTTGTTTCATGGGTTGACATAGGCATACGAAGTTCATCTCCAATCTAAGCATACGGAGTTCATTCCTGGTCTAAGATCGGATCAGACCGAGGGTTGCGGCAACAGGATCGACAGCACGCAGGGGGGACCAGACTGATCCCCGGCTTGCGCATTTTGCCTCTCCGGCCTGCTGAGCACCTGCACGCCCGTTTCGTGGGTTGGCTTAAGCATATGGAGTTCATTTCATGCCTAAGCCCTAGTCGGACCGAGGGTTGTGGTAGTGGGATTGACAGCACGCAGGGGGGACCGAGCCGATCCTCGGCTTGCACAATCTGCCTCTTCGACCGGCTGAGCACCCGCACGCCCGTTTTGTGGGTTGGCTTAGGCATAGGGAGTTCATTCCATGTCTAAGCCCCAGCCGAACCGAGGGTTGTGGTAGTGGGACCAGCAGCATGCAGAGGGGGATCGGGCCAATCCCTGACTTGCGCATTATTCCTCTTCGACCGGCTCAACACCCGTACGCTCGTTTCGTGGGTTGACTTATGCATACGGAGTTCATTCTGAGACTAAGATCAGACCGGACAGAGGGTTACGGCAGTAGGATCGACAGCACGTAGGGGGGATCGAGTCGATCCCTGGCTTGCGCATTCTGTCTCTCTGACCGGCTGAGCGCCCGCACGCTCGTTTCGTAGGTTGGCTTAGGCATACGGAGTTCATTCCACGTCTAAGCATATGGAGTTCATTCCCAATCTAAGATTTTGAGCCACAGTGCATATGCTGGGCTCGGGCATGTGCTGGTGCAGCATTTTTTTTGCTCGGGGCACCATTGCTGGAGCATCGTCGGAGCATCATCGGAGAGCCTAACCGACGGCATTGGGGTTCCGGCGATTGAGGGGGCCGGTGGATTGTGCGCACATGATGTGTGATGGGTGCTGGTACTTGGCCCTTATATTGGCCCCCTATCCCTCATCAAACCTCGAGAACTCACACCCCCTTAAAGAGCATTTGAGATTTTATAGGTTTGCTGCCAGTAGCCATTAAAGTGTCTGAAATGGGGACACTTTTTTCGAACGGTCACAAAATCTTCTCCACTTCGAGTTTTTAGCTGAATTTTTTTGTGCAAGCCAAAAAAAATACAAGCATCACCTCTACCAAATTTGGGGACAAAACTGTTTCTAAAAAAATTTTAAAAAATCCTAAACCACAAAACGTTTCGAAAATCATGAAAAATAGAAAACGGGTTGTCTTGCCAGGAAACTTCACATGAAGGCTTAGGGGACCATTGTATGAATTTACACACCATAAAAATGGCATTGGCATGGCAGAAATATGAAGATGTGCTTGAACCCACCTACCACCCGTTCGATGCTCGACTTGCGCATCCTGCCTCTCTGGTCGGCTGAGCGCCCGCACGCTCGTTTTGTGGGTTGACTTAGGCATACGGAGTTCATCCCCACTCTAAGCATACGAAGTTCATTCCCAGTCTAAGATCAGACCGGACCGAGGGTTTCGGTAACAGGATCGGCAGCACGTAGAGGGGATCGGGCTGATCCCCAGCTTGCGCATTCTGTCTCTTCGGCCGACTGATCGCCCGCACGCCCGTTTCATGGGTTGGCTTAGGCATAGGGAATTCATTCCATGTCTAAGCTCCCATTGGACCGAGGGTTGTGGTAGCGGGACTGGCAGCACACAGAGGGGGACTGGGTCGATCCCCGGCTTGCACATTATGCCTCTCCGACCGGCTCAACGCCTGCACGCTCGTTTCATGGGTTGACTTAGGCATGCGGAGTTCATTCCCAGTCTAAGATTTGGCCAGACTGAGGGTTGTGGCAACAAGATTGAGAGCACATAGTGGGGGACCAGACCGATCCCCAACTTGCGCATTCTGCCTCTTCAGTCGGTTGAACGCCCGCACGCTCGTTTAATGGGTTGGCTCAGGCATACGGAGTTCATTCCACGTCTAAGCATACGGAGTTCATTCCCAGTCTAAGATCAAACTGGACCAAGCATTGCGGCAGTAGGATCGACAGCATGCAGGGGGGACCGGGTTGATCCCTGGCTTGCGCATTCTCCCTCTCCATCCGGTTGAGCGCCCACACGCCCGTTTCGTGGGTTGGCTTAGGCATAGGGAGTTCATTCCATGTCTAAGCCCCAGTCGGACTAAGGGTTGTGGCAGTGGGACCGATAGCACGCAGAGGGGGACCAGGCTGACCTCTGGTTTGCGCGTTATACCTCTCCGGCCGACTGAGCGCCCGCACGCTCGTTTCGTAGGTTGACTTAGGCATACGGAGTTCATTCCCAGTCTAAGATCAGATCGGATCAAGGGTTGCGGTAGTAGGATCAACAGCACACAAGGGGGGATCGGGCCGATCCACAGCTTGTGCATTCCGCCTCTCCGGTTGGCTGAGCGCCTGCACGCTCGTTTCGAGGGTTGTCTTAGGCATACGGAGTTTATTCCATGTCTAAGGATACGGGGTTTATTCCCAGTTTAAGATCGAACCGGGCTGAGGGTTGCGGCAGCAAGATCGATAGCGCACTGGGTGGGATCGAGCCATTCCTCGACTTGCGCATTCTACCTCTTCGGTCGGCTGGGTGCCCGTACGCTCATTTCATGGGTAGGCTTAGGCATACAGAGTTCATTCCATGTCTAAGCCCCAGCCAGACCGAGGGTTGTGGCAACAGGACTGACAGCGGGATCGACAGAACGCAGAGGGGGACTGGGCTGATCCCTGGCTTGCGCATTAAGCCTATCCGACCGGCCTCTCCTGCCGGCTGAGCGACCGTACGCTCGTTTCATGGGTTGACTTAGGCATACAGAGTTCAACCCCAGTCTAAGCATACGGAGTTCATTCCCAGAATAAGATTGGACTAGACCGAGGGCTACGACAGCAGGATTGGCAGCACGTAGGGGGGACCAGGCCGATCCCTAGCCTGTGCATTCTGCCTCTCCGGTTGGCTGAGCGCCCGCACTCCCATTTCATGGGTAGGCTTAGGCATAGGGAGTTCATTCCATGTCTAAGCCCCAACCAGACCGAGGGTTGTGGCAGTGAGACCGGCAGCATGCAACGGGGGATCGGGCTAATCCCCGGCTTGCGCATTATGCCTTTCCGATCGGTTGAGCTCCCACACGCTCATTTTCATGGGTTGACTTACGTATACGGAGTTCATCCCCAGTCTAAGCATACAGAGTTCATTCCCAGTCTAAAATTGAATCGGACCCAAGGTTGCGGCAATAAGATCGACAGCACGTAGGGGGGACTAGGCCGATCCCCAGCTTACACATTCTGCCTTTTCAATCGGTTGAGCACCCGGACACCCGTTTCATGGGTTGGCTTAGGCGTAGGGAGTTCATTCCATCTCTAAGCCCCAGCCAGATCAAGGGTTGTGCCAGTGGGACTGGCAGTACGCAGAGGGGGACCGGGTTGATTCCTGGCTTGCGCATTACGCCTTTTCGGTCGGCTCAACGCCCGCACGCTTGTTTTGTGTGTTGACTTACACATGTGGAGTTCATTCCCAGTCTAAGATCGGACTAGACCGAGGGTTGCGACAGCAAGATCGACAGCACATAGAGGGGACTGGGCCGATCTGCAGCTTGTGCATTCTGCCTTTCCGGTCGGCTGAGCGCCCGCACGCTCGTTTCGTGGGTTGGCTTAGGCATACGGAGTTCATTCCATGTCTAAACATACGGAGTTCATTCCCAGTCTTTGATCAGTTTAGATCGAGGGTTGCGACAGCAAGACAGGCAGTAGGATCAACAGCACGCAGGGGGGACCAGGCCGATCCCCGGCTTGCGCATTCTGCCTCTCCAGCCGACTGAGCGCCCGTACGCTCGTTTCATGGGTTGGCTTAGGCATAGGGAGTTCATTCCAAGACTAAGCCCCAGTCGGACCGAGGGTTGTGGCAGCGAGACCGACAGCACACAGCGGGGGATCGAGCTGATCCTCGGCTTACGCATTATGCCTCTCCGGTCGGCTGAGCACCCACACGCTCGTTTTGTGGGTTGACTTAGGCATACGGAGTTCATCCCCAGTCTAAGCATACGAAGTTCATTCCCAGTCTAAGATCGGACTGGACTGAGGGTTGCGATAGCAGGATCAGCAGCATGCAGGGGGGACAGGGTCGATTCCCGGCTTGCGCATTCTGCCTCTCCGACCGGCTGAGCGCCCGCACACCCGTTTTGTGGGTTAGCTTAGGCATAGGGAGTTCATTCCATGTCTAAGCCCCAGTCGGACCGAGGGTTGTGACAGCGGGACCGACAGCATGCAGTGGGGGACGGAGTTGATCCTCAGCTTGCGCATTGTGCCTCTCCGACCGACTGAGCACCCACACGCTTGTTTCGTGGGTTGACTTAGGCATACTGAGTTCTTCCCCAGTCTAAGCATCCGGAGTTCATTCCCAGTCTAAGATCAAACCGGACCGAAGGTTGCAGCAGCAGGATCGATAGCACGTAAGGGGGACCAAGCCGATCCCTGACTTACGTATTCTGCCTCTCCGGCCGACTGAGCGCCTGTACACCCATTTCGTGGGTTGGCTTAGGCATAGGGAGTTCATTCCATGTCTAAGCCCCAGTCGGACCGAGGGTTGTGGCAGCGGGACCGGTAGCACGCAGCCGGGGATTGGGCTAATCCCCGGCTTGCGCATTATGCCTCTCCGGCCAGCTGAGCGCCCACACACTCGTTTCGTGGGTTGACTTAGGCATACGGAGTTCATCCCTAGTCTAAGCAAATGGAGTTCATTCCTAGTCTAAGATCAGATCGGACCGAGGGTTGCAACAGCAGGATCAGTAGCACGAAGGGGGGACCGAACCGATCCCCGACTTACGCATTCTGCCTCTTCGATCGGCTCAGCGTCGGCATGCCCGTTTCATGGGTTGGCTTAGGCATAGGGAGTTCATTCCATGTCTAAGCCCCAGTCGGACCGAGGGTTGTGGTAGCGGGATCGGCAGCACGCAGCGGGGGATCGGGCTAATCCCTGGCTTGTGCATTATGCCTCTCCGGCCGGCTGAGCGCCCACACACTCGTTTCATGGGTTGACTTAGGCATACGGAGTTCATCCCTAGTCTAAGCAAATGGAGTTCATTCCTAGTCTAAGATCGGATCGGACCGAAGGTTGCGACAGCAGGATCGGCAGCACGAAGGGGGACCAGGTCGATCCCCGTCTTACGCATTCTGCCTTTTCGATCGACTCAATGCCCACACGCCCATTTCGTGGGTTGGCTTAGGCATAGGGAGTTCATTCCATGTCTAAGCCCCAGCCAGACTGAGGGTTGTGGAAGTGGGACCCGTAGCACGCAGAGAGGGACCGGGTCGATCCCTGACTTGCGCATTATGCCTCTTCGGCCGGCTCAGTGCCAGCACGCTCGTTTCATGGGTTGACTTATGCATACGGAGTTCATTCCCAGTCTAAGATCCGATCAGACCGAGGGTTACAGTAGCAGGATCGACAGCATGCAGGGGGGACCAGGTCGATCCTCGACTTGCTCATTCTGCCTCTCCGACCGACTGAGCGCCCGCATGCTAGTTTCATGGGTTGGCTTAGGCATACGGAGTTAATTCCATGTCTAAGCATACAGAGTTCATTCCCAGTCTAAGATTTTGAGCCACGGTGCACATACTGGGCTCGACCATGTGCTGGTGCCACATTTTTTTCGCTCGAGGCACCATTGTCGGAACATCACCGGAGCATCGTCGGAGAGCCTAATCGACAGCAATGAGGGTTCCGGCGATTAGGGGGGCCGGGGTTGTGCGCACATGATGTGCGATGGGTGCTGGTACTTGGCCCTTATATTGGCCCCCTATCGTTCATCAAACCTCGAGAACTCACACCCCCTTAAAGAGCATTTGAGATTTTATAGGTTTGCTGCCAGTAGACATTAAAGTGTCTGAAATGGGGACAATTTTTTCAAACAGTCACAAAATCTTCTCCACTTCGAGTTTTTAGCTGAATTTTTTTGGGCATGCCAACAAAAGTACAAGGATCACCTCTACCTAATTTGGGGACAAAACTCTTTCTAAAAAAAGTTTAAAAAATCCTGAAACGCAAAAAGTTTCAAAAATCGTGAAAAATAGAAAACGGGTCGTCTTCCCACGAAACTTCACATGAAGGCTTAGGGGACCATTCTTTGAGTTTACAACCCATAAAAATGGCATTGGCATGGAAGAAATATGAATATGTGCTTGAACCCACCCACCACTCGTTCGATCCCCGACTTGCGCATCTTGCCTCTCTGGTCGGCTAAACGCCCGCACTCTCGTTTCGTGGGTTGACTTAGGCATATGGAGTTCATCCCCAGTCTAAGCATATGGAGTTCATTCCCAGTCTAAGATCGAACCAGACTAAGGGTTACGGTAGTAGGATCGGCAACACGCAGGGGGGACCAGGCCGATCCCTGATTTACGCATTCTGCCACTCCGACCGGCTTAGTGCCCGCACGTCCGTTTCATGGGTTAGCTTAGGCATAGGGAGTTCATTCCTTGTCTAAGCCCCAGTCAGACCGAGGGTTGTGGCAGTGGGATCGACAGCACATAGAGGGGGACTGGACTGATCCCCAACTTTTGCATTATGCCTCTCCGACCGGCTCAACATCCGTACGCTCATTTCATGGGTTGACTTAGGCATACGGAGTTCATTCTCAGTCTAAGATAGGAATGGACCGAGGGTTGCGGTAGTAGGATCAACAACACATAGGGGAGATCGAGTCGATCCCCCGACTTACGCATTCTGCCTCTCCGGCCAGTTGAGCACCCGCACGCTCGTTTCGTGGGTTGGCTTAGGCATACGGAGTTTAATCCATGTCTAAGCATGCGGAGTTCATTCTCAGTCTAAGATCGGACCGGACTGAGGGTTGCGATAGCAGGACCAACAGCAGGATCGATAGCACGTAGGGGAGGACCGGGTCGATCCTCGACTTGCACATTCTGCCTCTTTGGCCGGCTGAGAGCCCGCATGCTCGTTTCGTGGGTTGGCTTAGGCATACGGAGTTCATTCCATGTCTAAGCCCCAGCCGAATCGAGGGTTGTGGTAGCAAGACCGGCAGTGAGATCGATAGCACGTAAGGGGGACTGGGCTAATCCCCGGCTTACGCATTATGCCTTTTCGACCGACTGAGCACCCGTACGCTCGTTTCGTGGGTTGACTTAGGCATACGGAGTTCATCCCCAGTCTAAGCATACCGAGTTCATTCCCAGTCTAAGTCAGACCAGACCGAGGGTTGCGACAGTAGGATCGGTAGCATGCAGGGGGGATCGGGTCGATCCCCGGCTTGCACATTCTTTCTCTTCGATCGATTGAGCGCCTGGACGCCCGTTTCATGGGTTGGCTTAGGCATAGGGAGTTCATTCCATGTCTAAGTCCCAGTCGGACTGAGGGTTGTGGCAGCGAGATCGGCAGCATGCAGAGGGGGACCTAGCCGATCCACAGCTTGCGCATTATGCCTCTCCGATCGGCTCAAGGCCCGAACGCTCATTTCGTGGGTTGACTTAGGCATACGGAGTTCACTCCCAGTCTATGATCAGATCGGATCGAGGGTTACGGTAGCAGGATCGACAGCACACCGGGGGGGACCGGGCTGATCCCCGACTTGCGCATTTTGCCTCTCTGGCCAGCTGAATGCCCGCACGCTCGTTTCGTGGGTTGGCTTAGGCACAGGGAGTTCATTCCATGTCTAAGCCCCAGTCGAACGGAGGGTTGTGGCAGCGGGACTAGCAGCACGTAGGGGGACAGGGCCAATCCCCGGCCTGCGTATTATGCCTCTTTGGACGATTCAGTGCCCGCACGCCCGTTTCGTGGGTTGACTTACGCATACGGAGTTCATTCCCAGTCAAAATCAAACCGGACTGAGGGTTGCGGCAGCAAGATTGAGAGCATGCAGGAGGGACCGAGCCGATCCTCGGCTTGCACATTTTGCCTCTCCGATTGGTTGAGCGCCCGCACGCTCGTTTCATGGGTTGGCTTAGGCATACAGAGTTCATTCCATGTCTAAGCATAGGAGTTCATTGCCAGTGTAAGATTTTGAGCCACGGTGCACATGCTGGGCTTGGGCATGTGCTGGTGCTGCATTTTTTTTGCCCGGGGCACCATCGCCAGAGCATTGCCGGAGAGCCTAACCGGCGGCATTGGGGGTTTCGACGATTGGGGAGGCCGGGGGTTGTGCGCACATGATGTGCGATGGGTGCTGCTACTTGGCCCTTATATTGGCCCCCTATCCCTCATCAAACCTCGAGGACTCACACCCCCTTAAAGAGCATTTGAGATTTTATAGGTTTGCTGCCAGAAGCCATTAAAGTGTCTGAAATGGGGACACTTTTTTCAAACGGTCACAAAATCTTCTCCACTGCGAGTTTTTAGCTGAATTTTTTTGTGCAGGCCAACAAAAATACAAGGATCACCTCTACTAAATTTGGGGTAAAACTCTTTCTAAAGAAAATTTAAAAAATCCCGAACCGCAAAACTTTTCAAAAATCATGAAAAATAGAAAACGGGTCGTCTTGCCACAAAACTTCACACGAAGGCTTAAGGGACCATTGTATGAATTTACAAGCCATAAATTTGGCATTGGCATGGCAAAAATATGAAGATGTGCTTGAACCCATCTACCACCCGTTCGATCCCCGACTTACGCATCCTGCCTCTCTAGTCGGTTGAGCGCCCGCACGCTCGTTTCGTGGGTTGACTTAGGCATACGGAGTTCATCCCCAGTCTAAGCATATGGATTTCATTCCCAATCTAAGATCAGACCGAACCGAGGGTTGCGGCAGCAGGATCGACAGCACGCAGGAGGGACTGGGTCGATCCCCAGCTTGCGCGTTCTGCCTCTCCGACCGGCTGAGCGTCCGCACGCCCGTTTCGTGGGTTGGCTTAGGCATATGGAGTTAATTCCATGTCTAAGCCCCAGTCGGACCAAGGGTTGTTGTAGCGGGACCGACAGCACGTAGAGAGGGATCGGGTCGGACCCCGACTTGCGCATTATGGCTCTTCGGTTAGCTCAACGCCCATTCGCTCATTTCATGGATTGACTTAGGTATACGGAGTTCATTCCCAGTCTAAGATCAGATCGGACCGAGGGTTGCGGCAACAAGATTGACAGCACACAGGGGGGGACTGGGACAATACCTGGCTTGCGCATTCTGCCTCTCCAACCGGTTGAGTGCCCACACGCTTGTTTCATGGGTTGGCTTAGGCATATGGAGTTCATTCCATGTCTAAGCATACGGAGTTCATTCCCAGTCTAAGATTAGATCGGATCAAGGGTTACAGCAGCAGAACCAACAGCACGATCTGCAGCACGAAAGGGGGGATCGAGCCGATCCCCAGCTTGCCCATTCTACCTCTCCGCCGATTAAGCGCCCGCAGGCTCATTTCGTGGGTTAAGTTAGGCATACGGAGTTCATCCCCAGTCTAAGCATACGAAGTTCATTCCCAGTCTAAGCATACGGAGTTCATTCCCAGTCTAAGATCAGACTGGATCGAGGGATGCGACAGTAGGATCGATAGTACGCAGGGTGGATCGGGCTGATCCCTGGCTTGCATATTCTACTCTCTGGCCAACTGAGAGCCCGCATGCTCATTTCGTGGGTTGGCTTAGGCATAGGGAGTTCATTCCATGTCTAAGCCTCAGCCGGACCGAGGGTTGTGGCAGCGGGACCGGCAGAACACAGAAGGGGACCGGGCTGATCCTTAGTTTATGCATTATGCCTCTTTGGCTGGCTCAGCACCCGCACGCTCGTTTCGTGGGTTGACATATGCATACAGAGTTCATTCCAGTCTAAGATCAGACCGGATAGAGGGTTACGGTAGTAGGATCGATAGCACGTAAGGGGGGACTGGGCCGATCCCTGGCTTGCGCATTCTGCCTCTCCGGTCGGTCGAGCACCCGCACGCTCGTTTCGTGGGTTAGCTTAGGTAAACGGAGTTCTTTCCATGTCTAAGCATACGGAGTTCATTCCCAGTCTAAGAGTTTAAGCCACGGTGCACATGCTAGGCTCAAGCATGTGCTAGTGCCGCATTTTTTTTGCCCGGGGCACCATCACCGGAGAGCCTAACCGACGATATTGGGGGTTCCGACGATTGGGGGGGCAGGGGGTGTGCGCACATGATGTGCGATGGGTGCTGGTACTTGGCCCTTATATTGGCCCCCTATCCCTCATCAAACCTCCAGAACTCACACCCCCTTAAAGAGCATTTGAGATTTTATAGGTTTGTTGCCAGTGGCCATTAAAGTGTCTGAAATGGGCATACTTTTTTCAAACGGTCACAAAATCTTCTCCACTTTGATTTTTTAACTGAATATTTTTGTGCATGCCAATAAAAATACAAGGATCACCTCTACCAAATTTGGGGACAAACTCTTCCCAAAAAAATTTTAAAAAATCCCAAACCCCAAAAAGTTTCAAAAATTGTGAAAAATAGAAATCGGGTCATCTTGCCACGAAACTTCACATGAAGGCTTAGGGGACCATTGTATGAATTTACAAGCCATAAAAATGGCATTGGCATGGCAGAAATATGAAGATGTGCTTGAACCCACCTACCATCCATTCGATCCCTGGCTTGCGCATCCTGCCTCTCTGGTCGGCTGAGCGCCCGCCCGCACGCTCATTTCGTGGGTTGACTTAGGCATACGGAGTTCATCCCCAGTCTTAGCATACGGGGTTCATTCCTAGTGTAAGATCGGACTGGACTGAGGGTTGCGGTAGCAAGATCGACAGCACACAGGGGTGACCGGGCCGATCCCCGGCTTACGCATTCTGCCTCTCTGATCGGCTGAGTGCCCGTACACCCATTTCATGGGTTGGCTTAGGCATAGGGAGTTTATTCCATGTCTAAGCCCCAGTTGAATCGAGGGTTGAGACAGTGGGACCGACAGCACGCAATAGGGGACCGGATCGATCCTCCTCTTGTGCATTATGCCTCTCCAATCGGCTCAGCGCCCGCACGCTCATTTCATGGCTTGACTTAGGCATATGGAGTTCATTCCCAGTCTAAGATCGGATCGAACCGAGGGTTTCAACAATAGGATCAACAGTACATAGGGGGGATCAGGCCTATCCTCGACTTACGCATTCTGCCCCTCTGGCCGGTTGAGCGCTTGCACGCTCGTTTTGTGGGTTGGCTTAGGCATACGGAGTTCATTCCATGTCTAAGCATACGGAGTTCATTTTCAGTCTAAGATCGGATCAGACCAAGGGTTACGACAGCAGGATCAGCAGTAGGATCGATAGCACATAGGGGGGACCGAGCCGATCCCCGGCTTACGCATTCTACCTCTCTAGTTGGCTGAGCGCCCGCACGCTCGTTTCGTGGGTTGACTTAGGCATACAGAGTTAATCCCCAGTCTGAGCATACAGAGTTCATTCCTAGTCTAAGATCAGACCGGACCGAGGGTTGCGACAGCAAGATCGACAGCACGCAGGGGGGATCAGGTCGATCCCCAGCTTGCGAATTCTGCCTCTCCGATCGACTGAGCGCCCGAACGCTCGTTTCGTGGGTTGGCTTAGGCATAGGGAGTTCATTCCATGTCTAAGCCCCTGCCAGACCAAGGGTTGTGGCGACGGGACCGACAGCACGCAGGAAGGGATCGGACCAATCCCTGGCTTACGCATTATGCCTCTTCGGTCAGCTCAGTGCCCGCACGCTCGTTTCGTGGGTTGACTTGTACATACGAAGTTCATTCCCAATCCAAGATTGGACAGGACTGTGGGTTGCGGCAGTAGGATCGACAGCACGTAGGGGGGATCAGGCCGATCCCTGGCTTGCGCATTCTGCCTCTCCAGCTGGCTGAGCACCTGCATGCTCGTTTCATGGGTTGGCTTAGGCATACGGAGTTCATTCCATGTCTAAGCATATGGAGCTCATTCCCAGTCTAAGATTTTGAGCCATGGTGCACATGTTGGGCTCGGGCATGTGCTGGTGCTACATTTTTTTTGCCCGAGGCACCATCGTCGGAGAGCCTAACTAGTGGCATTGTGGGTTCCGGTGATTGGGGGGTCGGGGGGTGTGCGCACATGATGTGCGATGGGTGATGGTACTTGGCCCTTATATTGGCCCCCTATCTCTCATCAAACCTCGAGAACTCACACCCCCTTAAAGAGCATTTGAGATTTTATAGGTTTGCTGCTAGTAGCCATTAAAGTGTTTAAAATGGGGACACTTTTTTCAAACGGTCACAAAATCTTCTCCATTACGAGCTTTTAGCTGAATTGTTTTGTGCATGCCAACAAAATTACAAGGATGACCTCTACCAAATTTAGGGACAAAACTCTTCCTAAAAAAATTTTAAAAATTCCCAAACAGTAAAAAGTTTTGAAAATTGTGAAAAATAGAAAACGGTTCATCTTGCCACGAAACTTCACATGAAGGCTAGGGGACCATTGTATGAATTTACAAGCCATAAAAATGGCATTGGCAATGCAGAAATACAGGGGGGACCAGGCCAGTCCCCGGCTTGCATATTTTGCCTCTCCGGCTGGCTGAGCGCCCACACGTTCGTTTCATTTGTTGGCTTAGGCATACGGAGTTCATTCCATGTCTGAGCCCCAACCAGGCTGAGGGTTGTGGCAGTTGGACCAGCAGCGGGATCGGCAGTGGGATCGACAGCACGCAGAGGGGGACCAGGTTGATCCTCGGCTTGTGCATTATGCCTCTCTAGCTGGCTGAGCGCCCACATGCTCATTTCGTAGGTTGACTTAGGCATATGAAGTTCATTCCCAATCTAAGCATACGGAGTTCATTCCCAGTCTAAGATCAGATCGGACTGAGGGTTGCAACAGCAGGATCGGTAGCACGCAGGGGGGATCAGGTCGATCCCCGGCTTGCACATTCTGCCTTTTCGGTCAGCTGAGCGCCCGCACGCCCGTTTCGTGGGTTGGCTTAGGCATAGGGAGTTCATTCCAAGTCTCAGCCCCAGCCAGACCGAGGGTTGTGGCAGCGGGACCGGCAGCATGCAGAGGGGGATCGGGCCGATCCCCAGCTTACGCGTTATGCCTCTTCGACCGATTCAGCACCCGCACGCTCGTTTCGTAGGTTAACTTATGCATATGGAGTTCATTCCCAGTCTAAGATTGGACCGGACGAAGGGTTGCAGCAGTAGGATCGATAGCATGTCGGGGGGGACTGGGCGGATCCCCGGCTTGCGCATTCTACCTCTCCGGTCGATTGAGCGCCCGCACGCTCATTTCATGGGTTGGCTTAGGCAAACGGAGTTCATTCAATGTCTAAGCATACAGAGTTCATTCCCAGTCTAAGATTTTGAGCCACGGTGCACATGCTAGGCTCGAGTATGTGCTGGTGCCGCATTTTTTTTCCCCGGGGCACCATCGCCGGAGCATCGTCGGAGAGCCTAACCAATGGCATTGGGGGTTTCGACGATTGGGGGGACTGGGGGGTGTGCGCACATGATGTGCGATGGGTACTGGTAATTGGCCCTTACATTTGCCCCCTATCCCTCATCAAACCTCGACTACTCACACCCCTTAAAGAGCATTTGAGATTTTATAGGTTTGCTGCCTGTAGCCATTAAAGTGTCTGAAATGGGGACACTCTTTTGAAACGGTCACAAAATCTTCTCCACTTCGAGTTTTTAGCTGAATTTTTTTATGGATGCCAAAAAAAATAAAAGGATCACCGCTACCAAATTTGGGGACAAAACTCTTTCTAAAAAATTTTTAAAAAATCCCAAACCGCAAAAAGTTTTAAAAATCGTGAAAAATAGAAAATGGGTCATCTTGCCACGAAACTTCACATGAAGGCTTAGGGGACCATTGTATGAATTTACAAGCCATAAAAATGGCATTGGCATGGCAGAAATATGAAGATGTGCTTCAACCCACCTACCACCTGTTCGATCTCCGGCTTGCGCATCCTGCCTCTCTGGTCGGCTGAGCGCCCGCACGCTCGTTTCATGGGTTGACTTAGGCATACGGAGTTCATCCCTAGTCTAAGCATAAGAATTTCATTCCAAGTCTAAGATCAGACCGGACCGAGGGTTACGATAGCAGGATAGACAGCTCGTAAGGGGGGACCGGGCCGATCCCCGGCTTGCGCATTTTGCCTTTTCGGCCAATTGAGAGCCCGTACGCCCATTTCATGGGTTGGCTTAGGCAAGGGAGTTCATTCTATGTCTAAGCCCCAGCCAGACCGAGGGTTATGGCAGCGGGACCGACAGCACGCAGAGGGGGACCGAGCCGATCCCTGGCTTGCGTATTATGCGTCTCTGGCTGGCTCAGCGCCCGCACGCTCATTTCATGGGTTGACTTAGGCATACGGAGTTCATTCCCAATCTAAGATCAGATCGGACCAAGGGTTGCGACAGCAGGATCGATAGCACACAAGCGGGGATCGAGCTGGTCCCCAACTTGCGCATTCTACCTCTCCGATCGGCTGAGCGCCTGCACGCTTGTTTCGTGGGTTGCCTTAGGCATATGAAGTTCATTCCATGTCTAAGCATACGAAGTTCATTCCCAGTCTAAGATTGGACCGGACCGAGGGTTGCGACAATGGGACCGGTAGCAGGATCGACAGTATGCAGGGGGCGATGGGGCCGATCCCCGACTTGCACATTCTGCCTCTCCGACCAGCTGAGCGCCCACACGCTCGTTACATGGGTTGGCTTAGGCATACGGAGTTCATTCCACGTCTAAGCCACAGCCGGACCGAGGGTTGTGGCGGTAGGACCGGTAGCGGGATCAGTAGCACGCAGGGAGGGACTGGGCTGATCCCTGGCTTGCGCATTATACCTCTTCGGTCGGTTGAGCACTCGCATTCTTGTTTCATGGGTTGACTTAGACATATGGAGTACATCGCCAGTTTAACCATACAGAGTTTATTCCTAGTCTAAGATCAGACCGGACCGAGGGCTGTGACAGTAGGATCAGTAGCACGTAGGGGGGATCGGGCCGATCCCCGACTTATGCATTCTGCCTCTCCGGCCGGCTGAGCGTCCGCACGCCCGTTTCGTGCATTGGCTTAGGCATAGGGAGTTCATTCCATGTCTAAGCCCTAGCCGAACCAAGGGTTGTGGTAACAAGACTGAGAGCATGCAGAGGGGGACCGGGCCGATCCCCGGCTTGCACATTATGCCTCTTCGGTCGGTTCAGGACCCGCATGCTCATTTCGTGGGTTGACTTATGCGTACGGAGTTCATTCCCAATCTAAGATTGGATCAGACTGAGGGTTGTGACAGCAGGATTGATAGCTTGCAGGGGGGATCGGGCCGATCCTCGGCTTGCGCATTCTGCCTCTCCGACTGGCTGAGCACCCGTACGCTCGTTTCATGGGTTAGCTTAGGCATACGGAGTTCATTCCATGTCTAGGCATACGGAGTTCTTTCCTAGTCTAAGATTTTGAGCCACGGTGCACATGCTGGGCTCAGGCATGTGCTGGTGCCACATTTTTTTTGCCCGGGGCACCATCACCGGAGCATCACCAAAGAGGCTAACCGGCGATATTGGGAGTTTCGGCGATTGGGGGGGCCGGGGGGTGTGCACACATGATGTGCGATGGGTGTTGGTACTTGGCCCTTATATTGGCCCCCTGTCCCTCATCAAACCTCGAGAATTCACACCCCCTTAAAGAGCATTTCAGATTTTATAGGTTTGCTACCAGTAGCCATTAAAGTGTCTGAAATGGGGACACTTTTTTCAAACGATCACAAAATCTTCTCCACTACAAGCTTTTAGCTGAATTGTTTTGTGCATGCCAACAAAATTACAAGGATCACCTCTACCAAATTTGGGGACAAAACTCTTCCTACAAAAATTTTAAAAAACCTCGAACCGCAAAAAGTTTTGAAAATTGTGAAAAATAGAAAACGGTTCATCTTGCCACGAAACTTCACATGAAGGCCTAGGGGACCATTGTATGAATTTACAAGCCATAAAAATGGCATTGGCATGGCAGAAATATGAAGATGTGCTTGAACCCACCTACCACCCGTTCGATTCCCGGCTTGTGCATCCTACCTTTCTGGTCGGCTGAGCGTCCGCACGCTCGTTTCGTGGGTTGACTTAGGCATATAGAGTTCATCCCCATCTAAGCATACAGAGTTCATTCCCAGTCTAAGATCAGATCGGACAGAGGGTTGCGGCAGCAGGATCGATAGCACATAAGGGGATCGGGCCAGTCCCTGGCTTACGCATTCTGCCTCTCCGACTGACTGAGTGCCCGTACGCCCGTTTCGTGGGTTGGCTTAGGCATAGGGAGTTCATTCCATGTCTAAGCCCCAGCCAGACCAAGGGTTGTGGCAGCGGGACCGGCAGTACGTAGAAGGGGATCGGGCCGATCCCCGGCTTGGACATTATGCCTCTCCGACCAGCTCAACACCCGCACGCTCGTTTCGTAGGTTGACTTAGGCATACGAAGTTCATTCCCAGTCTAAGATTGGATCGGGTCGAGGGTTGTGGCAGCAGGATCGACAGCACGCAAGCGGGGATCAGGTCGGTCCTTGGCTTGCGCATTCTGCCTCTCTAGCCGACTGAGCACCCGCACGCCCGTTTCGTGGGTTGGCTTAGGCATATAGAGTTCATTCCATGTCTAAGCCCCAGTCGGACCAAGGGTTGTGGCAACGGGACTGACAGCACGCAGAGGGGGACCAGGCTGATCCCCGGCTTGCACATTATGCCTCTCCGATTGGCTCAGCACCCGCACGCTCATTTTGTGGGTTGACTTAGGCATAAAGAGTTCATTCCCAATCTAAGATCAGATAAGATCGAGGGTTGTGACAGCAGGATTGACAGCACGCAAGGTGGACCGGGCCGATCCCCGGCTTGCGCATTCTGCCTCTTCGGTTGGCTGAGTGCCCGCACGCTCGTTTTGTGGGTTGGCTTAGGCGTAGGAAGTTCATTCCATGTCTAAGCCCCAGCCTGACCGAGGATTGTGGCAGCGGGACTGATAGCATGCAGAAGGGGACTGGGTCAACCCCCGGCTTGCAAATTATGCCTCTCCGATCGGCTCAACGCTCGAACGCTCGTTTCGTGGGTTGACTTAGGCATATAGAGTTCATTCCCAATATAAGATCAGACCGGACCGACAGTTGTGGCCGCAGGATCGACAGCACACAGAGGGGGACCGGGCAGGTCCCCGGCTTGTACATTCTACCTCTCCGGTCGGCTGAGTGCCCGCACGCTCATTTCGTAGGTTGGCTTAGGCATACGGACTTCATTCCAAGTGTAAGCTTAAAGAGTTCATTCCCAGGCTAAGATCAGACTGGACCGAGGGTTGCGGCAGCTGGACTAGCAGCAGGATCGGCAACATGTAGGGGGGACCGGGGTGAGCCCTGGCTTGCGTATTTTTCCTCTCCGGTCGGCCTCTCCGGCCGGCTGAGCGCCTGCACGCTCGTTTCATGGGTTGACTTAGGCATACGGAGTTCATCCCCAGTCTAAGCATTCAGAGTTCATTCCTAGTCTAAGATTGAACTGGATCGAGGGTTGCGGTAGCAGGATCGACAGCACGCAAGGGGGACTGGGTCGATCCCCGGCTTACGCATTTTGCCTCTCTGGCCGGCTGAGCACCCGCACGCCCATTTCATGGGTTGGCTTAGGCATAGGGAGTTCATTCCATGTCTAAGACCCAGCCAGATCAAGGGTTGTGGTAGCAAGACCCGCAGCACACAGAGGGGGATCAGGCTGATCCCCGGCTTGCACATTCTGCCTCTCCGGTTGGTGAGTGCCCGTTTCTTGGGTTAGCTTAGGCATGCAGAGTTGATTCATATCTAAGCATACGGAGTTCATTCCCAGTCTAAGAGTTTGAGCCACGGTGCACAAGCTAGGCTCGGGCATGTGCTGTTGCCTCATTTTTTTTGCTCGGGGCACCATCGCCGGAGCATCGTCGGAGAGCCTAACCGGCGGCATTGGGGGTTCCGACGATTGGGGGGGCCGGGGGTGTGTGCACATGATGTGCGATGGGTGCTGGTACTTGGCCCTTATATTGGCCCCCTATCCCTCATCAAACCTCGAGAACTCACACCCCCTTAAAGAGCATTTGAGATTTTATAGGTTTGCTGCAAGTAGCCATTAAAGTGTCTGAAATGGGGCCACTTTTTTCAAACGGTCACAAAATCTTCTCCACTTCAAGTTTTTAGCTGAATTTTTTTGTGCATGCCAAAAAAAATACAAGGATCACCTCTACTAAATTTGGGGACAAAACTCTTTCTAAAAAAATTTAAAAAAAAGCCCAAACCGTAAAAAGTTTTGAAAATCGTGAAAAATAGAAAACGGGTCATCTTGCCACGAAACTTCACATGAAGGCATAGGGGCCCATTGTATGAATTTACAAGTCATAAAAATGGCATTGGCATGGTAGAAATATGAAGATGTGCTTGAACCCACCTACCACCCGTTCGATCCCCGGCTTGCGCATCCTGCCTCTCTGGTCGGTTGAGCGTCGGCATGCTATTTTTTTGGGTTGACTTAGGCATACGGAGTTCATCCCCAGTCTAAGCATATGCAGTTCATTCCCAGTCTAAGATTGGACCGGACCGACGGTTGCGCCAATAGGATCGACAGTACGCAGGGGGGACCAGATCGATCCCTGGCTTGCGCATTCTACCTCTCCTACCGGCTGAGCACCCGTACGCCCATTTCATGGGTTGGCTTTGGCATAGGGAGTTCATTCGATGTCTAAGCCCCAGCCGGACCGAGGGTTGTGGCAGCGGGACTGACAGCACGCAGAGGGGGATCGAGCCGATCCCCGGCTTGCGCATTATGCCTCTCCGATCGGCTCAGCGCCCGTACGCTCATTTTTTAGGTTGACTTAGGCATATGGAGTTTATTCCCAATCTAACATTGAACTAGACTGAGGGTTGCAGCAGCAAGATCGACAGTACGCAAGGGGGATTGGGCCGATCCTCGGCTTGTGTATTCTGTCTCTCCGATCGGCTGAGTGCCCGTACGCTTGTTTCGTGGGTTGACTTAGGCATAGGGAGTTCATTCCATGTCTAAGCCCCAGTCGGACCGAAGGTTACGATAGTGGGACTAGCAGCACGCAGAGAGGGACTGGGCGGATCCCTGACTTGTGCATTCTACCTCTCTGGCCGGTTGAGCGCCCGCACGCTTGTTTCATGAGTTGGCTTAGGCATACGGAGTTCATTCCATGTCTAAGTATATCGAGTTCATCCGCAGTCTAAGAGTTTGAGCCACGGTGCACATGCTGGGCACGGGCATGTGCTGGTGCTGCACTTTTTTTGCTCGGGGCACCATCGTCGGAGCATCGCCGAGAGCTTAACCGACAGCATTGGGGGTTCTGACGATTGGGGGGGCCGAGGGGTGTGCGCACATGATGTGCGATGGGTGCTGGTACCTGGCCCTTATATTGGCCCCCTATCCCTCATCAAACCTCGAGAACTCACGCCGCCTTAAAGAGCATTTGAGATTTTATAGGTTTGTTGCCAATAGCCATTAAAGTGTTTGAAATGGGGACACTTTTTTCAAACGGTCACAAAATCTTCTCCACTTCGAGTTTTTAGCTGAATTTTTTTGTGCATGCCAGAAAAAAAATACAAGGATTACCTCTACCAAATTTTGGGACAAAACTCTTTCTAAAAAAATTTTAAAAAATCCCGAATCGTAAAAAGTTTTGAAAATCGTGAAAAATAGAAAACGGGTCGTCCTGCCATGAAACTTCACATGAAGGCTTAGGGGACCATTGTATGAATTTACAAGCCATAAAAATGGCATTGGCATGGCATAAATATGAAGATGTGCTTGAACCCACCTACCACCCGTTCGATCCCCGGCTTGCGCGTCTTGCCTCTCTGGTCGGTTGAGCGTCCGCACACTCATTTTGTGGGTTGACTTAGGCATATGGAGTTCATCCCCAGTCTAAGCATACCGAGTTAATTCCCAGTCTAGGATCAGATCGGACCGAGCACTGCGGTAGTAGGATGGACAGCACGCAGAGGGGGACCGGGTCGGTGCCCGACTTGCGCATTCTGCCTCTCCGACCAACTGAGCGCCCGTACGCTTGTTTCATGGGTTGGCTTACGCATACAGAGTTCAATCCATGTCTAAGCATATAGAGTTCATTCCCAGTCTAAGATCAGACCGGACTGAGGGTTACGGTAGCAGGACCAGTAGCAGGATCGATCGCACGCAGGGGGGGACCGGGCTGATCCCTGGCTTACGCATTCTGCCTCTCCAATCGGCTGAGCACCCACGCGCTCATTTTGTGGGTTGACTTAGGCATACAGAGTTCATCCCCAGTCTAATATCAGATCAGATCGAGGGTTGAGGTAGCAGGATCGGCAGCACGTAGGGGGGATCGGACCGATCCTTGGCTTGCACATTTTGCCTCTCCGATCGACCGAGCGCTCACACGCCCGTTTCGTGGGTTTGCTTAGGCATAGGGAGTTCATTCCATGTCTAAGCTCTAGCCAGACTGAGGGTTGTCGCAGCAGGACCGGCAGCACGTAGAGGGGGATCGGGTCGATCCCCGGCTTGCGCATTCTACCTTTCTGACTGGCTGAGCGCCCGCACGCTCTTTTCATGGGTTGGCTTAGGAATACGGAGTTCTTTCCATGTCTAAGCATACGGAGTTCATTTTTAGTCTAAGAGTTTGAGCCATGGTGCACATGTTGGACTCGGGCATGTGCTGGTGCCGCACTTTTTTCACCCAGGGCACCATCGCCGGAGCATCGCCGGAGCATCGCCGGAGCATCGCCGGAGAGCCTAACTGGTGGCATTGGGGGTTCCGGCGAATGGGGGGCCGGGGGGGTGTACGCACATGATGTGCCATGGGTGCTGGTACTTGGCCCTTATATTGGCCCCCTATCCCTCATCAAACCTCAAGAACTCACACCCCCTTAAAGAACATTTGAGATTTTATAGGTTTGCTGCCAGTAGCCATTAAAGTGTCTGAAATGGGGACACTTTTTTCAAATGGTCACAAAATCTTCTCCACTTTGAGTTTTTAGCTGAATGTTTTTGTGCATGGTAACAAAATTACAAGGATCACGTCTACCAAATTTGAGGACAAAACTCTTTCTAAAAAAATTTTAAAAAATCCTGAACCGCAAAAAGTTTCAAAAATCATGAAAAATAGAAAACGGGTCGTCTTGCCACGAAACTTCACATGAAGGCTTAGGGGACCATTGTACGAATTTACAAGCCATAAAAATGACATTGGAATGATAGAAATATGAAGATGTGCTTGAACCCACCTACCACCCGTTCAATCTCTGGCTTACGCATCCCACCTCTCTGGTCCACTGAGCGTCTGCACTCTCGTTTCGTGGGTTGACTTACGCATACGGAGTTCATCCCCAGTCTAAGCATACGAAGTTCATTCCCAGACTAAGATCAGACCAGACCGAGGGTTACGACAGCAAGATCGATAGCATACAGGGGGACCAGGTCGATCCCCGGCTTGAACATTCTACCTCTCTGGCCAGCTGAGCACCCGCACGTCCGTTTCGTGGGTTGGCTTAGGCATAGGGAGTTCATTCCATGTCTAAGCCCCAGTCATATCGAGGATTGTGGCAGCAGGACCGGCAGCACGCAGAGGGGGACCGGATCGGTCCCTGACTTGCGCATTATGCCTTTCCGGCCGGCTCAGTGCCCGAACGCTCGTTTCGTGGGTTGACTTAGGCATACGGAGTTCTTCCCCAGTCTAAGGATATGGAGTTCATTCCCAGTCTAAGATAAGATCAGATCAGATCGAGGGTTGTGACAGTAGGATCGGTAGCACGCAGGGGGACCGAGCTGATCCCCGGCTTGCGCATTGTGCCTCTTCGATCGACTGAGCGCCCGTACACCCATTTCGTGGGTTGGCTTAGGCATAGGGAGTTCATTCCATGTCTAAGCCCCAGTGGGACTGAGGGTTGTGGCAGCGGGACTGACAGCATGCAAAAGGGGACCGGGCCGATCCCTGGCTTGCGCATTATGCCTCTCCGACCGGCTCAGCACCCGTATGCTCATTTAGTGGGTTTACTGAGGCATACGGAGTTCATTCCCAGTCTTAGATCGGACCAAACTGAGGGTTGCGGGAGCAGGATCGATAGCACGCAGGGGGGACCAGGCCGGTCCCCGGCTTGCACATTCTGCCTCTCCGGTTAGCTAAGCGCCCGCACGCTCATTTCATGGGTTGGCGTAGGCATACGGAGTTCATTCCGTGTCTAAGCATACGGAGTTCATTCCCAGTCTAAGATTGAGCCAGATCGAGGGTTGCGGTAGCAGAACCAGCAGCAGGATCGGCAGCACGCAGGGGGGATTGGGCCGATCCCTAGCTTGAGCATTCTGGCTCTCCGGCTGGCAGAGCGCCCGCTCGCTCATTTCATGGGTTGGCTTAGGCATACGAAGTTCATTCCATGTCTAAGCCCCAGTCGGACCGAGGGTTGTGGCAGTAGGACCAACAGCAGGATCAGCAGCACGGAAAGGTGGACCGGGTTGATCCTCAACTTACGCATTATGTCTCTCCGGTCGGCCTCTCCGGTCGACTGAGCGCTCGCATACTCGTTTCGTGGGTTGACCTAGGCATACGGAGTTCATCCCCAGTTTAAGCATACGGAGTTCTTTCCTAGTCTAAGATCGGACCGGACCGAGGGTTGCGACAGCAGGATCGACAGCACATAGGGGTACCAGGCCGATCCCCGGCTTGCGTATTTTGCGTCTTCGACCGACTGAGCGCCCGCACGCCCGTTTCGTGGGTTGGCTTAGGCATAGGGAGTTCATTCCATGTCTAAGCCCCAGCCGGACAGAGGGTTGTGGCAGCAGGACCGGACGTACACAGAGGGGGACTGGGCCGATCACAGACTTGCGCATTTTGCCTCTTCGATCGGCTCAATGCCCGCACACTTGTTTTGTGGGTTGACTTATGCATACGAAGTTCATTCCTAGTCTAAGATTGAACTGGACCGAGGGTTACGGCAGTAGGATCGACAGCACGTAGGGTGGGACCAAGCTGATCCCCGACTTGCGCATTCTGCCTATCCGGTCGGCTGAGCTCCCGCATGCTTTCGTGGGTTGGCTTAGGCATACGGAGTTCATTCCATGTCTAAGCATACGGAGTTCATTCCCAGTCTAAGATTTTGAGCCACGGTGCACATGCTGGGCTCGGGCATGTGCTGGTGCCACATTTTTTTTACCCGAGGCACCATCACCGGAGCATCATCGGAGCATCATCGGAGAGCCTAACCGACGGCATTTGGGGTTCCGACGATTGGGGGCCGGGGTGGTGTGTGCACATGATGTGCGATGGCTGCTGGTACTTGGCCCTTATATTGGCCCCCTATCACTCATCAAACCTCGAGAACTCACACCCCCATAAAGAGCATTTGAGATTTTATAGGTTTGCTGGCAGTAGCCATTAAAGTGTTTGATATGGGGACACTTTTTTCAAACGGTCACAAAATCTTCTCCACTTCAGGTTTTTCGCTGAATTATTTTGTGCATGCCAACAAAAATACGAGGATCACCTCTACCAAATTCAGGGACAAAAATCTTTCTAAAAAAATTTTAGAAAAACCTGAACCACAAAAAGTTTTGAAAGTCGTGAAAAATAGAAAACGGGTCGTCTTGCCACGAAACTTCACATGAAGGCTTAGGGGACCATTGTATGAATTTACAAGCCATAAAAATGGCATTGGCATGATAGAAATATGAAGATGTGCTTGAACCCACCTACCATTCGTTCGATCCTCGGCTTCCGCATCCTGCCTCTCTGGTCGGCTGAGCGTCCGCACGCTCGTGTCATGGGTTGACATTGGCATACGGAGTTCATCCCCAGTCTAAGCATATGGAGTTCATTCCTAGTCTAAGATCAGACTAGACTGAGCGTTGCGACAGCAGGATCGACAGCATGCAGGGGGGACCGAGCTGATCCCTGACTTGCGCATTTTGCCTCTCTGATCGGTTGAGGCCCCGCACGCCCATTTTGTGGGTTGGCTTAGGCATAGGGAGTTCATTCGATGTATAAGCCCCAGTCAGACCGAGGGTTGTGGCAGCGGGACCGACAACACATAGAGGGGGACCGGGCCAATCCCCAGCTTGCACATTATGCCTCTCCGGTCTGCTCAGCACCCGCACGTTCCTTTCGTGGGTTGACTTAGGCATACGGAGTTCATTCCCTATCTCAAGTCATATCAGATGGAGGGTTGCGGTAGTAAGATCGACAACACGTAGGGGTGGACCAGGTCGATCCCCGGCTTGGGCATTCTACCTCTCTGGTCGGTTGAGCACCCGCACGCACTCTCGTTTCGTGGGTTGGCTTAGGCATACAGAGTTCATTCCATGTCTAAGCATACGGAGTTCATTCCTAGTCTAAGATTGGATCAGACCGAGGGTTGCAGCAGCAGGACCAGCATCAGGATCGACAGCACATAGGGGGGACAGGGCCGATCCTTGACCTGCACATTCTACATCTCCGGTCGGCTGAGCACCCACACGCTCGTTTTGTGGGTTGGCTTAGGCATACGGAGTTCATTCCATGTCTAAGCCCCAGCTGGACTGAGGGTTGTGGTAGCAGGATCGATAGCATGAAGAGGGGGACCGAGTTGATCCCCGACTTACGCATTATGCCTCTCCGGTCGGCTGAACGCCTGGACGCTCATTTTATGGGTTGACTTAGGCGTACAGAGTTCATCCCCAGTCTAAGCTTATGGAGTTCATTCCCAGTCTAAGATCAGACCAGACTGATGGTTACGACAGCAGGATCGATATCACGCAGAGGGGATCGGGCAGATCCCGGCTTAAGCATTCTACCTCTCTGGCAAGCGAACGCCCGCACGTTCGTTTTATGGGTTGGCTTCGGCATAGGGAGTTCATTCCATGTCTAAGCCCCAGCCAAAATGAGGGTTATGGCAGCATAACCAACAGCGGGATCGACAGCACGTAGAGGGGGATCGGGCTGATCCCCGGCTTGCGCATTATGCCTCTCCGGTTGGCCTCTCCGATCGACTGGGCACCCACACGCTCGTTTCGTGGGTTGACTTAGGCATACGGAGTTCATCCCCAGTCTAAGCATACGGAGTTCATTCCCAATCTAAGATCGGACCGGATCAAGGATTGCGACAGTAGGATCGACAACACGCAGGGGGGATCGGGTCGGTCCCCGATTTATGCATTCTGCCTCTCCGACCGACTGAGCGCCTGCACGTCCGTTTCATGGGTTGGCTTAGGCATAGGGAGTTCATTCCATGTCTAAGCCCCAGTCAGGCCGAGGGTTGTGGCAGCGGGATCGATAGCACGCAGAGGGTGACCAGACTGATCCCCGACTTACTCATTCTGCCTCTCCGATCGGCTCAGCGCTCGCACGCTCATTTCGTGGGTTAACTTAGGCATACGTTGTTCATTCCCAATCTAAGATCAAACCAGACCGAGGGTTGTGGCAGCAAGATCAACAGCACGCAGGGGGGGATGGGCCAGTCCCCGGCTTACACATTCTGACTCTCCGACGGGCTGAGTGCCCGCATGCACGCTCGTTTCATGGGTTGGCTTAGGTATATAGAGTTCATTCCATGTCTAAGCATACGGAGTTCATTCCCAGTCTAAGATTGGATTGGACTGAGGGTTGCGATAGCAGGACCAGCAGCAGGATCAACAGCACGTAGGGGGGATCGGGCTGATCCTCGACTTGCGCATTCTGCCTCTCTGGCCGACTGAGCGCCCGCACGCTCGTTTCGTGGGTTGGCTTAGGCATACAGAGTTCATTCCATGTCTAAGCCCCAACCGGATCGAGGGTTGTGGTAGCAGGACTGGCAGTGGGATCGACAGCACGTAGAGAGGGATCGAGCTGATCCCGGCTTACGTATTATGCCTTTCTGATCGACTTCTCCGGCCAGTTGAGCGCTTGCATGCTCGTTTCGTGGGTTGACTTAGGCATACGGAGTTCATCCCCAGTCTAAGCATACGGAGTTCATTCCCACTCTCAGATTAGATTGGATCGAGCGTTACGACAGCAAGAGCGATAGCACGCAGGGGGGACTGGGCTGATCCCCGGCTTGCGCATTCTACCTCTCCGACCGGCTGAGCCATTAAAGTGTCTGGAATGAGGATACTTTTTTCAAATAGTCACAAAATCTTCTCCACTTCGAGTTTTTAGGATAATTGTTTTGTGCATGCCAACAAAAATATAAGGATTACCTCTACCAAATTTGGGGACAAAACTCTTTCTAATAAAATTTTAAAAAATCCGAAACTATAAAAAGTTTCAAAAATCGTGAAAAATAAAAAACAGGTCGTCTTGCCGTGAAACTTCAAACGAAGGCATTGGGGACCATTGTATGAATTTACAAGCCATAAAAATGGCATTGGCATGGCAGAAATATGAAGATGTGCTTGAACCCACCTACCACCCGTTCGATCCCCGGCTTACGCATCCTACCTCTCTGGTCGGCTGAGCGTCTGCACGCTCGTTTCTTGGGTTGACTTAGGCATACGGAGTTCATCCCCAGTCTAAGCATACGGAGTTCATTCTGAGTCTAAGATCAGACCAGACCAAGGGTTACGACAACAGGATCGACAGCACGCAGGGGGGACCAGGCCGATCCCCGGCTTACGCATTCTGCCTCTCCAACCGACAGAGTGCCGCACACATGTTTCTTTGGTTGGCTTAGGCATAGGGGGTTCATTCCATGTCTAAGCCTCAGTGGGACCGAGGGTTGTGGCAGCAGGACCAGTAGCACGTAGAGGGGGACCGGGCTGATCTCCGGCTCGTGCATTTTGCCTCTCCGACCGGCTGAGCGCCCGCACACTCGTTTCGTGGGTTGGCTTAGGCATACGGAGTTCATTCCATGTCTAAGCATACGGAGTTCATTCCCAGTCTAAGAGTTTGAGCCACGGTGCACATGTTGAGCTCAGGCATGTGCTGGTGCCGCATTTTTTTCACTCGGGGCACCATCGTTGGAGCGTCGCTAGAGAGCCTAACCGACGGCATTGGGGGTTTCGGTGATTGGGGGGGCCGGGGGGTGTGCGCACATGATGTGCAATGGGTGCTGGTACTTGGCCCTTATATTGGCCCCCTATCCCTCATCAAACCTCGAGAACTCACACCCCCTTAAAGAGCATTTGAGATTTTATAGGTTTGCTGCCAGTAGCCATTAAAGTGTCACAAATGGGGACATTTTTTTCAAACGGTCACAAAATCTTCTCCACTTCAAGTATTTAGCTGAATTTTTTTATGCATGCCAACAAAAATACATGGATCACCTCTAAAATATTTGGGGACAAAAATCTTTCTAAAAATATTTTTAAAAATCCCGAACCGCAAAAAGTTTCAAAAATCGTGAAAAATAGAAGACGGGTCGTCTTGCAATGAAACTTCACATGAAGGTGTAGGGGACCATTGTATGAATTTACAAGCCATAAAAATGGCATTGGCATGGCAGAAATATGAAGATGTGCTTGAACCCACCTACCACCCGTTCGATCCTCGGCTTGTGCATCCTGCCTCTCTAGTCGACTGAACGTCCGAATGCTCATTTCGTGGGTTAACTTAGGCATACGGAGTTCATCCCCAGTCTAAGCATACAGAGTTCATTCCCAGTCTAAGATCAAATCGGATCGCGGGTTGCATCAGCAGGATCTGTAGCATGCAGGCGGGACCGGGTTGATCCCCGGCTTACGCGTTCTGCCTCTTCGACCTGTTGAGTATCCGCACGCCCGTTTCATTGGTTGGCTTAGGCATAGGGAGTTCATTCCATGTCTAAGCCCCAGCAAGACCGAGGGTTGTGGCAGTGGGACCAGCAGCACGCAGAGGGTTATGCCTCTCCGACTGGCTCAGTGCCCGCATGCTCATTTTGTGGGTTGACTTAGGCATACGAAGTTCATTCCCAGTCTAAGATCAGACCAAATCGAGGGTTGTGGTAGCAGGATCGACAGCACGTAGGGGGTATCAGGTCGGTCCCCAACTTACACATTCTACCTTTTCGATCGGCTGAGCACCCGTACGCTCGTTACATGGGTTGGCTTAGCATACAGAGTTCATTCCATGTCTAAGCATACAAAGTTCATTCCCAGTCTAAGATCAGACTAGACCGAGGGTTGTAGCAGTAGGACCAGCAGCAGGATCGACAGCACGTAGGGGGGACTGGGCTGATCCTCGGCTTACGCATTCTACCTTTCCAGCCGGTTGAGCACCCGTATGCTCATTTCATGGGTTGGCTTAGGCATACAGAGTTCATTCCATGTCTAAGCCCCAGTCAGACCATGGGTTGTGGTAGCAGGATCGGTAGTGAGATCGACAGCATGCAGTGGAGGACCGAGCTGATCCCCAGCTTGCGCATTCTGCCTTTCTGACCGGTTGAGCACCCGCACCCCAATTTCATGGGTTGGCTTAGGGATAGAGAGTTCATTCCATGTCTAAGCCATAGCCAAACCGAGGGTTGTGGCAGCGGGACCGGCAGCACGTAGAGAGGGATCGGGCCGATCCTTGGCTTGCGCATTATGCCTCTTCGGTCGGCTCAACACCCACACGCTCGTTTTGTAGGTTGACTTAGGCATACGAAGTTCATTCCCAATCTAAGATCGAACCGGACCGAGGGTTGCGACAGTAAGATCGACAGCACGAAGGGTATGACCAGGCTAATACTCGGTTTGCCCATTCTGCCTTCCGGGCTGGTTGAGCCCCCGCATGCCTGTTTCGTGGGTTGGCTTAGGCATAGGGAGTTCATTCCATGTTTAAGCCCCAGTCAGACCAAGGGTTGTGGCAGTGAGACTGATAGCACGCAGAGGGGTATCGAGTCGATCCCCGACTTACGCATTATGCCTTTTTGGCCGGCTCAACGCCCGAACACTCGTTTCGTGGGTTAACTTAGGCATACGGAGTTCATTCCCAATCTAAGATTAGATTAAACCGAGGGTTGTGGTACCAGGATCGACAGCACGTAGGGGGACCGAGTCGATCCGTGACTTGCACATTCTACTTCTCCAGTCGGTTGGGTGCCCGCACGCTCGTTTCATGGGTTGGCTTAAGCATATAGAGTTCATTCCATGTCTAAGCATACAGAGTTCATTCCTAGTCTAAGATCGGACTGGATCGAGGGTTACGATAGCAGGAACAACAGCAGGATCGGTAGCATGCAGGGGGGGACCGATCGATCCCCAGATTACACATTCTGCCTGTCCGACTGGCCTCTCTGGTTGGTTGAGCACCCACACGCTTGTTTCGTGGGTTGACTTAGGCATACGGAGTTCATCCCCAGTCTAAGAATATGAAGTTCATTCCCAGTCTAAGATCAGACCAAACCGAGGGTTGTAGTAGCAGGATCGACAACACGCAAGGGGGACCGAGCTAATCCACGACTTTCGCATTCTGCTTCTTCAGTCAGCTGAGCGCCCGCACGCCTGTTTCATGGGTTGGCTTAGGTATAGGGAGTTCATTCCATGTCTAAGCCCCAGCCAGATCGAGGGTTGTGGTAACGGGACCGACAGACACAGAGGGGGATCGAGTCGATCCCCGGCTTACGCATTCTGCCTCTCCGGTCGGTTGAGCGCCTGAACGCTCATTCCGTGGGTTGGCTTAGGCATATGGAGTTCATTCCAAGTCTAAGCATATGGAGTTCATTCCCAGTCTAAGAGCTTGAGCCACGGTTCACATGCTGGGCTCGGGCTTGTGCTGGTGCCGCATTTTTTTTGACCTAGGCACCATCGTCGGAGCATCACCGGAGAGCCTAACCGGCGGCATTGGGGGTTCCGACGATTGGGGTGGCCGGGGGGTGTCTGCACGTGATGTGCGATGGGTGCTGGTACTTGGCCCTTATATTGGCCCCCTATCCCTCATCAAACCTCAAGAACTCACACCCCCTTAAAGAACATTTGAGATTTTATAGGTTTGCTGCCAGTAGCCATTAAAGTGTCTGAAATGGGGACACTTTTTTCAAATGGTCACAAAATCTTCTCCACTTTGAGTTTTTAGCTGAATGTTTTTGTGCATGGTAACAAAATTACAAGGATCACGTCTACCAAATTTGAGGACAAAACTCTTTCTAAAAAAATTTTAAAAAATCCTGAACCGCAAAAAGTTTCAAAAATCATGAAAAATAGAAAACGGGTCGTCTTGCCACGAAACTTCACATGAAGGCTTAGGGGACCATTGTACGAATTTACAAGCCATAAAAATGACATTGGAATGATAGAAATATGAAGATGTGCTTGAACCCACCTACCACCCGTTCAATCTCTGGCTTACGCATCCCACCTCTCTGGTCCACTGAGCGTCTGCACTCTCGTTTCGTGGGTTGACTTACGCATACGGAGTTCATCCCCAGTCTAAGCATACGAAGTTCATTCCCAGACTAAGATCAGACCAGACCGAGGGTTACGACAGCAAGATCGATAGCATACAGGGGGACCAGGTCGATCCCCGGCTTGAACATTCTACCTCTCTGGCCAGCTGAGCACCCGCACGTCCGTTTCGTGGGTTGGCTTAGGCATAGGGAGTTCATTCCATGTCTAAGCCCCAGTCATATCGAGGATTGTGGCAGCAGGACCGGCAGCACGCAGAGGGGGACCGGATCGGTCCCTGACTTGCGCATTATGCCTTTCCGGCCGGCTCAGTGCCCGAACGCTCGTTTCGTGGGTTGACTTAGGCATACGGAGTTCTTCCCCAGTCTAAGGATATGGAGTTCATTCCCAGTCTAAGATAAGATCAGATCAGATCGAGGGTTGTGACAGTAGGATCGGTAGCACGCAGGGGGACCGAGCTGATCCCCGGCTTGCGCATTGTGCCTCTTCGATCGACTGAGCGCCCGTACACCCATTTCGTGGGTTGGCTTAGGCATAGGGAGTTCATTCCATGTCTAAGCCCCAGTGGGACTGAGGGTTGTGGCAGCGGGACTGACAGCATGCAAAAGGGGACCGGGCCGATCCCTGGCTTGCGCATTATGCCTCTCCGACCGGCTCAGCACCCGTATGCTCATTTAGTGGGTTTACTGAGGCATACGGAGTTCATTCCCAGTCTTAGATCGGACCAAACTGAGGGTTGCGGGAGCAGGATCGATAGCACGCAGGGGGGACCAGGCCGGTCCCCGGCTTGCACATTCTGCCTCTCCGGTTAGCTAAGCGCCCGCACGCTCATTTCATGGGTTGGCGTAGGCATACAGAGTTCATTCCGTGTCTAAGCATACGGAGTTCATTCCCAGTCTAAGATTGAGCCAGATCGAGGGTTGCGGTAGCAGAACCAGCAGCAGGATCGGCAGCACGCAGGGGGGATTGGGCCGATCCCTAGCTTGAGCATTCTGGCTCTCCGGCTGGCAGAGCGCCCGCTCGCTCATTTCATGGGTTGGCTTAGGCATACGAAGTTCATTCCATGTCTAAGCCCCAGTCGGACCGAGGGTTGTGGCAGTAGGACCAACAGCAGGATCAGCAGCACGGAAAGGTGGACCGGGTTGATCCTCAACTTACGCATTATGTCTCTCCGGTCGGCCTCTCCGGTCGACTGAGCGCTCGCATACTCGTTTCGTGGGTTGACCTAGGCATACGGAGTTCATCCCCAGTTTAAGCATACGGAGTTCTTTCCTAGTCTAAGATCGGACCGGACCGAGGGTTGCGACAGCAGGATCGACAGCACATAGGGGTACCAGGCCGATCCCCGGCTTGCGTATTTTGCGTCTTCGACCGACTGAGCGCCCGCACGCCCGTTTCGTGGGTTGGCTTAGGCATAGGGAGTTCATTCCATGTCTAAGCCCCAGCCGGACAGAGGGTTGTGGCAGCAGGACCGGACGTACACAGAGGGGGACTGGGCCGATCACAGACTTGCGCATTTTGCCTCTTCGATCGGCTCAATGCCCGCACACTTGTTTTGTGGGTTGACTTATGCATACGAAGTTCATTCCTAGTCTAAGATTGAACTGGACCGAGGGTTACGGCAGTAGGATCGACAGCACGTAGGGTGGGACCAAGCTGATCCCCGACTTGCGCATTCTGCCTATCCGGTCGGCTGAGCTCCCGCATGCTTTCGTGGGTTGGCTTAGGCATACGGAGTTCATTCCATGTCTAAGCATACGGAGTTCATTCCCAGTCTAAGATTTTGAGCCACGGTGCACATGCTGGGCTCGGGCATGTGCTGGTGCCACATTTTTTTTACCCGAGGCACCATCACCGGAGCATCATCGGAGCATCATCGGAGAGCCTAACCGACGGCATTTGGGGTTCCGACGATTGGGGGCCGGGGTGGTGTGTGCACATGATGTGCGATGGCTGCTGGTACTTGGCCCTTATATTGGCCCCCTATCACTCATCAAACCTCGAGAACTCACACCCCCATAAAGAGCATTTGAGATTTTATAGGTTTGCTGGCAGTAGCCATTAAAGTGTTTGATATGGGGACACTTTTTTCAAACGGTCACAAAATCTTCTCCACTTCAGGTTTTTCGCTGAATTATTTTGTGCATGCCAACAAAAATACGAGGATCACCTCTACCAAATTCAGGGACAAAAATCTTTCTAAAAAAATTTTAGAAAAACCTGAACCACAAAAAGTTTTGAAAGTCGTGAAAAATAGAAAACGGGTCGTCTTGCCACGAAACTTCACATGAAGGCTTAGGGGACCATTGTATGAATTTACAAGCCATAAAAATGGCATTGGCATGATAGAAATATGAAGATGTGCTTGAACCCACCTACCATTCGTTCGATCCTCGGCTTCCGCATCCTGCCTCTCTGGTCGGCTGAGCGTCCGCACGCTCGTGTCATGGGTTGACATTGGCATACGGAGTTCATCCCCAGTCTAAGCATATGGAGTTCATTCCTAGTCTAAGATCAGACTAGACTGAGCGTTGCGACAGCAGGATCGACAGCATGCAGGGGGGACCGAGCTGATCCCTGACTTGCGCATTTTGCCTCTCTGATCGGTTGAGGCCCCGCACGCCCATTTTGTGGGTTGGCTTAGGCATAGGGAGTTCATTCGATGTATAAGCCCCAGTCAGACCGAGGGTTGTGGCAGCGGGACCGACAACACATAGAGGGGGACCGGGCCAATCCCCAGCTTGCACATTATGCCTCTCCGGTCTGCTCAGCACCCGCACGTTCCTTTCGTGGGTTGACTTAGGCATACGGAGTTCATTCCCTATCTCAAGTCATATCAGATGGAGGGTTGCGGTAGTAAGATCGACAACACGTAGGGGTGGACCAGGTCGATCCCCGGCTTGGGCATTCTACCTCTCTGGTCGGTTGAGCACCCGCACGCACTCTCGTTTCGTGGGTTGGCTTAGGCATACAGAGTTCATTCCATGTCTAAGCATACGGAGTTCATTCCTAGTCTAAGATTGGATCAGACCGAGGGTTGCAGCAGCAGGACCAGCATCAGGATCGACAGCACATAGGGGGGACAGGGCCGATCCTTGACCTGCACATTCTACATCTCCGGTCGGCTGAGCACCCACACGCTCGTTTTGTGGGTTGGCTTAGGCATACGGAGTTCATTCCATGTCTAAGCCCCAGCTGGACTGAGGGTTGTGGTAGCAGGATCGATAGCATGAAGAGGGGGACCGAGTTGATCCCCGACTTACGCATTATGCCTCTCCGGTCGGCTGAACGCCTGGACGCTCATTTTATGGGTTGACTTAGGCGTACAGAGTTCATCCCCAGTCTAAGCTTATGGAGTTCATTCCCAGTCTAAGATCAGACCAGACTGATGGTTACGACAGCAGGATCGATATCACGCAGAGGGGATCGGGCAGATCCCGGCTTAAGCATTCTACCTCTCTGGCAAGCGAACGCCCGCACGTTCGTTTTATAGGTTGGCTTCGGCATAGGGAGTTCATTCCATGTCTAAGCCCCAGCCAAAATGAGGGTTATGGCAGCATAACCAACAGCGGGATCGACAGCACGTAGAGGGGGATCGGGCTGATCCCCGGCTTGCGCATTATGCCTCTCCGGTTGGCCTCTCCGATCGACTGGGCACCCACACGCTCGTTTCGTGGGTTGACTTAGGCATACGGAGTTCATCCCCAGTCTAAGCATACGGAGTTCATTCCCAATCTAAGATCGGACCGGATCAAGGATTGCGACAGTAGGATCGACAACACGCAGGGGGGATCGGGTCGGTCCCCGATTTATGCATTCTGCCTCTCCGACCGACTGA
Source organism: Durio zibethinus (assembly GCF_047325235.1). NCBI lineage: Eukaryota > Viridiplantae > Streptophyta > Magnoliopsida > Malvales > Malvaceae > Durio > Durio zibethinus. Next base: position 2,978,760 of record NC_143168.1, on the reverse strand, counting down.
GCGCCTGCACGTCCGTTTCATGGGTTGGCTTAGGCATAGGGAGTTCATTCCATGTCTAAGCCCCAGTCAGGCCGAGGGTTGTGGCAGCGGGATCGATAGCACGCAGAGGGTGACCAGACTGATCCCCGACTTACTCATTCTGCCTCTCCGATCGGCTCAGCGCTCGCACGCTCATTTCGTGGGTTAACTTAGGCATACGTTGTTCATTCCCAATCTAAGATCAAACCAGACCGAGGGTTGTGGCAGCAAGATCAACAGCACGCAGGGGGGGATGGGCCAGTCCCCGGCTTACACATTCTGACTCTCCGACGGGCTGAGTGCCCGCATGCACGCTCGTTTCATGGGTTGGCTTAGGTATATAGAGTTCATTCCATGTCTAAGCATACGGAGTTCATTCCCAGTCTAAGATTGGATCGGACTGAGGGTTGCGATAGCAGGACCAGCAGCAGGATCAACAGCACGTAGGGGGGATCGGGCTGATCCTCGACTTGCGCATTCTGCCTCTCTGGCCGACTGAGCGCCCGCACGCTCGTTTCGTGGGTTGGCTTAGGCATACAGAGTTCATTCCATGTCTAAGCCCCAACCGGATCGAGGGTTGTGGTAGCAGGACTGGCAGTGGGATCGACAGCACGTAGAGAGGGATCGAGCTGATCCCGGCTTACGTATTATACCTTTCTGATCGACTTCTCCGGCCAGTTGAGCGCTTGCATGCTCGTTTCGTGGGTTGACTTAGGCATACGGAGTTCATCCCCAGTCTAAGCATACGGAGTTCATTCCCACTCTCAGATTAGATTGGATCGAGCGTTACGACAGCAAGAGCGATAGCACGCAGGGGGGACTGGGCTGATCCCCGGCTTGCGCATTCTACCTCTCCGACCGGCTGAGCCATTAAAGTGTCTGGAATGAGGATACTTTTTTCAAATAGTCACAAAATCTTCTCCACTTCGAGTTTTTAGGATAATTGTTTTGTGCATGCCAACAAAAATATAAGGATTACCTCTACCAAATTTGGGGACAAAACTCTTTCTAATAAAATTTTAAAAAATCCGAAACTATAAAAAGTTTCAAAAATCGTGAAAAATAAAAAACAGGTCGTCTTGCCATGAAACTTCAAACGAAGGCATTGGGGACCATTGTATGAATTTACAAGCCATAAAAATGGCATTGGCATGGCAGAAATATGAAGATGTGCTTGAACCCACCTACCACCCGTTCGATCCCCGGCTTACGCATCCTACCTCTCTGGTCGGCTGAGCGTCTGCACGCTCGTTTCTTGGGTTGACTTAGGCATACGGAGTTCATCCCCAGTCTAAGCATACGGAGTTCATTCTGAGTCTAAGATCAGACCAGACCAAGGGTTACGACAACAGGATCGACAGCACGCAGGGGGGACCAGGCCGATCCCCGGCTTACGCATTCTGCCTCTCCAACCGACAGAGTGCCGCACACATGTTTCTTTGGTTGGCTTAGGCATAGGGGGTTCATTCCATGTCTAAGCCTCAGTGGGACCGAGGGTTGTGGCAGCAGGACCAGTAGCACGTAGAGGGGGACCGGGCTGATCTCCGGCTCGTGCATTTTGCCTCTCCGACCGGCTGAGCGCCCGCACACTCGTTTCGTGGGTTGGCTTAGGCATACGGAGTTCATTCCATGTCTAAGCATACGGAGTTCATTCCCAGTCTAAGAGTTTGAGCCACGGTGCACATGTTGAGCTCAGGCATGTGCTGGTGCCGCATTTTTTTCACTCGGGGCACCATCATTGGAGCGTCGCTAGAGAGCCTAACCGACGGCATTGGGGGTTTCGGTGATTGGGGGGGCCGGGGGGTGTGCGCACATGATGTGCAATGGGTGCTGGTACTTGGCCCTTATATTGGCCCCCTATCCCTCATCAAACCTCGAGAACTCACACCCCCTTAAAGAGCATTTGAGATTTTATAGGTTTGCTGCCAGTAGCCATTAAAGTGTCACAAATGGGGACATTTTTTTCAAACGGTCACAAAATCTTCTCCACTTCAAGTATTTAGCTGAATTTTTTTATGCATGCCAACAAAAATACATGGATCACCTCTAAAATATTTGGGGACAAAAATCTTTCTAAAAATATTTTTAAAAATCCCGAACCGCAAAAAGTTTCAAAAATCGTGAAAAATAGAAGACGGGTCGTCTTGCAATGAAACTTCACATGAAGGTGTAGGGGACCATTGTATGAATTTACAAGCCATAAAATTGGCATTGGCATGGCAGAAATATGAAGATGTGCTTGAACCCACCTACCACCCGTTCGATCCTCGGCTTGTGCATCCTGCCTCTCTAGTCGACTGAACGTCCGAATGCTCATTTCATGGGTTAACTTAGGCATACGGAGTTCATCCCCAGTCTAAGCATACAGAGTTCATTCCCAGTCTAAGATCAAATCGGATCGCGGGTTGCATCAGCAGGATCTGTAGCATGCAGGCGGGACCGGGTTGATCCCCGGCTTACGCGTTCTGCCTCTTCGACCTGTTGAGTATCCGCACGCCCGTTTCATTGGTTGGCTTAGGCATAGGGAGTTCATTCCATGTCTAAGCCCCAGCAAGACCGAGGGTTGTGGCAGTGGGACCAGCAGCACGCAGAGGGTTATGCCTCTCCGACTGGCTCAGTGCCCGCATGCTCATTTTGTGGGTTGACTTAGGCATACGAAGTTCATTCCCAGTCTAAGATCAGACCAAATCGAGGGTTGTGGTAGCAGGATCGACAGCACGTAGGGGGTATCAGGTCGGTCCCCAACTTACACATTCTACCTTTTCGATCGGCTGAGCACCCGTACGCTCGTTACATGGGTTGGCTTAGCATACAGAGTTCATTCCATGTCTAAGCATACAAAGTTCATTCCCAGTCTAAGATCAGACTAGACCGAGGGTTGTAGCAGTAGGACCAGCAGCAGGATCGACAGCACGTAGGGGGGACTGGGCTGATCCTCGGCTTACGCATTCTACCTTTCCAGCCGGTTGAGCACCCGTATGCTCATTTCATGGGTTGGCTTAGGCATACAGAGTTCATTCCATGTCTAAGCCCCAGTCAGACCATGGGTTGTGGTAGCAGGATCGGTAGTGAGATCGACAGCATGCAGTGGAGGACCGAGCTGATCCCCAGCTTGCGCATTCTGCCTTTCTGACCGGTTGAGCACCCGCACCCCAATTTCATGGGTTGGCTTAGGGATAGAGAGTTCATTCCATGTCTAAGCCATAGCCAAACCGAGGGTTGTGGCAGCGGGACCGGCAGCACGTAGAGAGGGATCGGGCCGATCCTTGGCTTGCGCATTATGCCTCTTCGGTCGGCTCAACACCCACACGCTCGTTTTGTAGGTTGACTTAGGCATACGAAGTTCATTCCCAATCTAAGATCGAACCGGACCGAGGGTTGCGACAGTAAGATCGACAGCACGAAGGGTATGACCAGGCTAATACTCGGTTTGCCCATTCTGCCTTCCGGGCTGGTTGAGCCCCCGCATGCCTGTTTCGTGGGTTGGCTTAGGCATAGGGAGTTCATTCCATGTTTAAGCCCCAGTCAGACCAAGGGTTGTGGCAGTGAGACTGATAGCACGCAGAGGGGTATCGAGTCGATCCCCGACTTACGCATTATGCCTTTTTGGCCGGCTCAACGCCCGAACACTCGTTTCGTGGGTTAACTTAGGCATACGGAGTTCATTCCCAATCTAAGATTAGATTAAACCGAGGGTTGTGGTACCAGGATCGACAGCACGTAGGGGGACCGAGTCGATCCGTGACTTGCACATTCTACTTCTCCAGTCGGTTGGGTGCCCGCACGCTCGTTTCATGGGTTGGCTTAAGCATATAGAGTTCATTCCATGTCTAAGCATACAGAGTTCATTCCTAGTCTAAGATCGGACTGGATCGAGGGTTACGATAGCAGGAACAACAGCAGGATCGGTAGCATGCAGGGGGGGACCGATCGATCCCCAGATTACACATTCTGCCTGTCCGACTGGCCTCTCTGGTTGGTTGAGCACCCACACGCTTGTTTCGTGGGTTGACTTAGGCATACGGAGTTCATCCCCAGTCTAAGAATATGAAGTTCATTCCCAGTCTAAGATCAGACCAAACCGAGGGTTGTAGTAGCAGGATCGACAACACGCAAGGGGGACCGAGCTAATCCACGACTTTCGCATTCTGCTTCTTCAGTCGGCTGAGCGCCCGCACGCCTGTTTCATGGGTTGGCTTAGGTATAGGGAGTTCATTCCATGTCTAAGCCCCAGCCAGATCGAGGGTTGTGGTAACGGGACCGACAGACACAGAGGGGGATCGAGTCGATCCCCGGCTTACGCATTCTGCCTCTCCGGTCGGTTGAGCGCCTGAACGCTCATTCCGTGGGTTGGCTTAGGCATATGGAGTTCATTCCAAGTCTAAGCATATGGAGTTCATTCCCAGTCTAAGAGCTTGAGCCACGGTTCACATGCTGGGCTCGGGCTTGTGCTGGTGCCGCATTTTTTTTGACCTAGGCACCATCGTCGGAGCATCACCGGAGAGCCTAACCGGCGGCATTGGGGGTTCCGACGATTGGGGTGGCCGGGGGGTGTCTGCACGTGATGTGCGATGGGTGCTGGTACTTGGCCCTTATATTGGCCCCCTATCCCTCATCAAACCTCGAGAACTCACACCCCTTAAAGAGCATTTGAGATTTTATAGGTTTGCTGCCAGTAGCCATTAAAGTGTTTGAAATGGGGACACTTTTTTCAAACGGTCACAAAATCTTCTCCACTTTGAGTTTTTAGCTGAATTTTTTTGTGCATGTCAATAAAAATACAAGGATCACCTCTACCAAATTTGGGGACAAACTCTTTCTAAAAAAATTTTAAAAAATCCCGAATCGTAAAAAGTTTCAAAAATCGTGAAAAATAGAAAACGGGTCGTCTTGCCACGAAACTTCACATGAAGGCTTAAGGGACCATTGTATGAATTTACAAGCCATAAAAATGGCATTGGCATGGAAGAAATATGAAGACGTGCTTGAACCCACCTACCACCCATTCGATCCCCGGCTTGCGCATCCTGCCTTTCTGGTCGGTTGAGCATCCACATGCTTGTTTCGTGGGTTGACTTAGGCATACAGAGTTCATCCCCAGTCTAAGCATACAGAGTTCATTCCCAATCTAAGATCAGACCAGACCGAGGGTTGCAGCAGTAAGATCAGCAACACGCAGTGGGATCGGGCTGATCCCCGACTTACGCATTCTGCCTCTTCGACCGGCTGAGTGCCCGCATGCCCATTTCGTGGGTTGGCTTAGGCATAGGGAGTTCATTCCATGTCTAAGCCCCTGCGGGATCGAGGGTTGTGGTAGCGGGACCGGCAGCACACAGAAGGGGATCAGGTCGATCCCCGACATGTGCATTTTGCTCTCCGATCGGCTCAGCGCCCGTACGGTCGTTTCGTGGGTTGACTTAGGCATACAGAGTTCATTCCAATCTATGATCAGATTGGATCGAGGGTTGCGATAGTAGGATCGATAGCATGCAGGTGGGGATCGGGTCGGTCCCCAGCTTGTGCATTCTGCCTCTCCGGTCAGCTGAGCGACCGCACGCTCATTTCATGGGTTGGCTTAGGCATACAGATTTCATTCCATGTCTAAGCATAGGGAGTTCATTCCCAGTCTAAGATTGGACTGGACCGAGGGTTGCAGCAGCACGCGGGGAGGGACCAGGTCGATACTCAGCTTGCGCATTCTACCTCTCTGATCAGCTGAGCACCCGCACGCTCGTTTTGTGGGTAGGTTTAGGCATACAGAGTTCATTCCATGTCTAAGCATACGGAATTCATTCCCAATCTAAGATCAGACCGGACTGAGGGTTGCTGCAGTAGGATCGGTAGCACGTAATGGGGATCGGGTCGATCTTCGGCTTGCGAACTCTGCCTTTTCGGCCAGTGGAGCACCCGCACAATCGTTTCATGGGTTGACTTAGGCATACAGAGTTCATCCCTAGTCTATGTATACAGAGTTCATTCTCAGTCTAAGATCAGACTGGATCGAAGGTTGCGATAGCACGCAGAGGGGACCAGGCCAATCCCCAGCTTACGCATTCTACCCTTTCGGCCGGTTGAGCACCCGCACGCCCGTTTCGTGGGTTGGCTTAGGCATAGGGAGTTCATTCCACATCTAAGCCCCAACCGGATCGAGGGTTGTGGCTGCGGGACCGGTAGCACGCAGAGGAGGATCGGGTCGATCCCCAGCTTGTGCATTCTGACTCTTCGACCGGCCTCTCCGATCGACTGATCGCCCGTATACTCGTTTCATGGGTTGACTTAGGCATACAGAGTTCATCCCCAGTCTAAGCATACGGAGTTCATTCCCAGTCTAAGATTGAACCGGACCGAGGGTTGCGACAGAAGATCGGCAACACGTAAGGGGGACCGGGTCGATCCCCGACTTGCACATTCTGCCTCTCCAACTGGCTGAGTGCCTGTACGCCCATTTCGTGGGTTGGCTTAGGCATAGGGAGTTCATTCCATGTCTAAGCCCCAGCCGGATCGAGGGTTGTGACAGCGAGACCGATAGCACATAGAGGGGGATCGGGCAGATCCCCGACTTGCGTATTATGCCTCTCCGGCCAGCACAATGCCTGCACCCTCGTTTCGTGGGTTGACTTAGGCAAACGGAGTTCATTCCCAGTCTAAGATCGGACCGGACCGAGGGTTGTAGTAGCAGGATCGACAGCACACCGGAGGGATCGGATCGATCCCCGACTTGTGCATTCTGCCTCTCTGGCCAGCTGAGCACCCGCACGCTCATTTCGTGAGTTGGCTTAGGCATATGTAGTTCATTCCCAGTCTAAGATCAGACCGGACTGAGGGTTGCGGTAGCAAGACCAGTAGCGGGATTGGCAGCACGCAGGGGGGGATCGGGCCGATCCCCGACTTGCGCATTCTGCCTCTCTGGCCAGCTGAGCTCCCGCATGCTCGTTTCATGGGTTGGCTTAGGCATACGGAGTTCATTCCATGTCTAAAGATACGGAGTTCATTCCCAGTCTAAGATCGGATCGGATCGAGGGTTGTGATAGCAGGACCAGCAGCAAGATTGGTAGCACGTAGGGGGGATCGAGCCAATCCCTGACTTGTGCATTCTGCCTCTCCGGTTGGCTGAGCGCTCACACGCTCGTTTCGTGTGTTGGCTTAGGCATACGGAGTTCATTCCCTGTCTAAGCCCTAGCCGGACCGAGGGTTGTGGCAGTAGGACCGACAGTGGGATCGACAGCACGCAGACAGGGACTGGGCTAATCCTTGGCTTACACATTATGCCTCTCCGGCCGACTGAGCGCCCGTACGCTTGTTTCATGGGTTGGCTTAGGCATACGGAGTTCATCCCCAGTCTAAGCATACGGAGTTCATTCCCAATCTAAGATCGGACCGAACCGAGGGTTGCGGTAGTAGGATCAATAGCATGCAGGGGGGACCGGGCTGATCCCCAGCTTGCGCATTTTGCCTTTTCGGTCGGCTGAGTGCCCGCACGCCCATTTTGTGGGTTGGCTTAGGCATAGGGTGTTCATTACATGTCTAAGCCCTAGCCAGATCGAGCATTGTGGCAGTGGGACTGGCAGCACGTAGACGGGGATCGGGTTGATCCTTGGCTTATGCATTATACCTCTCCGATCGGCTCAACGCCCGCACGCTTGTTTTGTGGGTTGACTTAGGCATACGGGATTCATTCCTGATCTAAGATTGGACCGAACCGAGGGTTAGGGTAGCAGGATCGACAGCACGCAGGGGGCACCGGGTCGATCCCCGACTTACGCATTCTACCTCTCTGGTCGGCTAAGCGCCCGTACGCTCGTTACGTGGGTTGGCTTAGGCATACAGAGTTCATTCCATGTCTAAGCATATGGAGTTCATTCCATGTCTAAGCATATGGAGTTCATTCCCAGTCTATGATCGGACCGGACTGAGGGTTACGGTAGCAGTATCGACAGAACGCATGGGTGGACCTGGCCGGTCCCCGGCTTGTGAATTCTGCCTCTCCGATCGGCTGAGCGCCCTCACGCTTGTTTCGTGGGTTGGCTTAGGCATACGGAGTTGATTCCATGTCTAAGCATACGGAGTTCATTTCCAGTCTAAGATTAGACCGAACCAAGGGTTACGATAGCAGGACCAGCAACAGGACCGACAGCATGCAAGAGGAGACCGGGTCGATCCCCGGCTTGCCCATTCTGCCTCTCCGACTGGCTGAATGCTCGCACGCTCGTTTTGTGGGTTGGCTTAGGCATACGGAGTTCATTCCACGTCTAAGACCCAGTCGAACCGAGGGTGGTGGCAGCAGGACCGGCAGCGAGATCGATAACACGTAGAGAGGGACCAGACTGATCCCCGACTTACGCATTATGCCTTTCCAAACAGCCTCTCCAGTTGGTTGAGCGCCCGCACGCTCGTTTCATGGGTTGACTTAGGCATACGGAGTTCATCCCCAGTCTAAGCATATGGAGTTCATTCCTACTCTAAGATCGGACCGGATCGAGGGTTACGACAGCAGGATCGTCAGTACGTAAGGGGGACCGGGCTGATCCTCGGCTTGTAAATTTTGCATCTCTGGCCGACTGAGTGCCCACACGCCCGTTTTATGGGTTGGCTTAGGCATAGGGAGTTCATTCCATGTCTAAGCCCCAGTCGGACCGAGGGTTGTGGCAGCGAGATCGGTAGCATGCAAAGGGGGATCGGACCGATCCCTGGCTTACACGTTACGCCTCTTCAACTGGCTCAGCGCTTGCATGCTCGTTTTGTGGGTTAACTTAGGCATACAGAGTTCATTCCCAGTCTAAGATCAGACCAGACTGAAGGTTATGGTAGCAGGATCGACAGCACATAGAGGGGGATCGGGCCGATCCCCGGCTTACAGATTCTGCCTCTCTGGCCAGTTGAGCACCTGCACGCTCGTTTCATGGGTTGGCTTAGGCATACGTAGTTCATTCACAGTCTAAGATCAGATCAGACTGAGGGTTGTAGTAGCAGGACCAGTAGCAGGATCGATAGCACACAGGAAGGGACCAGGCCGGTCTTCGGCTTGCGCATTTTGCCTCTCCGACCGGCTGAGCTCCTGCACGCTCATTTCTTGGGTTGGCTTAGGTATACGGAGTTTATTCCATGTCTAACCCCAGTCAGATCGAGGGTTGTGGTAGCAGGACCGGCAGCGAGATCGACAGCATGCAGAGGGGGACCGATGCATCCCCGACTTGTGCATTATGCTTCTCCGACCGGCTGAGCGCCTGCACACTCGTTTTATTGGTTTACTTAGGCATACGGAGTTCATCCCCAGTCTAAGCATACGGAGTTCATTCCCAGTCTAAGATCAGATCGAACTGAGGGTTACGGCAGCAGGATCGACAGCACGCAAGGGGATCGAGTTGGTCCTCAGTTTACGCATTCTGCCTCTTCGTTCGACTGAGCGCTCGTACGCTCGTTTCATGGGTAGGCTTAGGCATATGGAGTTCATTCCTTGTCTAAGCATACGGAGTTCATTCCCAGTCTAAGATCAGACCAGACCGAGAGTTACGGTAGTAGGACCAGCAACAGGATCGACAGCACGCAGGAGGTGACCGGGCTGATCCCCGACTTGCACATTCTGCCACTCCGATAGGCCTCTCCGATCGGTTGAGCACCCACACTCCCGTTTAGTGGGTTGGCTTAGGCATAGGGAGTTCATTCCATGTCTATGCCCCAGTCGGACCGAGGGTTGTGGCAGCGAGATCGGTAGCACGTAGAGAGGGATTGGGCAGATCTTGGCTTGTGCATTATGCCTGTCCAACTGGCTCAGTGCCTGCACACTCGTTCCATGGGTTGACTTAAGCATACGGAGTTTATTCCCAGTCTAAGATCAGACCGGATTAAAGGTTGCGACAGCAGGATCGACAGCATGAAGGAGGGGACCGGGTCTGTCCTTGGCTTGCACCTTCTGCCTCTCTGGCCGGTTGAGTGCCCGTATGCTCATTTTGTGGGTTACCTTAGGCATATGGAGTTCATTCCCAATCTAAGATTGGACTGGATCGAGGGTTACGATAGCAGGACCAACAGCAGGATCGGCAGCACGCAGGGAGGGATCGGGCCGATCCCCAGCTTGCGCATTCTGCCTCTCCGATCGGTTGAGCGCCCGCATGCTCATATCATGGGTTGGCTTAGGAATACAAAGTTCATTCCATGTCTAGGCCCCAACTGGACCGAGGGTTGTGGCTGTAGGATCGGCAGCAGGATCAATAGCATGCAGAGGGGGACCAGGCTGATCCTCGGCTCGTTTCGTGGGTTGACTTAGGCATACGGAGTTCATCCCCAGTCTAAGCATACGGAGTTCATCCCCAGTCGAAGCATATGGAGTTCATTCCCAGTCTAAGATCAGACCAAACCGAGGGTTGTGGTAGCAAGACTAGCAGCGGGATCAGCAGCACACAGGGGGGGACCGAGCCGATCCTCGACTTGCGTATTCTGCCTTTCGACCGGCTGAGAGCTCGCAAGCTCGGTTCATGGGTTGACTTAGGCATACGGAGTTCAATCCCAGTCTAAGATTTTGAGCCACGGTGCACATGCTGGGCTCGGGCATGTGCTGGTGCCGCATTTTTTTTGCCCAGGGCACCATCGCCGGAGCATCGCCAGAGAGCCTAACCGGCGGCATTGGTGGTTTTGACGATTGGGGGGGCCGGGGGGTGCGCGCACATCATGTGCGATGGGTGCTGGTACTTGGCCCTTATATTGGCCCCCTATCCCTCATCAAAACTTGAGAACTCACACCCCTTTAAAGAGCATTTGAGATTTTATAGGTTTGCTTCCAGTAGCCATTAAAGTGTCTGGAATGGGGACACTTTTTTCAAACAGTAACAAAATCTTCTCCACTTTGATCTTTTAGCTGAATTTTTTGTACATGCTGACAAAAATACAAGGATCACCTCTACCAAATTTAGGGGCCAAACTCTTTCTAAAAAAATTTTAAAAAATCCCGAACCGTAAAAAGTTTTGAAAATCATGAAAAATAGAAAATGGGTCGTCTTGCCACGAAACTTCACATGAAGGCATAGGGGACCATTGTATGAATTTACAAGCCATAAAAATGGCATTGGCAGGATAGAAATATGAAGATGTGCTTAAACCCACCTACCACCCGTTCGATCCCTGGCTTGCACATCCTGCCTCTCGGTTGACTGAGCGTCCGCACGCTCGTTTTGTGGGTTGACTTAGGCATACGGAGTTCATCCCCAGTCTAAGCAAATGGCATTCACTCTCAGTCTAAGATCGAACCAGACCGAGGGTTGCGACAGCAGGATCGACAGCACACGGGAGGGACCGGGCCGATCCCCTACTTGCGAATTCTGCCTCTCCGGTCGGCTAAGTGCCTGCACGTCTGTTTCATGGGTTGGCTTAGGCATAGGGAGGTCATTCCATGTCTAAGACCCAACCGGAGCTAGGGTTATGGCAGCGGGATCGATAGCACGCAGAGGGGGACCAGGCTGATCCCCTGCTTGCGCATTATGCCTCTCCGATCGGCTCAGTGCCCGCATGCTCATTTCGTGGGTTGACTTAGGCATACGAAGTTCATTCCTAGTCTAAGATCAGATCGGATAGAGGGTTGCGGCACCAGGATCGACAGCACGTAGGAGGCGTCGGGTCGGTCCCCAGCTTGTGCATTCTGCCTCTCTAACTGGCTGAGCACCCGCACGCTCCTTTTATGGGTTGGCTTAGGCATACGGAGTTCATTCCATGTCTAAGCATACGGAGTTCATTCCCAGTCTAAGATCGGACCAGACCGAGGGTTGCAGTAGCAGGACCAGTAGCAGGATCGGTAGCATACAGGGGGGACCAGGTCGATCCCCGGCTTGCACATTCTACCTCTCCGATCGACTGAGCATCTACAGGCTTGTTTCACGGGTTGGCTTAGGTATACGGAGTTCATTCCATGTCTAAGCCCCAGTCGGATCGAGGGTTGTGGCAGCAGGACCGACAGTGGAATCGGCAGCATGCAGATCGCTTGTTTCGTGGGTTGACTTAGGCATACAGAGTTCATCCCTAGTCTAAGCATACAGAGTTCATTCCCAGTCTAAGATCAGACCAGACCGAGGGTTGTGGTAGTAGGATCGACAGCACGTAGGGGGGATTGGGTCGATCCTCGACTTACGTATTATGCCTCTCCGATCGGCTGAGCACCGACACGCCTGTTTCATGGGTTGGCTTAGGCATAGGGAGTTCATTCCATGTCTAAGCCCTAACCGAACTGAGGGTTGTGGTAACAGGATCGACAGCACGCAGAAGGGGACCGGGTCGATCCTTGGCTTGCGCATTATGCCTCTCCAGCCGACTTAGCACCCGAACGCTCGTTTCATGGGTTGACTTAGGCATACGGAGTTCATTCCCAGTCTAAGATCGGATCAGACCAAAGATTGCGGCAACAGGATCGATAGCACGTATGGGGGATCTGGTCGGTCCCCGGCTTACGCTTTCTGCCTCTCCGATCGGCTGAGCGCTCGCATGCTCGTTTCGTGGGTTGGCTTAGGCATACGAAGTTCATTCCATGTCTCAGCATACGGAGTTCATTCCCAGTCTAAGATCAAACCAAACCGAGGGTTACGATAGTAAGATCGATAGCATACAGGGGAGATCGAGCCGATCCTCGGCTTACACGTTCTGCCTCTCCAGCCGGCTGAGCACCTGCACATTCGTTTCATGGGTTGGCTTAGGCATACGGAGTTCATTCCATGTTTAAGCCCCAGCCAGACCGAGGGGTCTGGTAGTAGGATCGACAACTGGATCGGTAGCACGTAAAGGGGGATCGGACTGATCCCTGACTTACGCATTATGCCTCTTTGGCCAGCCTCTCCGATAGGCTGAGTGCCCGTACGCTCCTTTCATGGGTTGACTTAGGCATATGGAGTTCATCCCCAGTCTAAGCATACGGAGTTCAGTCCCAGTCTAAGATCGGACCGGACCGAGGGTTGCGATAGCAAGATCGATAGTACGCAGGAGGGACTATGCCGTTCCTCGGCTTGTACATTTTGCCTCTCCGGTTGGTTGAGCGCCCGCATGCCCATTTCGTGGGTTGGCTTAGGCATAGGGAGTTTATTCCATGTCTAAGCCCCAGCTGGACCGAGGGTTGTGGCAGCGAGACTGACAGCACACAGAATGGGACCGGGTCGATCCTCGGCTTGTGCATTATGCCTCTTCGATCGGCTCTGTGCCCGAATGCTCATTTCGTGGGTTGACTAAGGCATGCGAAGTTCATTCCCAGTCTAGGATCGGACTGGACCGAGCGTTGTGGTAGCAGAATTGATAGCATGCAGGGGGGATCGGGTCGGTCCCCGGCTTGCGCATTCTGCCTCTCTATGGGTTGGCTTAGGCATATGGAGTTCATTCCATGTCTAATCATATGGAGTTTATTCCCAGTCCAAGATCAGATCGGATCGAGGGTTGTGGTAGTAGGACCAGCAGCAAGATCGACAGCACGCAAGGGGGGAGAGGGCCGATCCACGGCTTGCGCATTATGCCTCTCCGACTGGCTGAGCACCCGTACGGAGTTCATTCCATGTCTAAGCCCCAGCCAGACCAAGGGTTGTGGTAGCAGGACCGGCAGTGGGATCGGCAGCACGCAGAGGGGGACCGAGCTGATCCCCAGCTTACGCATTACGCCTCTTCGGTCGGCCTCTCCGGTCAACTGAGCGCCCGTATGCTCATTTCGTGGGTTGAGTTAGGCATACAAAGTTCATCCCCGGTCTAAGCATACAGGGTTCATTCCCAGTCTAAGATCGAACTGGATCGAGGGTTGTGACTGTAGGATCGACAGCATGCAGGGGGGACCAGGCTGATCCCTGGCTTGCGCATTCTGCCTCTTCGGCCGACTGAGCACCCGTAAGCCCGTTGCATGGGTTGGCTTAGGCAGAGGGAGTTCATTCCATGTCTAAGCCCCAACCAGACTAAGGGTTGTGGGAGTGGGATCGACAACACGCAGAGGGGGACCAGGCCTATCCTCGGTTTACGCTTTCTGCCTCTCCAGCTGGCTGAGCGGCCATACGCTCATTGCATGGGTTAGCTTAGGCATATGGATTTCATTCCATGTCTAAGCATACGGAGTTCATTCGCAGTCTAAGAGTTTGAGCCACAGTGCACATCCTGGGCTCGGGCATATGTTGGTGCCATATTTTTTTATGCCCGGGGCACCATCACCGGAGCATCGTCGGAGAGCTTAACCGGTGGCATTGGGGGTTTCGGCGATTGGGGGGGCCGAGGGGGTGTGCGCACATGATGTGCGATGGGTGCTGGTACTTGGCCCTTATATTGGCCCCCTATCCCTCATCAAACCTCAAGAACTAACACCCCCTTAAAGAGCATTTGAGATTTTATAGGTTTGCTGCCAGTAGCCATTAAAGTGTCTGAAATGGGGACACTTTTTTCAAACGGTCACAAAATCTTCTCCACTTTGAGTTTTTAGCCGAATTGTTTTGTGCATGCCAACAAAAATACAAGGATCACCTCTACCAAATTTGGGGACAAAACTCTTTCTAAAAAAATTTTAAAAAATCTCAAACCGCAAAAAGTTTTGAAAATCGTGAACAATAGAAAATGGGTCATCTTGCCACGAAACTTCACATGAAGGCGTAAGAGACCATTGTATGAATTTGCAAGCCATAAAAATGGCATTGGCATGGTAGAAATATGAAGATGTGGTTGAACCCACCTACCACCCGTTCGATCCCCGGCTTACGCATCCTGCCTCTCTAGTCGACTGAGCGTTTGCATGATTGTTTCGTGGGTTGACTTAGGCATATGGAGCTCATCCCTAGTCTAAGCATACAGAGTTCATATCCAGTCTAAGATCGGATCGGATCGAGGGTTACGACAGCAGGATCGGCAGCATGCAGGAGGGATTGGGCCAATCCCCGGCTTGCGCATTCTGCCTCTCTGGCCGGCTGAGCGCCCGCACGCCCGTTTCATGGGTTGGCTTAGGCATAATGAGTTCATTCCATGTCTAAGCCCCAGCCAGACCGAGGGTTGTGGCAGCGGGACCGGCAGCACGCAGAGGGGGATCGGGCCGATCTTCGGCTTGCGCATTACACCTCTCTGGTCGGCTCAGCACCCGCACACTCGTTTCCTGGGTTGACTTAGGCATACAGAGTTCATTCCCAGTCTAAGATTGGACCAGACCAAGGGTTGCGGTAGCAGGATCGACAGCACGCATGGGGGGACTAGGTCGATCCCCGACTTGCGCATTCTGCCTTTCCGATCAGCTGAGCACCCGTACGCTCGTTTCATGGGTTGGCTTAGGCATACGGAGTTCATTCCCAGCCTAAGATCAGACCAAACCGAGGGTTGGGGCAACAGGATTGACAGCATGCAGAGGGGGACCAGGTCGATCCCCAGCTTGTGCATTCAGCCTCTCCGACAGGCCTCTCTAGCTGGTTGAGCATCCATATTCTCGTTTCATGTGTTGACTTAGGCATATGTAGTTCATCCCTAGTCTAAGCATACAGAGTTCATTCCTAGTCTAAGATCGAACCGGACCAAGGGTGTGGTAGCAGGATTGGCAGCACGCAGGGGGGACCAGGCTGATCCCTGACTTGCGCATTCTGCCTTTCCAGTCGGCTGAGTGCCCGCACACCCGTTTCGTGGGTTGGCTTAGGCATAGGGAGTTCATTCCCTGTCTAAGCCCCAACCGAACTGAAGGTTGTGGTAGCAGGATCGACAGCACACAGAGGGGGACCGTGCCAATCCTCGGCTTGCGCATTCTGCCTCTCCGGCTAGCTGAGCGTCCGCACGCTCGTTTCGTGGGTAGGCTTAGGCATACGGAGCTCATTCCATGTCTAAGCGTACGGAGTTCATTCCCAGTCTAAGAGTTTGAGCCACGGTGCACATGCTGGGCTCGGGCATGTGCTGGTGCCATAGTTTTTTTGCCCGAGGCACCATCACTAGAGCATCATCGGAGCATCACCAGAGAGCCTAACCGACGGCATTTGGGGTTCCGATGATTGGGGGGCCCCGGGGGGGTGTACGCACATAATGTGCGATAGGTGCTGGTACTTGGCCCTTATATTGGCCCCCTATCCCTCATCAAACCTCGAGAACTCACACCCCCTTAAAAAGTTTTTGAGATTCTATAGGTTTGCTACCAGTAACCATTAAAGTGTCTGAAATAGGGACACTTTTTTCAAATGATCACAAAATCCTCTCCACTCCGAGTTTCTTGCTGAATTGTTTTGTGCATGCCAACAAAAATACAAGGATCACCTCTACCAAATTTGGGGACAAAACTCTTTCTAAAAAAATTTCAAAAAATCCTGAACCGTAAAAAGTTTCGAAAATCATGAAAAATAGAAAATGGGTCGTCTTGCCACGAAACTTCACATGAAGGCTTAGGGAACCATTGTATGAATTTACATGCCATAAAAATGGCATTGGCATGGCAGAAATATGAAGATGTGCTTGAACCCACCTACCACCAATTCGATCCCCGGCTTGCGCATCCTGCCTTTCTGGTCGACTGAGCACCCGCACGCTCGTTTTGTGGGTTGACTTAGGCATACGGAGTTCATCCACAGTCTAAGCAAACAGAGTTCATTCCCATTCTATGATCGGATTGGACCGAGAGTTACGGTAGCAGGATCGATAGCACGCAGAGGGGACCGGGCTGATCCCCGGCTTGCGTATTTTGCCTCTCCGATCGTTGAGCACCCGCATGCTCCTGTCGTGGGTTGGCTTAGGCATAGGGAGTTCATTCCATGTCTAAGCCCCAGTCGGACTGAGTCGATCCCCGGCTTGCGCATTATGCCTCTCCGGTCGGCTCAGCACCCGTACGCTCGTTTTGTGGGTTAACTTAGGCATACGGAGTTCATTCCCAGTCTAAGATCAGATCGAACTGAGGGTTCTGACAGCAGGATCGACAACATGTAGGTGGGGACCAGGCCAATCCCTGGCATGCTCATTCTGCCTCTCCGACCGGCTCAGCGCCCGCATGCTCGTTTCGTGGGCTGGCTTAGGCATACGGAGTTCATTCCATGTCTAAGCATACGGAGTTCATTCCCGATCTAAGATCGGATCAGACTAAGGGTTGCGGTAGCAGGACCAGTCACAGGATAGGCAGCACGCAGGGGGGACCGGGCCGATCCTCAGCTTGCGCATCTGCCTTTCCGACCGGCTGAGCGCCCGTACGCTCGTTTCAGGGGTTGACTTAGGCATACGGAGTTCATCCCTAGTCTAAGCATACAGAGTTCATTCCCAGTCTAAGATTAGAGTGGATCGAGGGTTGTGGCAGCAGGATTGGCAGCACGCAAGGGGGACCGGGCCGATCCTCGGCTTACGCATTCTGCCTCTTCGACCGACTGAGCGCCCGCATGCCCATTTCGTGGGTTGGCTTAGGCATAGGGAGTTCATTACATGTCTAAGCCCCAGCCGGACCGAGGGTTGTGGTAGCGGGATTACAAGTACGTAGAGGGGGACCGAGCCGATCCCTGGCTTGTGCATTCTGCCTCTCTGACCGGCTGAGCGCCTGCACGTTCGTTTCATGGGTTAGCTTAGGCATACGGAGTTCATTCCTTGTCTAAGCATACAGAGTTCATTCCAGTCTAAGAGTTTGAGCCATGGTGCACATGCTGGTTTCGGGCCTGTGCTGATGCCGCATTTTTTTCGCACAGGGCACCATCGTTGGAGCATCACCGGAAAGCCTAACCGACGGCATAGGGGGTTCCGACGATTGGGGAGGCCGGGGGGTGTGCGCACATGATGTGCGATGGGTGCTGGTACTTGACCCTTATATTGGCCCCCTATCCCTCATCAAACCTTGAGAACTCACACCCCCTTAAAGAGCGTTTGAGATTTTATAGTTTTGCTACCAGTAGCCATTAAAGTGTCTGAAATGGGGACATTTTTTTCAAACGATCACAAAATCTTCTCCACTTCGAATTTTTAGCTGAATTTTTTTGGGCATGCCAACAAAAATACAAGGATCACCTTTAATAAATTTGGGGACAAAAATCTTTCTAAAAAAATTTTAAAAAATCTCGAACCGCAAAAAGTTTTAAAAATCGTGAAAAATAGAAAACGGGTCATCTTGCCACGAAACTTCACATGAAGGCTTAGGGGACCATTGTATGAATTTACAAGCCATAAAAATGGCACTGGCATGGCAGAAATATGAAGATGTGCTTGAACCCACATACCACCCATTCGATCCCCGGCTTACGCATCCTGCCTCTCTGGTCGGCTGAGCACCCGCACGCTCGTTTAGTGGGTTGACTTAGGCATACGGGGTTTATCCCCAATCTAAGCATACAGAGTTCATTCCCAATCTAAGATTGGACCAGACCAAGGGTTGCAGTAGTAGGATTGACAGCACCTAGGGGGGACCGGGCTGATCCCCGGCTTACGCATCTGCCTCTCCGGCCAACTGACTGCCCGTATGCCCATTTCGTGGGTTGGCTTAGGCATAGGGAGTTAATTCCATGTCTAAACCCCAGTCAGATCGAGGGTTGTGGCAGCGAGACCGACAGCACGTAGAGAGGGACCGAGCTGATCCTCGGCTTGCGCATTATGCCTCTCCGATAGGTTCAATGCCCACACGCTCGTTCGTGGGTTGACTTTGGCATACGAAGTGCATTCCCAGTCTAAGATCGGACTGGACCGAAGGTTGCAGCAGCAGGATCAACACCATGCAGGGGGGACCGAGTCGGTCCCCGGCTTGCGCATTCTACCTCTTCGACTGCCTGAGCGTCTGCACGCTCATTTCGTTGGTTGGCTTAGGCATACAGAGTTCATTCCATGTCTAAGCATATAGAGTTCATTCCTAGTCTAAGATCAGACCGGACCGAGGGTTGCGACAGTAGGTCCAACATAGGATCGACAGCACGCAGGGGGGACCGACCGGATCCACGGCTTGTGCATTCTGCCTCTCCGACCGGTTGAGCGCCCGCACGCTTGTTTCATGGATTAGCTTAGGCATGCAGAGTTCATTCCATGTCTAAGCCCCAGCCGGACCGAGGGTTGTGGCAGCAGGATCGGTAGCAAGATCGGCAGTGAGATTGGCAGCACGTAGAGGGGGACCGAGCTGATCCTCGACTTACGCATTATGCCTCTTCAGCTGGCCTCTCCGACCGGCTGAGAACCCGTACGCTCGTTTCATGGGTTGACTTAGGCATACGGAGTTCATCCCCAGTTTAAGAATATAGAGTTCATTCCCAGTCTAAGATCAGATCGAACTGAAAGTTGCGATAGCAGAACCAGCAGCAAGATCGACAGCACGCAGTAGGGATTGGGCCGATCCCCGGCTTGTGCATTCTGCCTCTCCGGCCGACTGAGCACCCACATGCTTGTTTCATGGGTTGGCTTTGGTATACGGAGTTCATTCCTTGTCTAAGCATACAGAGTTCATTCCCAGTCTAAGATTTTGAGCCACGGTGCACATGCTAGGCTCGGGCATGTGCTGGTGTCACTTTTTTTTGGCCTAGGGCACCATCGACGGAGCATCGCCAGAGCATTGCCGGAGAGCCTAATCGACAGTATTGGGGGTTTCGATGATTGGAGGGGTCGGGGGGTGTGCACACATGATGTGCAATGGGTGCTGGTTCTTATGTCACGAGCTCCGACCTTAGACTTAAAAATTGTATGGCCTTAGGCTTGGAATCTCCTCCTTTATGCCTAAGTCAGCTTAAAACACAAGCATACAAGCACTAGAACAATGGGAATTGTTGATTACACAAGTTAAAGAGAAACAGGATAAGAAGGTAGAATTCTGGAAATGCTCTTGTATTCACTGAAATGGAAGTGTTTAATGGCGTACAAATGAGGAAGATGCAGCCCTCTATTTATAGTTGAGGCTCCAGCTTACACTTAATGGTAATATCCCTAGAATAAAGGCTAAAATCATGGGATTATATAGATTACAATCAATCAGGATACTAACTCTTGATTTTCAGGGTTAACCAAATCTGCTAGGATGCTGCTGCTGATCCTGCCTACTTTCAGAAGCTTCCCTTGCATGTCCAGCACCTTGGGCCCTTCTGGATGTGGTACGGGTAGCTTGTATGCCAGGCCTTGGTCTCACGGGCTAGCCTGCAAGTTGGGCGGGTGTTCTGAACTCGTTTGCTAGGCTTTACGTGCAGATACCCGCCAGCACGCCTGGTCTGCGGGCCTCAACCTCTAGCTCACCTGCTGGTGCGCCTGATGTGCCTGGCGTGCTCGTCCAGGGCGTGACATTCTCCCCCACCTGATTACATAACACCCTCGTTGTGTCTTCTGCATCGTACTGCCTGATCTGGTCCCTGAACTGCCATAAGTCATTTACTGGTTCCCAGCTCGCCTCACTGTCTGAAAGTCCCTTCTAGCACACCAAGTACTCTTGTCTTGGCTGATAGTTCTTCCATCTCACCTCTCAGTCAGCTATGATGCTGTGGACCTCCTTCTCATATGAGGCCCTTGCTCCCAATGGCACATGCTTTGACTCTGCCCGTCCTGGATCTCCCTCATCCTCATGGAACGACTTGAGCATGCTCTCATGGAACACCAGGTGTACCCTCAGCTTGGGTGGCATATCCAGCTTGTAGGCAACCTTGCCTACCCTTTTGACTACTCGGAAAAGGTCCCTCATACCTCTGGACTAGGCCTTCGTGCAGCCCCCTATGGCGCACAATGAGATGCAACTTCACCAACACCAAGTTTCCAACCTAGAACTGCACGTCCCGCCTATTCTGGTCTACCCACTTCTTCGACCTCTTGGCCGCCTTGTGTAGACAAACTCTGGCCAAGTCAGTTTGCTCCTGCCATGCCTTGGCAAACTTGTATGTTGCTGGATTCGACCCTGTATAACCTGCAGCAATCGAATCGGGTGTTAGTTGTTGTTGCCCTATCACAACCTCAAATGGGCTCTGGTTCGTTGCCTCGCTCCTTTGCAAGTTGTAGGAAAACTGTGCAATATCTAGCAGCTTTGGCCAGTCCCTTTGTGTGGCACTCACATAGTGCCTGAGGTAGACCTCTAATAGTCCATTCACTCGTTTTGTCTGCCCATCGGTCTGCGGATGCATGCTAGTGAAAAAATTCAAGTCTGACCCCAACAACTTGAACAACTCAGTCCAGAACCTGCCCGTGAAATGCCCGTCCCGATCACTAACAATGGTCTTCGGCACTCCCTAGTACTTAACCATGTTCTTCAGGAACAATCGAGCTGCCTCCTTGGCTGGGCACTCATTGGTTGCTAGAATGAAGATTCCATACTTGGAAAACCTGTCCACCACTACCATGACGCTTCTAAACTTTTCTGCTTTGGGTAGACTAACTATAAAGTCTAGAGAAACACTCTCCCATGGTCGTTCTAGCACTGGCAATGGATCCATAAGACCGCCTGGTTTCTTGAGCTCCACCTTGTCCTGTTGGCACACAAGACAAGTCTTCACATAGGCCTCCACATCGTCCCTCATGTGCGGCCAGTAGTATCGGTCCTCGATCAACGCCAAGGTACGACTCACTTCGGGGTGTCCAGCCCACCTTGAATCATGGCATTCTTGCAAAACTTCCTTGCAGAGCTTCCCATCCTACGATACAAATAGTCTACTTCCCATGGTGTACAGCAAGCCATCCTGTAACCAAAACTGCCTAGTCTTACCTTGCTGGGCGTACTCCATCAAAGCCTTGGCTGTAGGATCATGCGCAAGTCCCTCCTTGATGCGCGGCACCAGTGACCCCTCTAGTTGGCTAATGGCAGCAAGGTTAGCCTTCCTGCTCAGGGCATCTGCCACTAGGTTCACCCACCCCAGCTTGTACTCCATCTGGAAATCAAATTTCGTAAGAAAATCTTGCCATCTTGCCTACTTGTGGGATAGCTTCTTCTACGTCTGGAAGTAGCTGGTCGCCACATTGTCCATCCTAACCATGAACCTCGACCCCAACAGGTAATGGGGCTAAGTGCGCAAGCAGTGCACCACTACAGTCATCTCATTCGCTTGGACTGTGTACTTGCGCTCAGTCTCATTCAGCTTTCTGCTCTCGAACACGACTGGACGTCCCTCCTGCATCAACATGCCCCCTATGGAAAAGTCTGATGCATCCGTATGCACCTCATACGGCTTGGCATGGTCTGGCAAGGCCAAGACTGGCTCCTCGGTCACAGCTCGCTTCAACCTGTCAAAGGCTTCCTGGCACCCTGCGCTCCACTCCTATGCTTTCCCTTTCTTGAGCAAGTCAGTCAATGGTGTGGCTATTGCTGAGTTGCCTTTGATGAAGCGCCTGTAGTAGTTGACCAGCCCAAGGAACGATCTCAACTCAGTGACCTTGGCTGGCGATTGCCGCTCCAGGATGGCGTGTATCTTACCTTCATCCATGCGTATCCTGCCACCTCCCACTATGTGGCCAAGGAACAAGATCTCCTACTAGGCAAATGAGCACTTCTCCTTCTTGACAAATGGCTTGTGCACCCGCAACACCTCGAACACCTGTCTCAAGTGGTCTACATGCTCTCCCAAAGTCTGGCTGTAGATCACAATGTAATCCAAATAAACCACAATAAATCGATCAAGGAATGACTGAAGTACCTTGTTCATAAAGGTGCAGAATGTTGCTGGGGCGTTCGTGAGTCTGAAAGGCATCACCAAGAACTCATACGAACCATACCAAGTGACACATGCTATCTTTGGCTCATCTCCCTCCGTGATCCTGACTTGATAGTAGCCTGACCTCAAATCCAGCTTGGTGAACCACCTTACGCTCCCAAGTTGATCGAACAAGTTCGCAATGAATGGGATGGGGTACTTGTTCTTGATGGTCAACTTGTTCAAAGCCCGGTAGTCTATGCACATCCGCAATGACCCATCATGCTTGCGCTAAAATAGAATCGGTGCACCATAGGGTGCCTTCGATGGCCTGATGAAGCCAGCATCAACTAACTTTTTGAGCTACTTCCTTAACTCTTCTAACTCTGGTGGAGACATTTGGTAAGGGGCTCTAGCTAGTGGCTTGGCCTCAGACACCAACTGGATCTTATGGTCCACCTTCCTCTTAGGTGGTAGCTTGCTAGGTAGCTTTACGAGCATCACATCACTAAAGGTCTTTAGCACCTTTAGCACCTCCAAGGGTGACTCGATCTCCTTCTCCCTTGGCTTATCATATTTCAGGGCTGCCAAGAAGGTGTCTTCTTGTCTGCTTACCGTCTTGGCAAATTGGATGGTTGACACCACCCGCGACCCAACTCCAGACCCTCTTCTCAATGGCACTAGGCATTGGCACCGTACATCCAAGATGCAAACACAATCGACAAAAGGCACAAGGAAGGCATTAATCCGAACAAGAAAATCCAACCCAATCACAAACTCATAGTCATCAAGGGGTATTACCTCAATGGTCTCCTTGCCTTTCTAGTTTCCAAGCTGCAACTCCACTCCCCGCACTACTCCAATGGCTGGAACTTTCTTAGAGTTCACCGTTTTGATGGTACCAGTCCCTTTCTGCACTTTTAGTCTGACCTTCTGGGCTCTATCACCTGAAATAAAAAGATGTAAGGCACCATGTCCACCAGTGCACTCACCTTCTGACCCGCAACCATCAGATCCGTAAACATCAAGCCCTTTGGCTTGCTGCTCCCCTTACTCTGGACAGCATTGAGCACCAATGACCCAAGCTTTGCTACCCCTGACTCTGGCTCCTCATCAGACTCCTTGTCTACAGCAGCCAGCTTGCCCTTCTATGGGTAATTGCATGCTATGTGGCTCCCTCCACATAGGTAGCATGCTAGTGGCTCTCGGTCCCCTTTTGCTTTCCACTTGCCTGCTGGTGGCTTCCTCTTGCCATCTTTGGTTGAACGGTCTTGATCTCTATCCTTGGACTCTCGGTCACGGTCTTTCCCCTTGGACTGCTTCTTTCGGTCCCTATCATCCCTATCCTTACCCTTGGGCTTGGTAGACTGGAACTTGTTCAGAGGCTTGAACTCTATCAAGGCCTCAGCAGTAGTCATGGCTTTAGCCAAGTCATGAACTCCTCTCCTTTATAGCTCATGCTTCACCCATGGCTTCAGCCCATCCATGAAAGTAAATAAGGAGTCCTTCTCGTCTAGATCCGAGATCTATAGCATCAGTTCAGAGATTTTCTGGACATACTCCCTTATGTCCCCTTGCTGGCTCAGCCTACACAACTTTGCCTGCGCCTCATCATCGACATACTCTAGGTAAAATTATTCTCTAAACTCTTTTTAGAACTCTGCCCAAGTTCCAATCTTGGCACTTCCACGCCTGACATCATCACACCTATGCCTCTACCACAATAAGGCTACATCAGTGAGATACATAGCAGCGGTGCTTACCTTTATCGCCTCGTCTTGCATGCCCATGGCCTGGAAGTACTGCTCCATACCCTAAAGGTAGTTATCTACTTCCTTGGCCGCCCTAGTCCCCTTAAACTCTTTAGGCTTGGGGACATCCAATCTGGACTTGGACACTCCAGCAAACAAGCCATTCCTAATGGCAATCTTGCAAGCAACGAGCTCACTAGTAAGCTTCTCCATCCGCTGGCGCATGGCCTCCATGCCATCACGCAAGGTCAGCACTTCAGCCTCCAAGGTCTGATTCTTTTGGGTGAACACATCCAAGCCTTTGTTGAGAGCAGCTTGCAGCTCACTTTGGATCCCCCCCATGGAGTCTAGCGATGCAATGTGAGTCTCTACCCCCTTAAGCTTCTCCTCCATGTCGCCCATGGTCACCTCCACCTTGGCCAACCTACCGTCCATGGTAGACCAGATATCTCTAG
Source organism: Durio zibethinus (assembly GCF_047325235.1). Classification (NCBI taxonomy): domain Eukaryota; kingdom Viridiplantae; phylum Streptophyta; class Magnoliopsida; order Malvales; family Malvaceae; genus Durio; species Durio zibethinus. Next base: position 2,954,040 of record NC_143168.1, on the reverse strand, counting down.
AACTAGCTTTCCTCCCTCTTCCATGCCCATGCTCCTGGGCCTCTGGTTGTTGGTTAGCAGCATCACTTTGGGATGCCATCTCCTCTAACCTACACACACAAACACGTAGAATCGAACTTCCTCTGATACCAACTGTCACGGGCTCCGACCTTTGACTTAAAAATTGTGCAGCCTTAGGCTTGGAATCTCCTCTTTTAAGCCTAAGTTAGCCTAAAACACAAGCGTACGAGCACTAGAACAATAGGAAGGGCTGATTACGCAAGTTAAAGAGAATTAGGATAAGAAGGTAGAATTCTAGAAATGCTCTTGTATTCACTGAAACAGAAGTGTTTGATGGTGTACAAATGAGGGAGGAGTAGCCCTCTATTTATAGTTAAGGCTCCAGCTTACACTTAATGGAAATATCCCTAGAATAAAGGCTAAAATCATGGGATTATATAGATTATAATCAATCAGGATGGTAACTCCTGATTTTCAGGGTCAACCAAATCTGCCTAGATGCTGCTGCTGATCCTACTTGCTTCCAAAAGCTTCCCTTGCATGTCCAGCACCTTGGGCCTTTCTGGATGTGGTGCAGGCAGCTTGTATGCCAGGCCTTGGTCTCACGGGCTGGCCTGCAATTTGGGCGGGCATTCTGAACTCATTTGCTAGGCTTTGCGTGCATACCCGCCAGCACACCTGGTCTGCGAGCCTCAACCTCTGGCTCTCCTGCTGGTGCGCCTGATGTGCCTGGCGTGCCCGCCCAGGGCATGAAACTTGGCCCTATATTGGCCCTCTATCCCTCATCAAACCTCGAGAACTCACACCCCCTTAAAGAGCATTTGAGATTTTATAGGTTTGCTGCCAGTAGCCATTAAAGTGTCCGAAATGGGGACACTTTTTTCAAACGGTCACAAAATCTTCTCCACTTTGAGTTTTTAGTTGAAGTTTTTTGTGCATGCCAAAAAAAATACAAGGATCACCTCTACCAAATTTGGGGACAAAACGCTTTCTAAAAAAATTCTAAAAAATCTCGAACCGCAAAATGTTTCAAAAATCATGAAAAATAGAAAACGGGTCGTCTTGCCACGAAACTTCACATGAAGGCTTAGGGGACCATTGTATGAATTTACAAGCCATAAAAATGGCATTGGCATGGCAGAAATATGAAGATGTGCTTGAACCCACCTACCACCCGTTCGATCCTCGGCTTACGCAACCTACCTCCTTGGTCGGCTGAGCGCCCGCACGCTCGTTTTGTGGGTTGACTTAAGCATACGGAGTTCATCCCCAGTCTAAACATATGGAGTTCATTCCCAGTCTAAGATCAGATTGGATCGAAGGTTGTGGCAGCAAGATCGGCAGCACGCAGGGGGGACCGGGCCAATCCCCAGCTTGCACATTCTGCCTCTCCGACCGGCTAAGCACCTGCACGCCTGTTTCGTGGGCTAGCTTAGACATAGGGAGTTCATTCCATGTCTAAGCCCCAGCCGGACCAAGGGTTGTGGCAGCGGAACCGACAGCACGCAAAGGGGGACCGGGCCGATCCCTGGTTTACGCGTTATGCCTCCTCGACCGGCTCAGTGCCTGCACGTTCATTTCATGGGTTGACTTAGGCATACAGAGTTCCCTCCATGTCTAAGCATACAGAGTTCATTCCCAGTCTAAGATCAGACGGATCGAAGGTTGCAGCAGCAGGACTAGTAGCAGGATCGACAGCACGAAGGGGGGGATCGAGCCGATCCCCGATTTGCACATTCTGCCTCTCCAATCGGCTGAGCACCCGCACGCTCATTTCATGGGTTGACTTTGGCATACGAAGTTCATTCCCAGTCTAAGATCGGACTGGATCAAGGGTTACGGTAGCAGGATCGACAGCACGGAGGGGGGACAGGGTTGATCCTCGGCTTGCGCATTCTGCCTCTCCAGTCGGCTAAGCACCTGCACGCCCGTTTCATGGGTTGGCTTAGGCATAAGGAGTTCATTCCATGTCTAAGCCCTAGCCAGATCGAGTATGTGGCAGCGGGACTGACAGCACGTAGAGGGGGACCAGGGGGTCCTCAGCTTGCGCATTATGCCTCTTCGGCCGGCTTAGCGCCCGTACGCTCGTTTCGTGGGTTGACTTATGCGTACAAAGTTCAATCCCAATCTAAGATCGGACTGGACAGAGGGTTGTGGTAGCAAGATCGACAGCACACAGGGGGCGACCGAACCGATACCCTGCTTGTGCATTCTGCCTCTCCGGCCGACTGAGGACCCGCACGCTCGTTTCATGGGTTAGCTTAGGCATAGGAGTTCATTCCATGTCTAAGCATACGGAGTTCTTTCCCAGTCTAAGATTTTGAGCCACGGTGCACATGCTGGGCTCGAGCATGTGCTGGTGGTGCATTTTTTTTGCCCGGGGCACCATCGTCGGAGCATCGCCTAAGCATCGCCAGAGAGCCTAACCGACGGCATTAGGGCTTTCGACGGTTGGGGGGGCCAGGGGGTGTGCGCACATGATGTGCGAAGGGTGCTGGTACTTGGCCCTTATATTGGCCCCCTATCCCTCATCAAACCTTGACAACTCACACCCCCTTAAAGAGCATTTGAGATTTTATAGGTTTGCTACCAGTAGCCATTAAAGTGTCTAAAATGGGGACACTTTTTTCTAACAGTCACAAAATCTTCTCCACTTCGAGTTTTTAGCTGAATTGTTTTGTGCATGCCAAAAAAAATACAAGGATCACCTCTACCAAATTTGGGGACAAAACTCTTTCTAAAAAAATTTTAAAAAATCTCGAACCGTAAAAAGTTTCAAAAATCACGAAAAATAGAAAATCGGTCATCTTGCCACGAAACTTCACATGAAGGCTTAGGGGACCATTGCATGAATTGACAAGCCATAAAAATGGCATTGGCATGGCAGAAATATGAAGATGTACTTGAACCCACCTACCACCCGTTTGATTCTCGGCTTGCACATCCTGCCTCTCTGGTCGGCTGAGCACCCACACGCTCGTTTCCTGGGTGGACTTATGCATACGGAGTTCATTCCCAGTCTAAGATTGGACCAGATCAAAGGTTACAGTAGCAGGATCAACAGCATGTAGGGGGGACCGGGTCAATCCCTGGCTTGTGCATTCTGCCTCTCCGGTCGACTGAGCGCCCGCATGCTCGTTTCGTGGGTTGGCTTAGGCATACAGAGTTCATTCCATGTCTAACCATACGGAGCTCATTCCCAGTCTAAGATTTTGAGGCACAGTGCACATGCTGGGCTTGGGCATGTGCTGGTGCCACATTTTTTTCTCCCGGGGCACCATCTTCGGATCATCGTCGGAGAGCCTAACCGACGGCATTGGGGGTTCTGGTGATTTGGGGGCCGGGGGGTGTGCGCACATGATGTGCGATGGGTGCTGGTACTTGGCCCTTATATTGGCCCCCTATCCCTCATCAAACCTCGAGAACTCACACCCCCTTAAAGATCATTTGAGATTTTATAGGTTTGCTGCCAGTAGCCATTAAAGTGTTTGACATGGGGGACACTTTTTTCAAACGGTCACAAAATCTTCTCCACTTCGAGTTTTTAGCTGAATTTTTTTGTGCATGCCAAAAAAAATGCAAGGATCACCTCTACCAAATTTGGGGACAAAAATCTTTCTAAAAAATTTTTAAAAAATCCCGAACCGCAAAAAGTTTCAAAAATCATGAAAAATAGAAAACGGGTCGTCTTGCCACGAAACTTCACATGAAGGCTTAGGGGACCATTGCATGAATTTACAAGCCATAAAAATGGCATTGGCATGGTAGAAATATGAAGATGTGCTTGAACCCACCTACCACCCGTTCGATCCCCGGCTTGCGCATCCTGCCTCTTTGGTCAGCTGAGCACCCGCACACTCGTTTCGTGGGTTGACTTAGGCATACGGAGTTCATCCCTAGTCTAAGCGTATGGAGTTCATTCCCAGTCTAAGATTTTAAGCCATGGTGCACATGCTGGGCTAGGGCATGTGCTGGTGCTACTTTTTTTTCGCCCGGGGCACCATCGCCAGAGCGTCGCCAGAGCATTGTCGGAGAGCCTAACCGATAGCATTTGGGGTTCCGACGATTGGGGGGGTCAAGGGGGTGTGCGCACATGATCTGCGATGGGTGCTGGTACTTGGCCCTTATATTGGCCCCCTATCCCTCATCAAACCTTGAAAACTCACACCCCCTTAAAGAGCATTTGAGATTTTATAGGTTTGCTGCCAATAGCCATTAAAGTGTCTGAAATGGGGACACTTTTTTCAAACGGTCACAAAATCTTCTCCACTTTGAGTTTTTAGCTGAATTCTTTTGTGCATGCCAACAAAAATACAAGAATCACCTCTACCAAATTTGGATACAAAATACTGTTTAAAAGAATTTTAAAAAATCTCGAACCGTAAAAAGTTTCAAAAATAATGAGAAATAGAAAATGGTTCGTCTTGCCATGAAACTTCACTTGAAGGCTTAGGGGACCATTGTATGAATTTTCAAGCCATAAAAAGGGCATTGGCATGGCAGAAATATGAAGATGTGCTTGAACCCACCTACCACCCGCTCGATCCCCGGCTTACGCATCCTACCTCTCTGGCCGGCTGAGTGCTCGCACGCTCGTTTTATGGGTTGACTTAGGCATACAGAGTTCATCCCGAGTCTAAGCATACAGAGTTCATTCCCCGTCTAAGATCGGACCGGACCGAGGGTTGCGACAGCAGGATCGACAGCACGCAGGGGGGACCGGGCCGATCCCAGGCTTGCGCATTCTGCCTCTCCGATCGGCTGAGCGCCTGCACGCCCATTTTGTGGGTTGGCTTAGGCATAGGGAGTTCATTCCTTGTCTAAGCCCCAGCGGGACCGAGGGTTGTTACAGCGGGACCGACAGCACGCAGAGGGGGACCGATCCGATCCTCAGCTTGCGCATTATGCCTCTCCGGTCGGCTCAGCGCCCGCACGCTCGTTTCGTGGGTTGACCTAGGCATACGGAGTTCATTCCTAGTCTAAGATCAGACCGGACCGAGGGTTACGATAGCAGGACCAGTAGCAGGATCGACAGCACGCAGGAGGGACCAGGCCGATCTTCGGCTTACGCATTCTATCTGTCCGGCCAGCTGAGAACCCGCACTTTCATTTCGTGGGTTGACTTAGGCATACGGAGTTCATTCTATGTCTAAGCCCCAGCCAGACTGAGGGTTGTGGTAGTAGGACCAACAACGGGATCGATAGCACGCAGAGGGAGATCGAGCTGATCCCCGGCTTATTGATTATGCCTCTCCGGCCGACCTCTCCGGCTGGTTAAGTGCCCGCACACTCGTTTCATGGGTTGACTTAGGCATACAGAGTTCATCCCTAGTCTAAGCATACAGAGTTCATTCCCAGTCTAACATCAGACCAGACCGAGGGTTGCGACAATAGGATCGGCAGCACGCAGGGGGGATCAAGCTGATCCTCAGCTTATGCATTCTGCCTCTCCGACCGGCTGAGCACCCGTACACATGTTTCATGGGTTAGCTTAGGCATAGGGAGTTCATTCCATGTCTAAGCCCCAGTCAGACCGAGAGTTGTGGTAGTGGTACCGACAACACACAGAGGGGGACTGGGCTGATCCTCGGCTTGCGCATTATGCCTCTTCGGCTGGTTCAGCGCCCACACGCTCTTTTCGTGGGTTGACTTATGCATACGGAGTTCATTCCCAATCTAAGATCAGATCGGACTAAGGGTTGTGTCAGTAGGATTGAGAGCACGTAGGGGGGGATCGGGCCGATCCCCAGCTTACGCATTCTGCCTCTTCGGTCGGTTGAGCACCCGCACGCTCGTTTCGTGGGTTGGCGTAGGCATACGGAGTTCATTCCATGTCTAAGCATATGGAGTTCATTCCCAGTCTAAGATTTTGAGCCACGGTGCACATGCTGGGCTCGGGCATGTATTGGTGCCGCATTTTTTTTGCCCGGGGCACCATCGTCGGAGAGCCTAATCGACGGCATTGGGGGTTCCGGCGATTGGGAGGGCCGGGGGGGTGTGCGTAAATGATGTGCGATGGGTGCTGGTACCTGGCCCTTATATTGGGCCCCTATCCCTCATCAAACCTCGAGAACTCACACCCCCTTAAGGAGCATTTGAGATTTTATAGGTTTGCTGCCAGTAGCCACTAAAGTGTTTGGAATGGGGACACTTTTTTCAAACGGTCACAAAATCTTGTCCACTTCAAGTTTTTAGCTGAATTTTTTTGTGCATCCCAACAAAAATTCAAGGATCACCTCTACCAAATTTAGGGACAAAAATCTTTCTAAAAAAATTTTAAAAAATCTCGAACCGTAAAAAGCTTTGAAAATCATGGAAAATAGAGAATAGGTCGTCTTGCCACGACACTTCATATGAAGGCTCAGGGGACCATTGTATGAATTTGCAAGCCATAAAAATGGCATTGGAATGGCAGAAATATGAAGATGTGCTTGAACCCACCTACCACCTGTTCGATCCCCGGCTTGCGCATCCTGCCTCTCTGGTCGGCTGAGCGCCCACACACTCATTTCGTGGGTAGACTTAGGCATACGGAGTCCATCCCCAGTCTAAGTATACAGAGTTTATTCCCAGTCTAAGATCGGATCGGATCGAGGGTTACGGTAGCAGAACCAGCAGTAGGATCGGTAGCACGTAGGGGGGGACCAGGTCGATCCCTGGCTTGCGCATTCTACCTCTTCGACCAGCTGAGCGCCTGCACGTTCGTTTCATGGATTGGCTTAGGCATATTGAGTTCATTCCATGTCTAAGCCCTAGCCAGACCGAGGGTTAGGGCAGCAGGACTGGCAGTGGGATCGACAGCACGTAGAGAGGGATCGGGCTGATCTACGACTTGTGCATTATGCCTCTTCGGTCGGCTCAGTGCCCGTATGCTCATTTCATGGGATGACTTATGCATACGGAGTTCATCCCCAGTCTAAGATCGGACCAAACCAAGGGTTGTGATAGCAAGATCGACAACACGTAGGGGGGACCAGGCTGACCCTCAGTTTGCGTATTCTACCTCTTCGATCGACTAAGCAGCCGCACGCTCGTTTCGTGGGTTGGCGTAGGCATACGGAGTTCATTCCATGTCTAAGCATACGGAGTTCATTCCATGTCTAACCTACGGCATTGTGGGTTCTGGCGATTGGGGGGGCTGGGGGGTGTGCGCACATGATGTACGATGGGTGCTGGTACTTGGCCCTTATATTGACCCCCTATCCCTCATCAAACCTTGAGAACTCATACCCCCTTAAATAGCATTTGAGATTTTATAGGTTTGCTGCCAGTAGCCATTAATGTGTCTGAAATGGGGACACTTTTTTCAAACGGTCACAAAATCTTCTCCACTTCGAGTTTTTAGCTGAATTTTTTTGTGCACGCCAACAAAAATAAAAGGATCACCTCTACCACATTTTGGGACAAAACTCTTTCTAAAAAAATTTTAAAAAATCCCAAACCGTAAAAAGTTTCTAAAATCATGAAAAATAGAAAACGGGTCATCTTACCACGAAACTTCACATGAAGGCTTTGGGGACCATTGTATGAATTTACAAGCCATAAAAATTTCATTGGTAGGGCAGAAATATGAAGATGTGCTTGAACACACCTACCACCCGTTCGATCCCCGGCTTGCGCATCCTGCCTCTCTGGTCGATTGAGCGCCTGCATGCTCGTTTCGTGGGTTGACTTAGGCATATGGAGTTCCTCCCCAGTCTAAGCATACGGAGTTCATTCCTAGTCTAAGATTTGATCAGATCGAGGGTTGCGGCAGCAGGATCGACAGCACGTAGGGGGGACTAGGCCGATCCTCGGCATGCGCATTCTGCCTTTTCGGTTGGCTGAGCGCCCGTACACCCGTTTCGTGGGTTGGCTTAGGCATAGGGAGTTCATTCCATGTCTAAGCATACAGAGGTCATTCCCAGTCTAAGATTTTGAGCCACGGTGCAAATGCTGGGCTCGGGCAAGTGCTGGTGCCTCATTTTTTTTGCTTGGGGCACCATCACCGGAGCACCATCGAAGCATCGTCGAAGCATCACTGGAGAGCCTAACAGGTGGTATTGGGGGTTCTGATGATAGGGGGGCCGGGAGGTGTGTGCACTTGATGTGCGATGGGTGCTGTTACTTGGCCCGTATATTGGCCCCTTATCCCTCATCAAACCTCGAGACATTTTTTTCAAACGGTCACAAAATCTTCTCCACTTCAAGTTTTTAGCTGAATTTTTTTGTGCATGCCAACAAAAATACAAGGATCACCTCTACCAATTTTGGGGACAAAACGCTTTCTAAAAAAATTAAAAAAAATCTCGAGCCGTAAAAAGTTTTGAAAATTGTGAAAAATAGAAAACGGGTCGTCTTGCCACGAAACTTCACATGAAGGCTTAGGGGACCATTGTATGAATTTAAAATCCATAAAAATGGCATTGGCATGGCAGAAATATGAAGATGTGCTTGAACCCACCTACCACCCGTTCGATCCCCAGCTGGTGCATCCTATCCCTCTGGTTGACTGAGCGACCGCAGCTCGTTTCGTGGGTTGACTTTGGCATACGGAGTTCATCCCCAGTCTAAGCATACAGAGTTCATTCCCAGTCTAAGATCAAACCGGACTGAGAGTTGTGATAGCAGGATCGACAGCACACAGGGGGATCGAGCTTATCTCCGACTTGTGCATTCTGCCTCTCCAGCTGGCTAAGTGCCCGTACGCCCGTTTCGTGGGTTGGCTTAGGCATAAGGACTTCATTCCATGTCTAAGCCCCAGTTGGACCGAGGGTTGTGGCAGCGGGATCGGTAGCACGCAGAGGGGGATCGGGTCGATCCCCGATTTACGCATTATGCCTCTCCAGCTAGCTCAGCGCCCGCACGCTCATTTTGTGGGTTGACTTAGGCATATGGAGTTCATTCCCAGTCTAAGATTAGACCAAATCGAGAGTTGCGGTAGTAGGATCGACAGCACGCAGGGGGGACCGAGCCGATCCCCGACTTATGCATTCTGCCTCTCCGTTCGGTTGAGTGCCCGCACGTTTGTTTCACGGGTTGGGTTAGGCATACGGAGTTCATTCCATGTCTAAGCATACGAAGTTAATTCCCAGTTTAAGATCAGACTGGATCGAGGGTAGTGGCAGCAGGACCAGTAGCAGGATCGACAGCACGTAAGGGGGGATCGGGCCGATCCCCGGCTTGTGCGTTCTGCCTTTCCGATCGGCTGAACGCCCGTATGCTCGTTTCGTGGGTGGCTAAGGCATACGGAGTTGATTCCATGTCTAAGCCCCAGCCGGATCGAGGGTTGTGGTAGTAGGACCGACAGTGGGATCGACATCTGTAGAGGGAGACCGAGCTGATCCCCGGCTTGTGCAATATGCCTCTCCGATCGGCCTTTCCGGTCGGTTGAGCGCCCGTACACTCGTTTCATGGGCTGACTTAGGCATACGGAGTTCATCCCCAGTCTAAGCATATGGAGTTCATTCCCAATCTAAGATCGGATCAAACCGAGGGTTGCGACAGTAGGATCGACAGCACGCAAAGGGGACTGGGTCGATCCCCAGCTTGTGCATTCTGCCTCTCCGTCCGGCTGAACGCCCCCACGCCTGTTTCGTGGGTTGGCTTAGGCATAGGGAGTTCATTCCATGTCTAAACCCTAGCCAGACCGAGGGTTGTGGCAGTGGGACCGACAGCACACAGAGGGGGACTGGGCCGATCCTCTGCTTGTGCATTATGCCTCTCCGGCCAGCTCTGCACCCGCATGCTCGTTTCGTGGGTTAGCTTAGGCATACGAAGTTAATTCCAGTCTAAGATCAGATCAGACCAAGGGTTGTGGCAGCAGGATCGACAGCACGTAGGGGGGATCAGGCTGGTCCCCGACTTGCGTATTCTACCTCTCCGATCGACTGAGCACCCGCACGCTCGTTCTGTGGGTTGGCTTAGGCACATAGAGTTCATTCCATGTATAACCGAACGTAGTTCATTCCCAGTCTAAGATCGGATCGGATCGAGGGTTACGGCAGTGGGACCAGCAGTAGGATCGATAGCACGTAAGGAGGGACCAAGCCGATCCCCGGCTTACACATTCTGCCTCTCTGATCGGCCGAGTGCCCATACGCTCGTTTCGTGGGTTGACTTAGGCATACGGAGTTCATCCCCAGCCTAAGCATATGGAGATCATTCCCAATCTAAGATCAGACTGAACCGAGGGTTACGGTAGTAGGATCGACAGCACGCAGGGGGACCGGGCCGATCCTCAGCTTGTGCATTTTGCCTCTCCGGCTGGCTGAGCACCCGCACACCCGTTTCATGGGTCGACTTAGGCATAGGGAGTTCATTCCATGTCTAAGCCCCAGCCAGACCGAGGGTTGTGGCGACAAGACCGGTAGCAAGCAAAGGGGGACCAGGCTGATCCCCGACTTGCGCATTATGCCTCTCCGACCGGCTCAGCGCTCGTACGCTCGTTTCGTGGGTTGACTTAGGCATACAGAGTTCATTCCCAGTCTAAGATCTGATCGGACCAAGGGTTACGGTAGCAGGATCGATAGCATGCAGGGGGGACCGGACCGGTCCCCGGCTTACGCATTCTGCCTCTCCGACCGGTTGAGCACTCACACGCTCGTTTTATGGGTTGGCTTAGGCATACGGAGTTCATTCCATGTCTAAGCATATGGAGCTCATTCCTAGTCTAAGATCAGACCAGACTGAGGGTTGCAGTAGTAGGAACAGTAGCAGGATCGGTAGCACGCAGCGAGGGATCAGGTCGATCCCCAGCTTACGCCTTCTGCCTCTCCGGTCGACTAAGCGCCCGCACGCTCATTTCATGGGTTGACTTAGGCATACGGAGTTCATCCCCAGTCTAAGCATATGAAGTTCATTCCCAGTCTAAGATCGGTCTGGACCGAGGGTTGTGACAGTAGGATTGGTAGCACGCAGGGGGGACAGGGCCGATCCCCGGCTTGCGCATTTTGCCTCTCCGACCGGTTGAGCACCCGCATGCCCGTTTCATGGGTTGGCTTAGGCATACGGAGTTCATTCCATGTCTAAGCCCCAGCCGGACCGAGGGTTGTTTTAGCGGGACTGGCAGCACACAGAGGGGGACCGGGTTGATCCCCGGCTTGCACATTATGCCTCTTCGACCGTCTCAGCACCTGCACGCTCGTTTCATGGGTTGACTTATGCATACGGAGTTCATTCCCAGTCTAAGATCGAACCGGACTGAGGGTTACGACAGCAGGATTGATAGCACGTAGGGGGGACTGGGTCGATCCCCAGCTTGCTCATTCTGCCTTTCCGACAGGCTGAGCGCCCGCACGCTCGTTTCGTGCGTTGGCTTAGGCATACGGTGTTCATTCCATGTCTAAGCATACGAAGTTCATTCCCAGTCTAAGATTTTGAGCCACGGTGCACATGCTGGGCTCAGGCATGTGCTAGTGCCATATTTTTTTTGCCCGGGGCACCATCGTCGGAGCATCGTCGGAGAGCCTAACCGGGGGCATTGGGGGTTCTGACGATTGGGGGGGCCGGGGGGATGTGCGCACATGATGTGCGATGGGTGCTGGTACTTGGCCCTTATAATGGCCCCCTAACTCTCATCAAACCTCAAGAACTCACACCTTCTTAAAGAGAATTTGAGATTTTATAGGTTTCCTGCCAGTAGCCATTAAAGTGTCTGAAATGGGGACAATTTTTTCAAACGATCACAAAATCTTCTCCACTTCGAGTTTTTAGTTGAATTTTTTTGTGCAAGCCAACAAAAATACAAGGATCACCTCTACCAAATTTGGGGACAAAACTCTTTGTAAAAAAATTTTGAACAATCCCGAACCGTAAAAAGTTTTAAAAATCATGAAAAATAGAAAATGGGTCGTCTTGCCATGAAACTTCACATGAAGGCTTAGGGGACCATTGTATGAATTTACAAGCCATAAAAATGGCATTGTCATGTCAAAAATATGAAGATGTGCTTGAACCCACCTACCACCCGTTCGATCCCCAGCTTGCGTATCCTGCCTCTCTGGTCGGCTGAGCGCCCGCACGCTCGTTTCGTGGGTTGACTTAGGCATACAGAGTTCATCCCCAGTCTAATCATATGGAGTTCATTCCCAATCTAAGATCAGACTGGATCGAGGGTTGCGGTAGTAGGATCGGCAGCACGTAGGGGGGATCGGGCCGATCCTCGGCTTGCGCATTCTGTCTCTCCGATCGACTGAGTACCCACACGTCCGTTTCATGGGTTGGCTTAGGCATAGGGAGTTCATTCCATGTCTAACCCCCAACTGGACCGAGGGTTGTGGCAGCAGGACCAGCAGCACACAAAGGGGGACCGGGCCGATCCCCAGCTTGCGCATTATGCCTCTTTGGCTGGCTCAGCACCCACACGCTTGTTTCATGGGTTGACTTAGGCATACGGAGTTCATTCCCAGTTAAGATTGGACTAGATCAAAGGTTATGGTAGCAGGATCGACAGCACACAGGGGGGACCCGGTCGGTCCCCGACTTGTGCATTCTGCCTCTCCGATCGGCTGAGCGCCTGCATGCTCATTTCGTGGGTTGGCTTAGGCATACGGAGTTCATTCCATGTCTAAGCATACAGAGTTCATTCCCAGTCTAAGATCAGATCAGACCAAGGGTTACGGTAACAGGACCAGCAGCAGGATCAGCAGCACGTAAGGAGGGACCGAGCCGATCCCCGACATGCACATTCTACCTCTCCGGTCGGTTGAGCACCTGTACGCTCAATTCATGGGTTGGCTTAGGCATACGGAGTTCATTCCATATCTAAGCCCCAGCCAGACCGAGGGTTGTGGCAGCAGGACCGGCAGTGGGATCGACAGCATGTAGAGGGGGACCGGGTTGATCCCCGACTTACGCATTATGCCTATCCGGCCGGGTGAGCCCCCACACGCTCGTTTTGTGGGTTGACTTAGGCATATGGAGTTCATCCCCAGTCTAAGCATATGGAGTTCATTCCCAATCTAAGATCAAACCAAATCGAGGGTTGCAACAGCAGGATCGACAGCACGTAGGAGGGACCGGGCCGGTCCCCAGCTTGCGCATTCTGCCTCTCCGACCGGCTGAGCGCCCGCATGCCCATTTTGTGGGTTGGCTTAGGCATAGGGAGTTCATTCCATGTCTAAGCCCCAGCCAGATCGAGGGTTGTGGCAGCAAGACCGGCAGCACGCAGAGGGGGACCGGCCCGATCCTCGGCTTACGTATTATGCCTCTTTGGCCGGCTCAGCGCCTGCATGCTCGTTTCCTGGGTTAACTTATGCATACAGAGTTCATTCCCAGTGTAAGATCAAATCAGATCAAGGGTTATGGTAGCAATATTGATAGCACGCGGGGGGGGGACCGGGCCGATGCCCGGCTTGAGCATTATGCCTCTCCGACCAGCTGAGCGCCTGCACGCTAGTTTCGTGGGTTGTCTTAGGCATACGGAGTTCACTCCATGTCTAAGCATACAGAGTTCATTCCCAGTCTAAGATTTTGAGCCATGGTGCACATGCTGGGCTTGGGCATGTGCTGGTACCGCATATTTTTCACCTGGGGCACCATCGTCAGAGCATCGTCGGAGCATAGCCGGAGAGCCTAACCGATGACATTGTGGGTTCTGGCGATTGGGGGGGACGGGGGGTGTGCGCACATGATGTGCGATGGGTGCTGGTACTTGGCCCTTATATTGGCCCCCTAACCCTCATCAAACCTCGAGAACTCACACCCCCTTAAAGAGCATTTGAGATTTTATAGGTTTGCTGCCAGTAGCCATTAAAGTGTCTGAAATGGGGACATTTTTTTCAAATGATCACAAAATCTTCTCCACTTCGAATTTTTAGCTGAATTTTTTTGAGCATGCCAAGAAAAATACAAGGATCACCTCTACCAAATTTGGGGACAAAACTCTTTCTAAAAAAATTTTAAAAAAATCCCGAACCGTAAAAAGTTTCAAAAATCGTGAAAAATAGAAAACGGGTCATCTTTCCACGAAACTTCACATGAAGGCTTAGGGGACCATTGCATGAATTTACAAACCATAAAAATGGCATTGGCATGGCATAAATATGAAGATGTGCTTGAACCCACCTACCACCCATTCGATCCCCGACTTGCGCATCCTGCCTCTCTGGTCGGCTGAGCGCCCGTACGCTCGTTTCGTGGGTTAACTTAGGCATACAGAGTTCATCCCCAATCTAAGCATACAGAGTTCATTCCCAGTCTAAGATTGGACCGGACCAAGGGTTGCGGTAGCAAGATCGACAGCACGCAGAGGGGGACCAGGCCGATCCCCGACTTGCGCATTCTGCCTCTCCGACCGGCTGAGCGCCCGCACTCTCATTTCATGGGTTGGCTTAGGCATATGGAGTTCATTCCTAGTCTAAGATTTTGAGCCACAGTGCACATGCTGGGCTTGGGCATGTGCTGGTGCCGTATTTTTTTCGCTCGGGGCACCATCACTAGAGCATCGTCGGAGAGCCTAGCCAGCATTAGGGGTTCCGACGATTAGGGGGCCAGGGTGGTGTGCGCACATGATGTGGGATGGGTGCTGGTACTTGGCCCTTATATTGGTGCCCTATCCCTCATCAAACCTAGAGAACTCACACCCCCTTAAAGAGCATTTGAGATTTTATAGGTTTGCTGCCAGTAGCTATTAAAGTGTCTGAAATGGGGACACTTTTTTCAAAGGGTCACAAAATCTTCTCCACTTCGAGTTTTAGCTGGATTTTTTTGTGCATGCCAACAAAAATACAAGGATCACCTCTACCAAATTTGGGGACAAAACTCTTTCTAAAAAAATTTAAAAAAATCTCGAGCCGTAAAAAGTTTCAAAAATCGTGAAAAATAGAAAACGGGTCGTCTTGCCACGAAACTTCACATGAAGGCCTATGGGACCATTGTATGAATTTACAAGCCATAAAAATGGCATTGGCATGGCAGAAATATGAAGATGTGCTTGAACCCACCTACCATCCGTTCGATCCCCGGCTTGCGCATTTTACCTCTCCGATCGGCTAAGCACCCGTACGCTCGTTTCATTGGTTGACTTAGGCATACAGAGTTCATCCCTAGTCTAAGCATACGAAGTTCATTCCCAGTCTAAGATCAAATCGGATCGAGGGTTGCAGTAGCAGGATCGACAGCACACTGAGGGGACCGGACCGATCGTCGGATTGCGCATTCTCCCTCTCCGACCGGCTGAGTGCCCCCACGCCCATTTCCTGGGTTGGCTTAGGCATATGTAGTTCATTCCATGTCTAAGCCCTAGGCAAACCAAGGGTTGTGGCAGTGGGACCGGCAGCACGCAGAGGGGACCGAGTCGATCCTCGGCTTGTGCATTATGCCTCTCTGGTCGGCTCAGCGCCCGCATGCTCATTTCATCGATTGACTTAGGCATACAGAGTTAATGCCCAATCTAAGATCGAACCAGACTAAAGGTTGCGGCAGCAGGATTGACAGCATGCAGGGGGGACCGAGCTGATCCCCGACTTGCGCATTTTGCCTCTCCGATCGGTTAAGCGCCCGTACGCTCATTTCGTGGGTTGGCTTAGGCATACGGAGTTCATTCCATGTCTAAGCATACAGAGTTCATTCCCAGTCTAAGATCGGACCAGACCAAGGGTTGCAGCAGTAGGTCCAGCAGTAGGATCGATAGCACGCAGGGGGGACCGGGCCGATCCTCGACTTGCGCATTTTGCCTCTTCGGTCGGCTGAGCACCCGTACGTTCATTTCATGGGTTGGCTTAGGCATACGAAGTTCATTCCATGTCTAAGCCACAGTCGGACCGAGGGTTGTGGCAGCAGGACCAATAGCGAGATCGATAGTATGTAGAAGGGAACCGGGCTGATCCTCGGCTTACGTATTATGCCTCTCCGGGTGACCTCTCCAGCCGGTTGAGTGCCTGCACGCTCGTTTCATGGGTTGACTTAGGCATATGGAGTTCATCCCTAGTCTAAGCAAATGAAGTTCATTCCCAGTCTAAGATCGGACCGGACCGAGGGTTGCGGCAGCAGGATCGATAGCATGCAGGGGGGACCGGGCCGATCCTCGGCTTGTGTATTCTGCCTCTTCGATCGGTTGAGCGCCCGCACATCCATTTCATGGGTTGGCTTAGGCATAGGGAGTTCATTCCATGTCTAAGCCCTAACCGGACCAAGTGTTGTGGCAGCGGGACCGGCAACACGCAAAGGGGGACTGGGTCGATTCTCGGATTGCGCATTATGCCTTTTTGGCCAGCTCAGCGTCGGCACGCTCGTTTCGTGGGTTGACTTATCCATACGAAGTTCATTCCTAGTCTAAGATCAGACCAGATCGAGGGTTGCGGCAGAAAGATTGACAACACGTAGGGGGGACTGGGTCGATCCCCGGCTTGCGCATTTTACCTCTCCGGCTGGCTGAGTGCCCGCACGCTCATTTCGTGGGTTGGCTTAGGCATACAGAGTTCATTCCATGTCTAAGCATACGGAGTTCATTCCCAGTCTAAGATTTTGAGCCACGGTGCACATGCTGGGCTCGGGCATGTGCTGGTGCCACATTTTTTTCACCCGAGCCACCATCGCCAGAGCATCGTCGGAGAGCCTAATCGGCGGTATTGGGGGTTCCGGCGATTGAGGGGCCGGGGGGGTGTGGCACATGATGTGCTATGGGTGCTGGCACTTGGCCCTTATATTGGCCCCCTATCCTTCATCAAACCTCAAGAACTCACACCCCCTTAAAGAGCATTTGAGATTTTATAGGTTTGCTACCAGTAGCAATTAAAGTATCTGAAATGGGGACACTTTTTTCAAACGGTCACAAAATCTTCTCCACTTCGAGTTTTTAGCTGAATTTTTTTATGCATGCCAAAAAAAATACAAGGATCACCTCTACCATATTTGGAGAGAAAACTCTTTCTAAAAATATTTTAAAAAATCCTGAACAGAAAAAAGTTTCAAAAATTGTGAAAAATAGAAAACAGGTCGTCTTGCCACGAAACTTAACATTAATGCTTAGGGACCATTGTATGAATTTACAAGCCATAAAAATGGCATTGGTATGGCAAAAATATGAAGATGTGCTTGAACCCACCTACCACCCGTTCGATCCCCGGCTTGCACATCTTACCTCTCTGGTAGGCTGAGCGTCCGCACTTTCGTTTCATGAGTTAACTTAGGCATACGGAGTTCATCCCCAGTCTAAGCATATGAAGTTCATTCCCAGTCTAAGATCAAACCGGATCAAGGGTTGCGACAGCAGGAGCAGCGGCATGCAGGGGGGACCGGGCCGATCCTCGGCATGCGCATTCTGTCTCTCTAGCCGACTGAGCGCCCGCACACCCTTTTTGTGGGTTGGCTTAGGCATAGGGAGTTTATTCCATGTCTAAGCCCCAACCAGACTGAGGGTTGTGGCAGCGAGATCGGCAGCACGCAGAGGGGGACCGGGTCAATCCTCGATGTCATGAACTAAGCTTTCTCTCAGCAAGTAATAGATCGTGCGGCACTTGAATAGGCACTCCCAACCAAGTCAGCCTTCAATAGATCGATATCTGAACAAATAACCATAAACCATGGTTAGTCCCAAGCATTCACAATAGGACACAATATATCGAGATCGATCTCAAGCACACACACAAGAAGGCATATTCGCATCGAGAAAAAGAAAAACACATCAAGGCAACAATCGAGACATTCAATCGAGGTGAGTTTTATTATAGTCGGGAATCATACATCGAGACCTCCCACCATCACCAGGGCCAGGGGGCAGCCCTTGGTGGGTGGCCTAGGCTCGCATAGCAACCGATGAGACAGCCCAACACTACGCTACCGGCTCACCCCCCTAAAAAGCCTTAGAGATTTTAGAGCTATGCTACTAGTAACCATTACAATGTTTGAAATGGGGACACTTTTCCTAGCACAAGGGATCTACCCAACCATGGCCCTATACATGGGTGGCTTATGGCAACCTAAGTCCCAGTCATGACCCTATACAAGGTTGGCTCATGACATCCTCCTCCACCTATTCTATCGACGTCCTCATCGACTTGCTGGCTTGAAATTCTTTGATCTTCCTTTGAAATCTTCGGAGGTCATGTTCTCTCTCCCAACTGGTTTTTTCTAGTCATAATCCCTTCCACTTCACTAAGTACTCCCGAACTAGTCTTCAAGATATCTTGGTTTCCCTATCAACTAAGACCTCTTTGACTAGATGCTTTGAGGGTGGCTTCATGGTGATGGTGGCTCTGGTTGGCTCCTTTTGGCTAGCATCTATAGGATCTGCATGGAAAGGTTTCAGGTTACTCATATGAAATACTGGGTGCACCTTCATCCACTTTAGTGGGTCAATTTTGTAAAAAGCATTCCCCACCTTGGAAAGGACCCTTACTGGACCTTTATATTTATGCACCAATCTATGATCTCTCTTTCTTAAGAACCTGGTTTGTTCAGGAACTAGTCAGACAAGAACCAAATCACCAACTTGAAATTGTTGAGCCCTACGACCCTTGTCTGCCCATTTCTTCATCCGTTTTGATGCTTTCTCCAGGTAGGCTTATGCAATCTCTGTGTTTTATTTCCACTCCTTGCTGAGATTGAAGGCTCTTAGATTTTTTCCTCCATATTGTTCCAAAGAAGTGTGGGGTAGCCTTGGTAATTGTCTGGTGACCACCTCAAATGGGCTCTTATTGGTGGAAGAGCTTTTGTTGGAATTAAAGCAGAGTTGAGCCATGTCCAATAATGAAGGCCAGTCTTTCTGATTAGCTTGAAAAAAGTGCCTCAAGTATTCCTCTAATAATCTATTGAACCATTCCATTTGACCATCGTTTGAGGGTGATAGCTTGAGGAGATGTTGAGTTGGGACCCTAATATCTTGAAAAGTTATCTCCAGAAGGACCCCGTGAATCTCGGATCTCGATCGCTGATAATGTTTTGAGGGAGGCCCTAGTATTTGACCACATGTTTGAACAATAGTCGAGCTGTGTCTTCCACTGTGCAATACTTATGAGCGGGAATGAATGTAGCATACTTAGAGAACCGGTCAATCACCACCAAAATAGCTCCAAGGTCACCAACCTTGGGTAGGCTCGAAATTAAATCGAGGGAGATGCTTTCCCACGGTTTGGCAGGTACTAGTAGTGGTTCAAGCATGCCTGCAGGTTTCCTCCTTTCAACCTTATCTTGTTGGCAAATAAGGCAAGTCTTCGTATAGTCCATCACATCTTGTCGCATGTGAGGCCAATAGTATCTTTGTTTCAATAAGGCCAAAGTGCATTGCTAGCCCGGGTGTCCCGCCTATGGTATGTCATGACATTCCCTCATCAGCATCTGTCTCAGACCTTCTACTCTCGGCACAAACACTCGAGGCCCCTTGGTTCATAAGATCCCATTTTCTTGCCAGAAGTACTTGGACTTCCCTTATTCCACTAGCTTTAGGATGGCACAAGCTTACGGGTCCTTTCCTAAATGATCTCCAATCAACTTGTGAATGTCTATAGTGGCTCTGCTAGCCGCCATTGGGGTAATTCTTCTAAGGGCCACTAAATTTGCTTGCCTGCTCAATGCATCAGCCACTTGATTGGTCTTTCCAACAGTGTGCTCAAAACAAAAGTCAAACTCCACTAAAAATTCCTGCCACCTACCTTGTTTTACCGTAAGCCTTGGTTGGGTGAGAAAATGGCTAACGGTCGCATTGTCTATCTTCACGACAAAGTGTGAACCCAACAAGTAATGTCGCCAAGCCCTCAAGCAATGAACCACCGCTAGGAGTTCTTTTTCTTGGGCCGTATATTTCCTTTCAGCTTCACTTAGCTTCTTACTTTTAAATGCTACCGGTTGATGTTGTTGCAAAAGCACTCTTCCAATAGCAAAATTAGATGCATCCGTCTGAACTTCGAAAGGCTTTTCAATATCAGGGAGAGCTAAGATGGGATCCTTCATAATAGCATCTTTCAATCCCTCGAAGGCCTTTTGGCACTCACTCGTCCAACACCATTTATGCTCCTTTTTCAATAGCTCCGTGAGGGCTGTGGTCTTGTGAGAGTACCCTTCCACAAACCTTCTATAATAGTTGGCTAGTCCCAAAAATGAGCGGAGCTCACTAACGTTCTTCGGTGTTGTCGACTCCTTGATGGCCCTAACCTTTTCCATGTCAATTCGAATGTGGCCACGTTTAACAATGTGATCGAGAAAATGGATTTGGGTCTGAGCAAATGCACACTTCTCCCTTTTTACGTATAACTGGTGGTCCTGTAATCTTTAAAGTACCTGGCACAGGTGTTCTTGATGTTCTTCCTAGGTGGAGCTATATACCACTATATCGTCTAAATAGATGACTACAAATTTGTTTAGGTAGTCATGGAATACCTGATTCATCAATGTACAAAATGTGGCAGGAGCATTGGTCAGTCCAAAGGGCATAACAAGAAATTCAAATGCACCATACCATGTCACACAAGTGGTCTTTGGCTCATCTCCTTCAACGATTCTGACCTGATGGTAGCTAAATCTTAGGTCCAATTTGGAGAAGTACTTGGCCCGGCTCAATTGATCAAACAAGTCTGCTATAAAGGGGATGGGATATTTGTTTTTTACGGTGACTTTGTTCAGGGCCCTGTAGTCAACACATAACCACAAACTTCCATCATGCTTCTTCTGAAATAGCACTGGCACTCCGAAAGGAGCCTTTAATGGTCTGATGAACCCGACTTTTAGCAGCTCATCTAACTATTTTCTTAGTTCAGCCAACTCTGGCGGGGCCATGCGGTAAGGAGCTCTAGCAGGGGGTTTCACTCCTAGGAGGAGCTCAATTTCATGGTCCACTACTCGTCAAGGGGGTAGAACCTTAGGCAACATCTCTGGCATCACCTCTTCGAATTCTTCCAACACTTTTCCCACACCATCAGGTATTGGTTCTACTTTCGACCCTTCTTTGTAGATCAGCATAGCCACAAAGAAGGGTTCCCCTCTTTTTACCCCTTTTCTTGAACTGCAAAGTTGAAATCATTTTCTTCCCACTCTTTGGTAAGATGTTGGCTGGCACCACACATGGGTTTTCCCCTAAGAACAACAAGCAGCTAGCGACAGGGATAGGGATGACCTGAGCCAACATCATGAAGTCCAATCCGAGAATAACATCAAAGTCATCCATGGGGGAAACTGTAAAGTCTAACTTCCCTTCCCATGGCCCCAATCGGGTTGTCACACTCTTGGAGCTTCCACTGATCGTAAAGGCTGATGAGTTGACTACTTTCATTTGTCCATAGTCTTTACTAATCTGAAGACCACACCTTTTTGCTTCTTCTGGTATGATGAAAGTGTCGGTTGCACCCGTATCCACCATAGCCTTAGTGGCTTTCTCATTAATCGTCAAGTTCACATACATCAAGCTTCTACTCTAGTCTTTCTTTATAGTGTTCAATTGGGTGCGAAGGGCATTGAGGAGCCTTATTGAACCTATCCTGGCTGGCTCCTCTTCAGCTTTTTCAATGTTTTCTAGTGCTTTTATGGACTCTTGAGATGAGGTCTTTAAGGAATTAAGGGCTCCCCTGTGCAGGCATTCAGCCACCCGATGCGGCCCCTTGTAAAAAAAGCAAGCTAGTGGTTGCCTAGGCTTGAAAATCCCTGTGTTGCTTGTCTTGGGTTGGGTGCTATCTTGACTAAAGAACCTCCTGTCTGATCCCCCACTGAAGGGTTGATCCAACCTAGTCATCTTTCCCCCACTCCCAAAGTTGAAGCTACTGCCAGCTGATGGAGGATTTTTTCATTTTGAAGAGCCATCATTGTAATCATGGAGACGTTCAGCTGCAGCCGTGGCCGTGGCCACATCTTGCACTTTCTGCCTTTGTAGTTCTATCCTCGCCCAAGGCTTGAGGCACTCAAGAAAATAGAACATCTTGTCCTTTTCAGACATGTCTCGAATATCCAACATCAGGGTAGAAAAACTCTTTACAAACTCTCGCACCATTCCTGTTTGCACCAATTCTCGAAGTCTCTTTCGAGCCATATACTCCACATTCTTAGGGAAAAACTGGTTTTTCAATTCTCGCTTTAGATCTGTCCAAGTCTTAATCAGGCACTTGTTATCGACAAACTTGGAGCGCCACCACAGCTTGGCATCCTTTGCGAGGTACATCGACGCCATTGCTACCTTGTCTTCCTCTGAATCCGTGTGTACAGCTCGAAAGTACTACTCCATGTCAAACAAGAAATTTTCAAGTTCCTTAGCATCCCTTGCCCCCTCATAGCATCGAGGCTCCGGCACCTTGGGCCTTTTTCCTCTTTTCATCGAGCTCAAACCCGATCTGGCCATAGCCATTTGTAGGATGCTCACCTGTGCTCTGAGCTCCTCAAACTCCTTTTGGAGAATGTTCAAGGCATCTCTAGCCTCTTCGCTCACATTGTGGAGAGTATCGGATAACTCCCGCTGGGTTGTCTCGATCTTCCTCACTCGGTCTTTAGTCGCCATATGAGCTTTCATTGCGGCCACTGCGGCCTCAAGTTCTTCAATTCTCTGTTGATGATTGAGTCCACCACTTGTGGCCATCTCATCCATTTTTCTAGCACTTCTCAACCGTGCTCTGATACCACATGTCACGAACTAAGCTTTCTCTCAGCAAGCAATAGACTATGCGGCACTTGAATGGGTGCTCCCAACCAAGTCAACCTTTAATAGATCGATATCTGAACAAATAACCATAAGCCATGGTTAGTCCCAAGCATTCACAATAAGACACAATATATCGAGATCGATCTCAAGCACACACACAAGAAGGCATATTCGCATCGAGAAAAAGAAAAACACATCGAGGCAACAATCGGGACATTCAATCGGGGTGAGTTTTATTATAGTTGGGAATCATACATCGGGACCTCCCACCATCACCAGGGCCGGGGGGGCAGCCCTTGGTGGGTGGCTTAGGCTCGCATAACAATCGGTGAGACAGCCCAACACTATGCTACCGGCTCACCCCCCTAAAGAGCCTTAGAGATTTTAGAGCTATGCTACCAGCAATCATTACAATGTTTGAAATGGGGACACTTTTCCTAGCATAAGGGATCTACCCAGCCATGGCCCTATACATGGGTGGCTTATGGCAACCTAAGTCCCGGTCATGGCCCAATACAAGGTTGGCTCATGACACCAGGCTTACGTATTATGCCTCTTCGGCCGGCTCAGCGCCCGCACGCTCATTTTGTGGGTTGACTTAGGCATACGGAGTTCATTCTCAGTCTAAGATTGGACCAGACCGAGGGTTACGGTAGCAGGATCGATAGCACGTAAGGGGGACCGGGCCGATCCCCGACTTGCGCATTCTACCTCTCCGGCCGGCTGAGCGCCGCACCCTCGTTTTGTGGGTTGGCTTAGGCATATAGAGTTCATTTCATGTCTAAGCATACGGAGTTCATTCTCAGTCTAAGATTGGACCGGACCGAGGGTTGCGACAGTAGGACTAGTAGTAGGATTGGTAGCATGTAGGGGGGATCGGGTTGATCCCCGGCTTGCGTATTCTGCCTCTCCGGCCGGCTGAGTGCCCGCATGCTCGTTTCATGGGTTGACTTAGCCATACGAAGTTCATCCCCAGTCTAAGCATACGGGGTTCATTCCCAGTCCAAGATCGAAATGGACCGAGGGTTGCGATAGTAGGATTGGTAGCACGCAGCGGGGATTGGGCCGATCCCCAGCTTACGCATTCTGCCTCTCCGGTCGGCTGAGCGCCCGTACGCCTGTTTTGTGGGTTGGCTTAGGCATAGGGAGTTCATTCCATGTCTAAGCCCTAGCCGGACTGAGGGTTGTGGTAGCGGAACTGGCAGCACGCAGAGGGGGATCGGGTCGATCCTTGGCCTGCGCATTATGCCTCTTCGACCGGCTCAACGCCCGTACGCTTGTTTCGTGGGTTGAGTTATGCATACGGAGTTCATTCTCAGTCTAAGATTGGATCGGACCGAGGGTTGTGACAGTAGGACTAGCAGCAGGATTGGCAGCATGCAGGGGGGATCGGGTCGATCCCCGACTTGCGCATTTTGCTTCTCCGGCTGGCTGAGTGCCCGCATGCTCATTTTGTGGGTTGACTTAGCCATATGGAGTTCATCCCCAGTCTAAGCATATGGGGTTCATTTCCAGTCTAAGATCGAATCGGACCGAGGGTTGCGGTAGCAGGATTGGCAGCACGCAGTGGGGATCGGGCCGATCTCCAGTTTACGCATTCTGCCTCTCCGGCCGGCTGAGCGCCCGTAAGCCTGTTTTGTGGGTTGGCTTAGGCATAGGGAGTTCATTCCATGTCTAAGCCCTAGTCGGACTGAGGGTTGTGGTAGCAAAACTGGCAGCACGCAGAGGGGGATCGGGTCGATCCTTGGCCTGCGCATTATGCCTCTTCGGCCGGCTCAGCGCCCGTACGCTCGTTTCGTGGATTGACTTATGCATACGGAGTTCATTCCCAGTCTAAGATCGGACCGGACCGAGGGTTACGGCAGCAGGATCAACAGGACACAGGGGGGGACCGGGTCGATCCCCGGCTAGCGCATTTTGCGTCTCCGGTCGGTTGAGCGCCCGCATGCTCGTTTCGTTGGTTGGCTTAGGCATACGGAGTTCATTCCATGTCTAAGCATACGAAGTTCATTCCCAGTCTAAGATTTTGAGCCAAGGTGCACATGCTGGGCTCAGGCATGTGCTGGTGCCGCATTTTTTTCACCTGGGGCACCATCGCTGGAGCATCGCCGGAGCGTCGTCGGAGAGCCTAACTGATGGCATTGGGGGTTCCGACGATTGGGCGGCCGGGGGGTGTACGCACATGATGTGTGATGGGTGATAGTACTTGGCCCTTATATTGGCCCCCTATCCCTCATCAAACCTCGAGAACTGACACCCCCTTAAAGAGCATTTGAGATTTTATAGGTTTGCTGCCAGTAGCCATTAAAGTGTCTGAAATGGGGACACTTTTTTCAAACGGTCACAAAATCTTCTCCACTTCGAGTTTTTAGCTGAAGTTTTTTGTGCATACCAAAAAAAATAAAGGATCACCTCTACCAAATTTGGAGAAAAAACTATTTCTAAAAAAATTTTAAAAAATCCCGAACCGCTAAAAGTTTCAAAAATCGTGAAAAATAGAAAACAGGTTGTCTTGCCACGAAACTTCACATGAAGGCTTAGGGAACCATTGTATGAATTTAAAAGCCATAAAAATGGCATTGGCATGGCAGAAATATGAAGACATGCTTGAACCCACCTATCACCCATTCGATCCCCGGCTTGCGCATCCTGTCTCTCTGGTCGGCTGAGCGCCTACACGCTCGTTTCATGGGTTGACTTAGGCATACGAAGTTCATCCCCAGTCTAAGCATACGGAGTTCATTCCCAGTCTAAGATCAGACTGAACCGAGGGTTGCGACAGCAGGATCGGCAGCACGCAGGGGGGATCGGGCTGATCCCTAGCTTGCGCATTCTGCCTCTCCGATCGGCTGAGTGCCCGAACGCCTGTTTCATGGGTTGGCTTAGGCATAGGTCTTTCATTCCATGTCTAAGCCCCAATCGGACCGAAGGTTGTGGCAGCAGGACCGACAGCACGCACAAGGGGATCGAGCTGATCCCCGGCTTGTGCATTATGCCTCTCCAGCCGGCTCAGTGCCCGAACCCTCATTTTGTGGGTTGACCTAGGCATACAGAGTTCATTCCCAGTCTAAGATCAGACCAAACTGAGGGTTGCAGTAGTAGGATCGACAGCACATAGGGGGGAATCGGGTCGATCCCCGGCTTGCACATTCTGCCTCTTCGATCAGTTGAATGCCCGCATGCTCATTTCATGGGTTGGCTTAGGCATACGAAATTCATTCCATGGCTAAGCATACAGAGTTCATTCCCAGTCTAAGATCAGACCAGATCCAGGGTTGCAGCAGTAGGACCAGCAACAGGATCAACAGCACGAAGGGGGACCGAGTCGATCCCCGGCTTGCGCATTCTGCCTTTTCGATCAGCTGAGTGCCTGCACGTTCGTTTTGTGGGTTTACTTAGGCATACGGAGTTCATTCCATTTCTAAGCCCCAGTCGGACCGAGGGTTGTGGCAGCAGGACCGGCAGCGGGATTGACCGTACGTAGAGGGGGGCCGGGCCGATCCTCAGCTTACGCATTCCGCCTCTCTGATCTATTGAGCACCCGCATGCTCGTTCCATGGGTTGGCTTAGGCATACGGAGTTCATTCCATGTCTAAGCCCCAGCCGGACTGAGGGTTGTGGTAGCAGGACCGGCAGCGGGATCAGCAGCACGTAGAAGGGGACTGGGCTGATCCCCAGCTTTCGCAATACGCCTCTCCGACCGGTTGAGCACCCGCACGCTCGTTTCATGGGTTGACTTAGGCATACGGAGTTCATTCCTAGTCTAAGATCGAACTAGACCGAAGGTTGCGACAGTAGGATCAGTAGCACGTAGTGGGGACCGAGCCGATCCCCGGCTTGCGTATTCTGCCTCTTCGGTCGACTGAGCACCCGCACGCCCATTTCGTGGGTTGGCTTAGGCATAGGGAGCTCATTCCATGTCTAAGCCCTAGCCAGATCGAGGGTTGTGGCAGCGGGACTGACAGCACGCAGAGGGGGATCAGGCCGATCCTCGGCTTGCGCATTATGCTTCTTCGGCAGGCTCAACGCCCGTATCCTCGTTTCATGGGTTGACTTTTGCATATCAAGTTCATTCCCAGTCTAAGATCAAATCAGATCAAGGGTTGTGGCAGCAGGATCAACAGCACACAGGGGGGGATCGGGCCGATCCCCGACTTGCGCATTCTGCCTTTTCGACCGACTGAGCACCCGCACGCTTGTTTCGTGGGTTAGCTTAGGCATACGGAGTTCATTCCATGTCTAAGCATACGGAGTTCATTCCCAGTCTAAGAGTTTGAGCCACGGTGCACATGCTGGGCTCTGGCATGTTCTCGTGCCACATTTTTTTCTCTCGGGGCACCATCGTCGGAGCATCGTCGGAGAGCCTAACCGACGGCATTTGGGGTTCCGACGATTGGGGGGCCGGGCGGTGTGCGCACATGATGTGCGATGGGTGCTGGTACTTGGTCCTTATATTGGGCCCCTGTCCCCCATCATACCTCGAGAACTCACACCCCTTTAAAGAGCATTTGAGATTTTATAGGTTTGCTGCCAGTAGCCATTAAAGTGTCTGAAATGGGCACACTTTTTTCAAACGGTCACAAAATCTTCTCCACTTCGATTTTTTGGCTGAATTTTTTTGGCCATACCAACAAAAATACAAGGATCAGCTCTACCAAATTTGGGGACAAAACTCTTTCTAAAAAAATTTTAAAAAATCCTGAACTGCAAAAAGTTTCAAAAATCGTGAAAAATAGAAAATGGGTCATCTTGCCACGAAACTTCACATGAAGGCTTAGGGGACCATTGTATGAATTTACAAGCCATAAAAATGGCATTTCCATGGTAGAAATATGAAGATGTGCTTCAACCCACCTACTACACGTTCAATCCCCGACTTACGCATCCTATCTCTCTGGTCGGCTGAGCGCCCGCACGCTCGTTTCGTGTGTTGACTTAGGCATACAGAGTTCATCCCTAGTCTAAGCATACGGAGTTCATTCCCAGTCTAAGATCAGACTGGACCGTGGGTTACGACAGCAGGATCGAAAGCACACAGGGGGGACCGGATCGATCCTCGACTTGCGCATTCTGCCTCTCTGACCGGCTGAGCACCCGCAAGTCCATTTCATGGGTTGGCTTAGGCATAGGGAGTTCATTCCATGTCTAAGCCCCAGCCGGACCGAGGGTTGTGGCAGCGGGACCGGCAGCACATAGAGGGGGACCGGGCCGATCCCCTGCTTGCGCATTATGCCTCTCCGGTTGGCTCAGCGCCCGAACACTCGTTTAATGGGTTGGCTTAGGCATATGGAGTTCATTTCATGTCTAAGCATACAGAGTTCATTCCTTGTCTAAGATCAGACCGGATCGGACCAAGGGTTGCAACAGTAGGACCAGTAGCAGGATCGACAGCACGCAGGGGGGATCGAGCCGGTCCTTGGCTTACGCATTCTGCCTCTTCGACTGGCTGAGTACCCGCACGCTCGTTTCATGGGTTGGATTAGGCATACGGAGTTTATTCCATGTCTAAGCATACGGAGTTCATTCCCAGTCTAAGATCAGACCGGATCAAGGGCTGCGACAGCAGGATCGACAGCACGTAAGGGGGACTCGGTCGATCCCCGACTTGCGTGTTCTACCTCTTTGATCGGCCGAGCGCTCGTACGCACGTTTGGTGGGTGGGCTTGGGCATACGGAGTTCATTTCATGTCTAAGCATACAAAGTTCATTCCTAGTCTAAGATCAGATCGAACCAAGGGTTACGACAGCAGGACCAGTAGCAGGATCGACAGCAAGTAGGAGGGGAACCGAGCCAATCCTCGGTTTGTGCATTTTACCTCTCTGGCCGACTGAGCACCCGCACTCTTGTTTCATGGGTTGGCTTAGGCATACGGAGTTCATTCCATGTCTATGCATACGGAGTTCATTCCCAGTCTAAGATCAGACCGGACCAAGGCTTACGGTAGCAGGACCAACAGCAGGATCGACAGCACGCAGGGGGGATCAGATCGATCCTCAGCTTACGCATTCTACCTCTCCGGTCGGCTGAGCACCCGCACGCTCGTTTCGTGGGTTGGCTTAGGCATACGGAGTTCATTCCATGTCTAAGCCCCAGCTAGATCGAGGGTTGTGGTAGCAGGATCGGCAGTGGGATCGGCAGCATGTAAAGGGGGATCGAGCTGATCCTTAGCTTACGCATTATGCCTCTCCGACCGACCTTCCGGTCGGTTGAGCGCCCGTACACTCGTTTCATGGGTTGACTTAGGCATACAGAGTTCATCCCCAGTCCAAGTATACAGAGTTCATTCCCAGTCTAAGATCAGACTGGATCAAAGGTTGCCACAGCAGGATCGACAGCACGCAGGGAGGACCAGGCCAATCCCCGACTTATGCATTCTACCTATCTGGCCAGCTGAGCACCCGCACGCCCGTTTCGTGGGTTGGCTTAGGCATAGGGAGTTCATTCCATGTCTAAGCCCCAGTCGGATTGAGGGTTGTGGCAGTAGGACCGGCAGCACATACAGGGGGATCAAGCTGATCCCTGACTTGCGAATTATACCCCTTCGACTGGCTCAGCGCCCGCACGCTTATTTTGTGGGTTGACTTATGCAGACGGAGTTCATTCCCAGTGTAAGATCAGACCGGATTGAGGGTTGCGACAGCAGGATCGACAGCATGTAGGGGGGACCGGGTCGATCCCCAGCTTATGCATTCTGCCTCTCCGGTCGATTGAGCGCCCGTATGCTCGTTTCGTGGGTTGGCTTAGGCATACGGAGTTCAATACATGTCTAAGCATACGGAGTTCATTCCCAGTCTAAGATCGGACCAGATCGAGGGTTGCGGCAGCAGGACCAGTAGTAGGATCGACAGCACGTAGGAGGTATCAAGTCGATCCCCGACTTGCACATTCTGCCTCTCCGATCGGTTGAGCGCCCGCACGCTCATTTCGTGGGTTGGTTTGGGAATACGGAGTTCATTCCATGTCTAAGCCCCAATCGGATCAAGGGTTGTGGCAGCAGGACCGGTAGCGAGATCGACAGCACGTAGAGGGGGACCAGGCTGATCCCCGGCTTACGCATTATGCCTCTCTGACTGGCTGAACGCCCGCACGCTCGTTTTGTGGGTTGACTTAGGCATACAGAGTTCATCCCCAGTCTAAGTATACAAAGTTCATTCCCAGTCTAAGATCAGATCGGACCGAGGGTTGCGACAGCAGGATCGGCAACACGCAGGGAGGATCGGGTCGATACACAGGCCATTCCATGTGGGAGGACCGGCATAGGGAATCGATCGATCCTCGACCGATAGCACGTAGAGTGGGACCGAATCGATCCTCGACCTGTGTACTATGCCTCTCTGATCGACGCAGTGCTCGAGCGCTCGTTTCGTGGGTTAACTTAGGCATACGAAGTTCATTCCCAGTCTAAGATCGGACCAGACCAAGGGTTGCAACTGCAGGATCGATAGCACGCAGGGGGGATCGGGTCAAACCTCGGCTTGCACATTCTGCCTCTCTGATTGGCTAAGCGTCCACACGCTCGTTTCGTGGGTTGGCTTAGGCATACGAAGTTCATTCCATGTCTAAGCATATGTAGTTCATTCCAAGTCTAAGATCAGATCGGACCAAAGGTTGCGGTAGCAGGACCAGTAGTAGGATTGACAGCACGCAGGGGGGATCAAGCTGATCCCCGACTTGCACATTCTGCCTCTCCGGTCGGCTGAGCGCCCGCACGCTCGTTTCATGGGTTGGCTTAGGCATACGAAGTTCATTCCATGTCTAAGCCCCAATCGGATCGAGGGTTATGGCAGCAGGACCGGTAGCGAGATCGGTAGCACGTAGAGAGGGACCGGGCTGATCCCCGACTTACGCATTATGCCTCTCCGACCGATTGAACGCCCGCACGCTCGTTTTGTGGGTTGACTTAGGCATACGGAGTTCATCCCCAGTCTAAATATACAGAGTTCATTCCCTGTCTAAGATCAGAATGGACTGAGGGTTGCGACAGCAGGATCGACAACACGCAGGGAGGACCGGGCCGATCCTTGGCTTGTGCATTCTGCCTATCCGGTTGGCTGAGCACCCGCACACCCGTTTCGTGGGTTGGCTTAGGCATAGGGAGTTCATTCCATGTCTAAGCCCCAGTCGGACCAAGGGTTGTGGTAGCGGGACCGGTAGCACGTAGAGGGGGACCGAGCCGATCCTTGACTTACGTATTATGCCTCTCCGACCTGCTCAGTGCCCGAACGCTCATTTCGTGGGTTAACTTAGGCATACAGAGTTCATTCCCAGTCTAAGATCAGATCAGACCGAGGGTTGTGATTGCAGGATCGACAGCACGTAGGGGGGACCAGACCGATCCTCGGCTTGCACATTCTGCCTCTTCGGCCGGTTGAGTGCCCGTACGCTCATTTTATGGGTTGGCTTAGGCATACGGAGTTCATTCCATGTCTAAGCATACGGAGTTCATTCCCAGTCTAAGATCGGACCGGACCGAGGGTTACGGTAGCAAGACTAGAAGCAGGATCGACAGCACGTAGGGGGGATCGAGCCGATCC
Organism: Durio zibethinus; assembly: GCF_047325235.1. Lineage (NCBI taxonomy): Eukaryota > Viridiplantae > Streptophyta > Magnoliopsida > Malvales > Malvaceae > Durio > Durio zibethinus. Next base: position 2,922,968 of record NC_143168.1, on the reverse strand, counting down.
CCAGCTTATGCATTCTGCCTCTCTGATCGGTTGAGTGCCCGTATGCTCGTTTTGTGGGTGGACTTAGGCATACGGAGTTCATCCCCAGTCTAAGCATACAGAGTTTATTCCCAGCCTAAGATCGAACTGGACCGAGGGTTATGGTAGCAGGATTGATAGCACGTCGGGGGGATCGGGCCGATCCTCGACTTGCACATTCTACCTCTCCGGTCGACTGAGCGCCCGCACACCCGTTTCGTGGGGTGGGTTAGGCATAGGGAGTTCATTCCATGTCTAAGCCCCAGTCGGACCGAGGGTTATGGCAGCATGCAGAGGGGGATCGAATCATCCCCAGCTTGCACATTCTGCCTCTCCGACCGGCTGAGCACCTGTGTCACGCCCTAGGCAGGCGCGCCAGGCACATCAGGCAGACCAGCAAGTGAGCCAGAGGTTGAGGCCCACAAACAAGGGGTGCTGGTGGGTATCTGTGCGCAAAGCCTAGTAAATGAGTTCAGAACGCCCGCCCAACTTGCAGGCCAGCCCGTGAGACCAAGGCCTCGCATACAAGCTGTCCGCACCACATCCAGAAGGGCCCAAGGTGCTGGACACGCAAGGGAAGCTTCTGGAAGCAGGCAGGATCAGCAGGAGCATCCTGGAAGATTTGGTTGACCCTAAAAATCAGGATTTAGCATCCTGATTGATTGTAATCTGTATAATCCCATGATTTTAGCCTTTATTCTAGGGATATTGCCATTAAGTTGTAGCTGGAGCCTCAACTATAAATAGAGGGCTGCTCCACCCTCATTTGTACACCATCAAACACTTCTATTTCAGTGAATACAAGAGCATTTCTAGAATTTTGTCTTCTTATCCTGTTTCTCTTTAACTTGCATAATCAGCCCTTCCCATTGTTCTAGTGCCCACACGCTTGTGTTTTAGGCTGACTTAGGCATAAAGTTAGAGATTCCAAGCCTAAGGCTGCACGGTTTCTGAGTCTAAGGTCAGAGCCCGTGACAGTTGGTGTCAGAGCAAGTTCGATTCTACGTGTTTGTGTTGTGCAGGTTAGATTGTGATTGAGAAGATGGCATCCCAAAGTGACATTGCTAGCCAACAACCAGAGGCCCAGGAGCATGGGCGTGGAAGAGGCAAGAAAGCCAATTCTAGAGATATCTGGTCTACCATGAATGGTAGGTTGGCCAAGGTGGAGGTGACCGTAGGCAACATGGGGGAGAAGCTTGAGAAGGTAGAGACTCCATGGGGGAAGAGATCCAAAGTGAGCTGGAATCTGCTTTCAACAAAGGCTTGGACGTGTTCACCTGAAAGAATCAGACCTTGGAGGCTGAAGTGCTGACCTTGCGTAATGGCATGGAGGCCATGCACCAGTGGATGGAAGAGCTTGCCAGTGAGCTCATTGCTTGCAAGACTGCCATTGGGAATGGCATGTTTGTTGGAGTGTCCAAATCCAGATTAGATGTCCCAAAGCCTAAGGAGTTCAAGGGGACTAAGGTGGCCAAGGAAGTAGACAACTACCTATGGGGTATGGAGCAGTACTTCCAGGCCATGGGCATGTAAGACGAGGTAATAAAGGTAAGCACCGCTGCTATGTATCTCACTAATGTAGCCTTATTGTGGTGGAGGCGTAGGTGTGATGATGTCAGGTGTGGGAGTGCCAAGATTGGAACCTGGGCAGAGTTCCAAAAGGAGTTCAGAGAACAATTTTACCCGGAGTATGCCAATGATGAGGCGCGGGTGGTGTCAGCCATCCAATTTGCCAAGGCGATAAGCAGACAAGAAGACACCTTCTTGGCAGCCCTGAAATATGATGAGCCAAGGGAGAAAGAGACTGAGTCACCCTTGGAGGTGCTAAAGGTGCTGAAGACCTTTAGTGATGTGATGCCCATAAAGTTGCCTAGCAAGCTACCACCTAAGAGGGAGGTGAACCACAAGATCGAGCTAGTGTCTGAGGCTAACCCACCAGCCAGAGCCCCTTACCGAATGTCTCCACCATAGTTGGAGGAGTTGAGGAAGTAGCTCAAAGAGTTAGTTGATACTGGCTTCATCAGGCCATCGAAGGCACCCTATGGTGCATCGGTTCTATTCCAGCGCAAGCATGATGGGTCGTTGCGGTTGTGCATAGACTACCGGGCTTTGAACAAGCTGACCATCAAGAACAAGTACCCCATCCCATTCATTGCAGACTTGTTCGATCAACTTGGGAGTGCAAGGTGGTTCACCAAGCTGGATTTGAGGTCGGGCTACTATCAAGTCAGGATCGCGGAGGGAGATGAGCCAAAGATAGCATGTGTCACTCGGTATGGTTCATATGAGTTCTTGGTGATGCCTTTCAGACTCACGAACACCCCAGCAACATTCTACACCCTGATAAACAAGGTACTTCAGTCATTCCTTGATCGGTTTGTTGTGGTTTATTTGGATGACATTGTGATCTACAGCCAGACTTTGGGAGAGCATGTAGACCACTTGAGACAGGTGTTCGAGGTGTTGTGGGCGCACAAGCTGTTTGTCAAGAGGGAGAAGTGCTCATTCGCCCAGCAGGAGATCCCATTCCTTGGCCATAAAGTGGGAGGTGGCAAGATACGTATGGATGGAGGCAAGATACACGCCATCCTAGGGTGGTAACCACCAGCCAAGGTTACCGAGTTGAGATCATTCCTTGGGCTGGTTAACTACTATAGGCACTTCATCAAAGGTCACTCAGCAATAGCCATGCCATTGACTGACTTGCTCAAGAAAGGGAGAGCATGGGAGTGGAGCGCAGGGTGCTAGGAAGCCTTTGACAGGTTGAAACGGCCTGTGACCGAGGAGCCAATCTTGGCCTTGCCAGACCATGCCAAGCCGTATGAGGTGCATACGGATGCATCAAACTTTGCCATAGGGGGCGTGTTGATGCAGGAGGGACGTCTAGTCGCATTTGAGAGCAGGAAGCTGAACGAGACTGAGCACAAGTACATGGTCCAAGAGAAGGAGATGACTGCAATGGTGCACTGCTTGCGCACTTGGTGCCATTACCTATTGGGGTAGAGGTTCGTGGTGAGGACAGACAATGTGGCGACCAGCTACTTCCAGACACAGAAGAACCTGTCCCCCAAGTAGGCTAGATGGTAAGATTTTCTTGCAAAATTTGATTTCCAGATGGAATACAAGCCAGGACGGGTGAACCTAGTGGCAGATGCCCTGAGCAGGAAGGCTAACCTTGCTGCCATTAGCCAACCAGAGGGGTAACTGGTGCCGCGCATCAAAGAGGGACTTACGCATGATCCTACAGCGAAGGCTTTGATGGAGTACACCCAGCAAGGTAAGACTAGGCAGTTTTGGTTGTAGGATGGCTTGCTGTACACCGGGGACAGTAGACTATTTGTACCGCAGCATGGGAAGCTTCGCAAGGAAGTTTTGCAAGAATGCCATGATTCAAGATGGGCTGGACACCCCAGAGTGAGCTGTACCTTGGCGCTGATCAAGGACTAATACTATTGGCTGCATATGAGGGACGATGTGGAGGCCTATGTGAAGACTTGTCTTGTGTACCAACAGGACAAGGTGGAGCTCAAGAAACCAGGCGGTCTCTTGGAGCCATTGCCAGTGCCAGAGCGACCATGGGAGAGTGTTTCTCTAGACTTTATAGTCGGTCTACCCAAAGCAGAAGGGTTTGGAAGCATCATGGTAGTGGTGGACAGGTTTTCCAAGTATGGAATCTTCATTCCAGCAACCAAGGAGTGCCCAGCCGAGGAGGTAGCTCGATTATTCTTGAAGAACATGGTTAAGTACTAGGAAGTGCTGAGGACCATTCTTAGTGATCAGGACGGGCGTTTCACGGGCAGGTTCTGGACTGAGTTGTTCAAGCTGTTGGGTCAGACTTGAACTTTTCCACCAGCATGCATCCATAGATCGATGGGCAGACAAAGCGAGTAAATGGACTATTGGAGGTCTACCTCAAGCACTATGTGAGTGCCACACAACTGGCCAAAGCTACTAGACATTACGCAGTTTTCCTACAACTTGCAAAGGAGCGAAGCAACGAACCAGAGCCCATTTGAGGTTGTGACAGGGCAACAACCACTAACACCCAGTTCGATTGCTGTAGGTTATATAGGGCCGAATCCAATAGCATACAAGTTTGCCAAGGCATGGCAGGAGCAAACTGACTTGGCCAGAGTTTGTCTACACAACGCGGCCAAGAGGTCGAAGAAGTGGGCAGACCAGAAGAGTTGGGATGTGCAGTTCCAGGTTGGAGACTTGGTGTTGGTGAAGCTGGATCTCATTGTGCACCATAGGGGGCTGCGCAAAGGCCTAGTCCAGAGGTATGAGGGACCTTTCCGAGTAGTCAAGAGGGTAGGCAAGGTTGCCTACAAGCTGGATATGCCACCCAAGCCGAGGGTACACCCGGTGTTCCATACGAGCATGCTCAAGCCGTTCCATGAGGATGCGGGAGATCCAGGATGGGTAGAGTCAAAACGTGTGCCATTGGGAGCAACGACCTCATATGAGAAGGAGGTCCACAGCATCTGGCTGACCAGGAGGTGAGACGGAAGAACTATCAACCAAGACATGAGTAGTTGGTGCACTGGAAGGGACTTCCAAACAGTGAGACGAGCTGGGAACCAGCAGATGACTTATGGCAATTTAGGGACCAGATCAGGTAGTACCATGCAGAAGATGCAACGAGGGCATTATGCAATTAGGTGGGGGAGAATGTCATGCCCTGGGCGGGCACGCCAGGCACATCAGGTAGACCAGCAGGTGAGCCAGAGGTTATGGCCCACAGACCAGGCATGTTGGCAGGTATCTGTGCGCAAAGCCTAGCAAATGAGTTCAGAACGCCCGTCCAACTTGCAGGCCAGCCCATGAGACCAAGGCCTAGCATACAAGATGCTCGCACCACATCCAGAAGGGCCCAAGGTGCTGGACATGTAAGGGAAGCTTCTGGAAGCAGGCAGGATCAGCAAGAGCATCCTGGCAGATTTGGTTGACCCTAAAAATTAGGAGTTAGCATCCTGATTGATTGTAATCTGTATAATCCCATGATTTTAGCCTCTATTCTAGGGATATTGCCATTAAGTTGTAGCTGGAGCCTCAACTATAAATAAAGGGCTGCTCCACCCTCATTTGTACACCATCAAACACTTCTGTTTCAGTGAATACAAGAGCATTTCCAAAATTCTTTCTTCTTATCCTGTTTCTCTTTAACTTGCGTAATCAGCCCTTCCCATTGTTCTAGTGCCTACACGCTTGTGTTTTAGGCTGACTTAGGCATAAAAGAGGAGATTCCAAGCCTAAGGCCGCTCGGTTTCTAAGTCTAAGGTCGGAGCCCATGACACTTGCACGCTCATTTCATGGGTTGCCTTAGGCATACAGAGTTCATTCCATGTCTAAGCATATGGACTTCATTCCTAGTCTAAGAGTTTGAGCCATGGTGCACATGCTGGGCTAGGGCATGCGCTGGTGCCGCATTTTTTTCGCCAGGGCCACCATCGTCGGAAAGCCTAACCAGCAGCTTTGGGGGTTCCAGCGATTGGGGGGCCGGGGGGTATGCACACATGATGTGCGATGGGTGCTGGTACTTGGCCTTTATATTGGCCCCCTATCCCTCATCAAACCTCGAGAACTCACACCCTCTTAAAGAGCATTTGAGATTTTATAGGTTTTCTGCTAGTAGCCATTAAAGTGGCTAAAATGGGGACACTTTTTTCAAATGGTCACAAAATCTTCTCCACTTCGAGTTTTTAGCTAAATTATTTTGTGCATGCCAAAAAAAATACAAGGATCACCTCTACCAAATTTGGGGACAAAATGCTTTCTAAAAAAATTTAAAAAAATCCCGAACCGTAAAAAGTTTCAAAAATCATGAAAAATAGAAAATGGGTCGTCTTGCCACGAAACTTCACATGAAGGCGTAGGGGACCATTGTATGAATTTACAAGCTATAAAAATGGCATTGGCATGGCAGAAATATGAAGATGTGCCTGAACCCACCTACCACCCATTCGATCCCCGACTTGCGCATCCTGCCCCTCTGGCCGGCTGAGCGTCTGCACGCTCGTTTAATGGGTTGACTTAGGCATACGGAGTTCATCCCTAGTCTAAGCGTATGGAGTTCATTCCCAATCTAAGATTAGACCAGACTGAGGGTTGGGACAGCAAGATCGGCAGCATGTAGGGGGGACCGAGTCGATCCCCGGCTTACTCATTCTGCCTCTCCGGTCGGCTGAGTGCCCACACGCCTGTTTCATGGGTTGGCTTAGGCATAGGGAGTTCATTCCATGTCTAAGCCCTAGCTGGATCAAGGGTTGTGGTAGCGAGATAGGCAGCATGCAGAGGGGGACCGAGCCCATCCCTGGCTTATGCATTATGCCTCTCCGGTCGCTCAGTGCCCGAACGTTCATTTCGTGGGTTGACTTAGGCATACAGAGTTCATTCCCAGTCTAGGATCAGACCGGACCGAGGGTTGTGGTAGTAGGATCGACAGCACGCAGTGGGGGATCGGGTTGGTCCTTGGCTTGCTTATTCTACCTCTCCGGCCGGCTGAGCGCCCGCACGTTCATTTCATGGGTTGGCTTAGGCATACGGAGTTCGTTCCATGTCTAAGTATATGGAGTTCATTAACAGACCGAGGGTTACGGTAGCAGGACCAGTAGCAGGATCGACAGCACGTAGGGGGGACTGAGTCATCCTCGACCTGCACATTCTGCCTCTCTGGTCGGTCGCTCCGATAGGCTGAGTGCCCGCACACTCGTTTCATGGGTTAACTTAGGCATACAGAGTTCATCCCCAGTCTAAGCATATGGAGTTCATTCCCAATCTAAGATCGAACTGGACCGAGGGTTGTGACAGTAGGATCGGTAGCACGCAGGGGGGACCGGGACGATCCTCGGCTTGCGTATTCTGCCTCTCCGGCTGGCTGAGCGCCCGCATGCCCGTTTCATTGGTTGGCTTAGACATAGGGAGTTCATTTCATATCTAAGCCCTAGCCGGACCGAGGGTTGTGGCAACAGGACTGACAGCACATAGAGGGGGACCGGGTCGATCCCCTGCTTGCACATTCTACCTCTCCGGCCGGCTGAGCACCCGCATGCTCGTTTCGTGGGTTGGTTGAGGCATACTGAGTTCATTCCTTGTCTAAGAGTTTAAGCCACGATGCACATTCCCAGTCTAAGAGTTTGAGCCACGATGCACATGCTGGGCTCGAGCATGTGCTGGTGCCGTATTTTTTTCACCCGGGGCACCATCGTCGGAGCATCACCGGAGCATCGTCGAGAGCCTAACTGGCGGCATTGGGGGTTCTGGCGATTGGAGGGTCCGGGGGGCTGTGCGCCCATGATGTGCGATGGGCACTGGTACTTGGCCCTTATATTGGCTCCTATATTGGCCCCTATCCCTCATCAAACCTCGAGAACTCACACCCCCTTAAAGAGCATTTGAGATTTTATAGGTTTGTTGCCAGTAGCCATTAAAGTGTCTGAAATGGGGACATTTTTTTCAAACGGTCACAAAATCTTCTCCACTTTGAGTTTTTAGCTGAATTCTTTTGTGCTTGCCAACAAAAATACAAGAATCACCTCTACCAAATTTGGATACAAAACACTTTTTTAAAAAATTTTAAAAAATCTCGAACCGTAAAAAGTTTCAAAAATAATGAGAAATAGAAACGGTTCGTCTTGCCATGAAGTTTATTCCATATCTAAGCCCCAGCTGGACCGACGGTTGTGGCAGCAGGACTGGCAGCGGGATCGACAGCATGCACAGGGGGACCGAGATGATCCCCGACTTGCGCATTATGCCTCTCCAGCCGGCTGAGTGCTCGTATGCTGATTTCGTGGGTTGGCTTAGGCATACGAAGTTCATCCCCAGTCTAAGCATACGGAGTTTATTCCCAGTTTAAGATCAAATCAGACTGAGGGTTGCGACAGTAGGATCGGTAGCACACAAAAGGGACTAAGCCGATCTCTGACTTACGCATTTTGCCTCTTCGACTGGCTAAGCACCCGTACGCCCATTTCGTGGGTTGGCTTAGGCATAGGGAGTTCATTCCATATCTAAGCGCCAGTTGGACCAAGGGTTGTGGCAGCGGGACCGGTAGCATGCAGAGAGGGACCGAATCGATCCTCGACTTGCGCATTATGCCTCTCCGATCGGCTCAGTGCCCGAACGCTCGTTTCATGGGTTGTCTAAGCATACAGAGTTCATTCGCAGTCTAAGATAAGATCGGACCGAGGGTTAAGTAGCAAGACCAGTAGTAGGATCGGTAGCACACAAAGGGGACCGGGTCGATCCTCGGCTTACGCATTCTGCCTCTCCGGTCGGTCACACCGATAGGCTGAGTGCCCGCAAACTCGTTTCATGGGTTAACTTAGGCATACGGAGTTCATCCCCAGTCTAAGCATACGGAGTTCATTCCCAATCTAAGATCAAACCGAACCGAGGGTTCTGGCAGCAAGATCGATAGCACGCAAGAAGGATCGAGCTGATCCTCGGCTTGCGCATTCTGCCTCTCCAGTCGGCTGAGTGCCCGCACGCCCATTTCATGGGTTGTGGCAGTGGGACCGACAGCATGCAGAGGGGGACCAGGTCGAACCCCGGCTAACATATTCTGCTTCTCCGGCTGGCTGAGCGCCCGTATGCTTGTTTCATGGGTTGGCTGAGGCATATGGATTTCATTCCATGTCTAAGAATACGGAGTTCATTCCCAGTCTAAGAGTTTGAGCCACGGTGCACATGCTGGGCTCAGGCATGTGCTAGTGCCGCATTTTTTTCGCACAAGGCACCATCGTCGGAGCATCGTCTGAGCATCGCTGGAGAGCCTAACCGACGGCATTGGGGGTTCCGACGATTGGGGGGCCGGGGGGTGTGCACACATGATGTACGATGGGTGCTAGTACTTGGCCCTTATTTTGGCCCCCTATCCCTCATCAAACCTCGAGAACTCACACCCCCTTAAAGAGCATTTGAGATTTTATAGGTTTGCTGCCAGTAGCCATTAAAGTGTTTGAAATGGGGACACTTTTCTCAAACAGTCACAAAATCTTCTCCACTTTGAGTTTTTAGCTGAATTTTTTTATGTGTGCCAAAAAAAAATACAAGAATCACCTCTACCAAATTTGGGGACAAAACTCTTTCTAAAAAAATTTTAAAAAATCCCGAACCGTAAAAAGTTTCAAAAATTATGAAAAATAGAAAACGGGTCGTCTTGCCACGAAACTTCACTTGAAGGTGTAGGGGACCATTGTATGAATTTACAAGCCATAAAAATTGCATTGGCATGGTAGAAATATGAAGATGTGCTTGAACCCACTAACCACCCGTTCGATCCCCGGCTAGCGCATCCTACCACTCTGGTCGGCTGAGCGTTCGCATGCTCATTTCATGGGTTGACTTAGGCATATGGAGTTCATCCCTAGTCTAAGCATACGAAGTTCATTCCCAGTCTAAGATCAGACCGGACTGAGGGTTACGGCGATAGGATCGGCAGAATGTATGGGGGATTGGATCGATCCAAGGCTTGGGCATTCTGCCTCTCCGACTGGCTGAATGCCCGCACGCCCGTTTCATGGGTTGGCTTAGGCATAGGAAGTTCATTCCATGTCTAAGCCTCAGCCGAACCGAGGGTTGTGGCAACAGGACTGATAGCATGCAGAGGGGGATCGAGCCGATCCCCGGCTTGCCCATTATGCCTCTCCGATTGGCTCAATGCCCGTACGCTCGTTTCGTGGGTTGACTTAGGCATACGGAGTTCATTCCCAATCTAAGATCAGGTCAGACCGAGGCTTGCGGTAGCAGGATCGACAGCATGTAGGGGAGATCGGGCCGGTTCCCGGCTTGCGCATTCTGCCTCTCCGACTGGTTGAGCGTTGGCACGCTTGTTTCATAGGTTAGCTTAGGCATACAGAGTTCATTCCATGTCTTAGCATATAGAGTTCATTCCCAGTCTAAGATCAGACCAAACTGAGGGTTGCGGTAGTAGGACCAGCAACAGGATCAACAGCATACAGAGGGGGATCAGGCCGATCCTCAGCTTGCGCATTCTGCCTCTCCGACTTCCTGAGCGCTCGCACACTCGTTTTGTGGGTTGGCTTAGGCATACGGAGTTCATTCCATGTCTAAGCCCCAGTCGGATCGAGGGTTGTGGCAGCAAGACCGACAGTGGGATCGACAGCACGTAGAGGGGGATCGGGCTTATCCATGGCTTGGGCATTATGCCTCTCCGATTGACTCAGTGCCTGAACGGTTGTTTTGTGGGTTGACTTAGGCATACAGTGTTCATTCACAGACTAAGATCAGATCGGATTAAGGGTTGCGACAGTAGGATCGACACCACGCTGGGGGGACCGGGCCAATCCATGGCTTGTGCATTCTGCCTCTCCGACCAGCTGAGCACCCGTACGCTCGTTTCGTGGGTTGGCTTAGGCATACGGAGTTCATTCCATGTCTAAGCATATGGAGTTCATTCTCAGTCTAAGATCGGATCGGATCAGGGTTACGGTAGCAGGACCAGCAGCAGGATCGACAGCACGCATTGGACGGATCGGGTCAATCTCTGACTTATGCATTCGACCTCTCCGATCGGCTGAACACCCATACGCTCGTTCTATGGGTTGACTTAGGCATACAGTGTACATCCCCAGTCTAAGCATACGGAGTTCATTCCCAATCTAAGATCGAACCGGACCGAAGGTTGTGGCAGCAGGATTAGTAGCAGGTAGGGGGGATCGGGTCGATCCTCGGCTTGTGATTCTGCCTCTCCGGTCAGCTGAGCACCCGCACACCCATTTTGTGGGTTGGCTTAGGCATAGGGAGTTCATTCCATTTCTAGGCCCCAGCCAGACCGAGGGTTGTGGCAGTCGGACCGACAGCACGTAGAGGGGGACTGGGCCAATCCCCGGCTTGCACATTCTACCTCTCCGACCGACTGAGCGCCCGCACACTCGTTTTGTGGGTTGGCTTAGGCATACGGAGTTCATTCCCAGTCTAAGAGTTTGAGCCAGGGTGCACATGCTGGGCTAGGGCATGTGCTGGTGCCGCATTTTTTTCGCTCGGGGCACCATCACCGGAACATCGTCAGAGAGCCTAACTAGCGGCATTGGAGGTTTCAACGATTAGGGGGTGGGGGGGTGTGCGCACATGATGTGCGATGGGTACTGGTACTTGGCCCTTATATTGGCCCCCTATCCCTCATCAAACCTCAAGAACTCACACCTCCTTAAAGAGCATTTGAGATTTTATAGATTTGCTGCCAGTAGCCATTAAAGTGTCTGAAATAGGGACACTTTTTTCAAACGGTCACAAAATCTTCTCCACTTTGAGTTTTTAGATCAATTTTTTTGTGCATTTCAACAAAAAAACAAGGATCACCTCTACCAAATTTGGGGACAAAACTCTTTCTAAAAAAATTTTAAAAAATCTCGAACTGTAAAAAGTTTTGAAAATCATGAAAAATAGAAAATGGGTCATCTTGCCATGAAACTTCACATGAAGGCATAGGGGACCATTGTATGAATTTACAAGCCATAAAAATGGCATTGGCACAGCAGAAATATGAAGATGTGCTTGAACTCACTTACCACCCGTTCGATCCCCGGCTTACGCAACCTGCCTCTCTGGTCGACTGAGCGCCCGCACGCTTGTTTCATGGGTTGACTTAGGCATACGGAGTTCATCCCTAGTCTAAGCATACGGAGTTCATTTCTAGTCTAAGATCGAACCGGGCCGATCCCCGACTTACGCATTCTGCCTCTCCGACCTGCTGAGCGCCCGCATGCCCGTTTCGTGGGTTAGCTTAGGTATAGGGAGTTTATTCCATGTCTAAGCCCCAACCGGACCGAGGGTTATGGCAGCGAGACCGACAAGCACGTAGAGGGGGATTGAGCTGATCCCCGGCTTGCGCATTATGCCTCTCCGACTGGCTCAGCACCTGCACGCTCGTTTCATGGGTTGACTTAGGTATATGGAGTTCATTCCCAGTCTAAGATCAGACCGGATCGAGGGTTGTGGCAGTAGGATCGACAGCATGCAGGGGGGGATCAGGTCGATCCCCGACTTACGCATTCTATCTCTCCGGTCGGTTGAGCGCCCGTATGCTTGTTTTATGGGTTGGCTTAGGCATACGGAGTTCATTCCATGTCTAAGCATACGGAGTTCATTCCCAGTCTAAGATCGGATCGAACCGAGGGTTGTGGTAGCAGGACCAGTAGCAGGATCGACAGCACGCAAGAGGGGATCGGGCCGATCCCCGGCTTGCGTATTCTGCCTCTCTGACTGGCTGAGCGCCCGCATGCTCGTTTCGTGGGTTGGCTTAGGCATACAGAGTTCATTCCATGTCTAAGCCCCAACCGAACTGAGGGTTGTGGTAGCAGGACCGGCAGCGAGATCGGTAGCACGTAGAGGGGGACTGGGCTAATCCCCAGCTTATGCATTATGCCTCTCCGATCGGCCTCTCCAGTCAACTGAGCTACTGCACGCTCTTTTTATGGGTTGACTTAGGCATACGGAGTTCATCCCCAGTCTAAGTATACAGAGTTCACTCCCAGTCTAAGATCGGATTGGACCGATGGTTGCGGTAGTAGGATCTACAGCATGCAGGGGGGACCGAGCTGATCCTCGGCTTGGGCATTCTGCCTCTCCGGCCGACTGAGAGCCCACACGCTCGTTCCGTGGGTTCGCTTAGGCATAGGGAGTTCATTCCATGTCTAACCCCCAGCCAGATCGAGGGTTGTGGCAGCGGGATCGGCATCACATAGAGAGGGATCGAGCCGGTCCCCGGCTTGCGCATTATGCCTCTTTGGCTAGCTCAGCGCCTAAACGATTGTTTCATGGGTTGACTTAAGCATACGTAGTTCATTCCCAGTCTAAGATCAGACCGGACCGAGGATTGTGGCAGTAGGATCGACAGCACGCAGGAGGGATCGGGTTGGTCCCTGGCTTGCACATTTTGCCTCTCCGGTCGGCTGAGTGCCCACATGCTCGTTTCATGGGTTGGCTTAAGCATACAAAGTTCATTCCATGTCTCAGCATACGGAGTTCATTACCAGTCTAAGATCAGACCGGACGGAGGCTTGCGACAGCAGGACCAACAGCAAGATCGATAACACGCAGAGGGGACCGAGCCGATCCCCGGCTTGCGCATTCTGCCTTTTCGTCCAGCTGAGCGCCCGCACACTCGTTTCATGGGTTGACTTAGGCATACGGAGTTCATCCCCAGTCTAAGCATACGGAGTTCATTCGCAGTCTAAGATCGAACCGGATTGAGGGTTGTGACAGTACGATCGGCAGCACGCAGAGGGGGACCAAACTGATCCCCGGCTTGCTCATTCTACCTCTCTGGCTGAATAAGCACCCGCATGCTCATTTTTTGGGTTGGATTAGGCATACGGAGTTCATTACATGTCTAAGCCCCAGTCGGATCGAGGGTTATGGCAGCAGGACCGGTAGCGGGATCGGTAGCACGTAGAGAGGGATCAGGCTGATCCCCGGCTTGTGCGTTATACCTCTCCGATCGGCCTCTCCGGCCGACAGAGCGCTCGCACGCTCATTTCGTGGGTTGGCTTAGGCATACGAAGTTCATTCCATGTTTAAGCCTCAGCCAGACTGAGGGTTATGGCAGCAGGACCGGCAGCGGGATCGATAGCACACAGAGGGGGACCGAGCTAATCCCCGGCTTGTGCGTTATGCCTTTCCGACTGGTTGAGCGCCCGAATGCTCGTTTCATGGGTTGACTTAGGCATACGAAGTTTATCCCTAGTCTAAGCAAATGGAGTTCATTCCCAGTCTAAGATCGGATCGGATCGAGGGTTGTGGCAGCAGGATCGGTAGCATACAGGGGGGACTGGACCGATCCCCGGCTTACGCATTCTGCCTCTCCGGCCAGTTGAGCGCCCGTATGCCCATTTAGTGGGTTAGCTTAGGCATAGGGAGTTCATTCCATGTCTAAGCCCCAGCGGAACTGAGGGTTGTGGTAGTGGGACCGGTAGCACGTAGAGAGGGACCGAGCCTATCCCTGACTTGCGCATTATGCCTCTTCGGTCGGCTCAACGCCCGAACGCTCGTTTCGTGGGTTGACTTAGGCATACGGAGTTCATTCCCAGTCTAAGATTGGACCAGACTGAGGGTTGCGGTAGCAGGATCGACAGCATGCAGGGGGGATCAGGTCGGTCCCCAGCTTGCACATTCTGCCTCTCCGGCTGGTTGAGCACCCGCACGCTCGTTTCATGGGTTGTCTTAGGCATACGGAGTTCATTCCATGTCTAAGCATATAGAGTTCATTCGTAGTCTAAGATCGGACTGGATCAAGGCTTGCGGTAGTAGGACTAGTAGCAGGATCTGCAACACGCAGAGGGGACCGGGCCGATCCCCGTCTTGCACATTCTGCCTCTCCGGTCGGCTGAGCGCACGCACACTCGTTTCGTGGGTTGACTTAGGCATACGGAATTTATCCCCAGTCTAAGCATATGGAGTTCATTCCTAGTCTAAGATCGAACCAGTCCGAGGGTTGCGACAGCAGGATCGATAGCACGTAGGAGGGACCGGGCCAATCCCCGGCCCGTGCATTCTGCCTCTCCGGTCGGCTGAGCGCCCGAACGCCCGTTTCGTGGGTTCGCTTATGCATAGGGAGTTCATTCCATGTCTAAGCCCCAGCCGGACCGAGGGTTGTGGCAGCAGGATCTGCAGCACACAGAGGGGGATCGGGCCAATCCCCGGCTTGCGCATTCTACCTCTCCGGCTGGCTGAGCGCCCGCACGCTCGTTTAATGGGTTGGCTTAGGCATACGAAGTTCATTCCATGTCTACGCATACGGAGTTCATTCCTAGTCTAAGAGTTTAAGCCACGGTGCACATGCTGGGCTCGAGCATGTGCTGATGCCACATTTTTTTCGCCCGGGGCACCATCGTCGGAGCATCGTCGGAGAGCCTAACTGGCGATATTGGGGGTTCCGGCGATTGGGGGGGCTGGGGGGTGTGCGCACATGATGTGTGATGGGTGCTGGTACTTGGCCCTTCTATTGGCCCCCTATCCCTCATCAAACCTCGAGAACTCACACCCCCTTAAAGAGCATTTGAGATTTTATAGGTTTGCTGCCAGTAGCCATTAAAGTGTCTGAAATGGAGACACTTTTTTCAAATGGTCACAAAATATTCTCCAGTTTGAGTTTTTAGCTGAATTTTTTTATGCATGCCAACAAAAATACAAGGATTATCTTACCAAATTTGGGAACAAAACTCTTTCTAGAAAAATTTTAAAAAATCCCGAACCGAAAAAAGTTTTGAAAATCGTGAAAAATAGAAAATGGGTCGTCATGCCATGAAACTTCACATGAAGGCATAGGGGACCAATGTATGAATTTAAAAGCCATAAAAATGGCATTGGCATGGCAGAAATATGAAGATGGGCATGCACCCTCCTACCACCCGTTCGATCCCCGGCTTGCGCATCCTACCTCTCTTGTCGACTGAGCGTCCGCACGCTCGTTTCATGGGTTGACTTAGGCATATGGAGTTCATCCCCAGTCCCAGCATACGGAGTTCATTCACAGTCTAAGATCAAACCAATCCAAGGGTTACGGCAATAGGATCAGCAGCACGTAGGGGGGGCCGGGTTGATCTCCGACTTACTCATTCTACCTCTCCAGCTGGCTGAGCGCCCGCACGCTTGTTTCGTGGGTTGGCTTAGGCATAGGGGGTTCATTCCATGTCTAAGCTCCAGTCAGACTGAGGGTTGTGGCAGCGGGACTGGCAGCATGCAGAGGGGGATCGGGCCGATCCCTGGCTTGTGCATTATGCCTCTCCGACCGGCTTAGCACCCGTACGCTCGTTTCGTGGGTTGACTTAGGCATACGGAGTTCATTCCCAGTCTAAGATTAGATCAAACTGAGGGTTGCGACAGCAAGATCGACAGCACGCAGGGGGGATCAGACCAGTCCCCGACTAGCGCATTCTACCTTTTCAGTCGGTTGAGCGTCCACATGCTCGTTTCGTGGGTTGGTTTAGGCATACGGAGTTCATTCTCAGTCTAAGATCGGATCAGATCGAGGCTTACGGTAACAAGAACATTAGTAGGATCAGCAGTACGCAGAGGGGATCGGGTATTCTGTCTCTCCGACCGACTGAGTGCCCGTACACTCGTTTCGTGGGGTGGCTTAGGCATACGGTGCTCATTCCATGTCTAAGCCCTAGTCAGACCGAGGGTTATGGCAGCAGGACTGGCAGCAGGATCGGTAGTACGCAGAGAGGGATCGGGCTGATCCTTGGCTTACACATTATGGCTCTTCGATCGGCCTCTCTGGCCAACTGTGTGCCCGCACGCTCGTTTCGTGGGTTGACTTAGGCATACGGAGTTCATCCCTAGTCTAAGCATACAGAGTTTATTCCGAATCTAAGATTGAACCGGATCGAGGGTTGTCGTAGCAGGATTGGTAGCACACAGTGGGGACTGAGCTGATCCCAGGCTTGCGCATTCTGCCTCTCCGGCTGGCTGAGCGCCCGTACGTCCATTTCATGGGTTGGCTTAGGCATAGGGAGCTCATTCCATGTCTAAGCCCCAGCCGGATCGATGGTTGTGGCAGCGGGACTGGCAGCACACAGAGAGGGATCGAGCTGATCCTCAGCTTGTGCATTATCCCTCTCCGACTGACTCAGCACCTGAACGCTCGTTTCATAGGTTGACTTAGGCATACGGAGTTCATTCCCAGTCTAAGATCAAACCAAACCGAGGGTTGCGGTTGTAGGATTGACAACATGCAGGGGCCACTGGACCGGTCCCCAGCTTGCGCATTCTGCCTCTCCGGTCGGTTGAGCACCCGCACGCTCGTTTCGTGGGTTCACTTAGGCATACGGAGTTCATTCCCAATCTAAGATCGGATCGGACTGAGGGTTGCGGTAGCAGGATCGACAGCACGTAGGGGGGATCGGGTCGATCCCTAGCGTGTGCATTCTACCTCTTCATTCGGTTGAGCGCCCGCACGCTTGGTTCATGGGTTGACTTAGGCATACGGAGTTCATTCCCAGTCTAAGATTGGATCAAATTAAGGGTTGGCACAGTAGGATCGGTAGCACGTAGGGGGGATTGGGCCGATCCCCTTATTGCGCATTCTACCTCTCTGATCGGCTGAGCACCCGCACGCCCATTTCATGGGTTGGCTTAGGCACAGGGAGTTCATTCCATGTCTAAGCCCCAGTCGGACTGAGGGTTATGGCAGTGAGACTGGCAGGACATAGAGGGGGATCGGGCCAATCCTCGGCTTACGCATTATGCCTCTTCGACTGACTCAGCACCCGAACGCTCGTTTCATGGGTTGATTTAGGCATACGGAGTTCATTCCTAGTCTAAGATCGGCCTGGACCGAGGGTTGTGGTAGTAGGATTGACAACACGTAGGGGGCACTGGGCCGGTCCTTGACTTGTGCATTCTACCTCTCTGGTCGGCCCAGCGCCCGTACGCTCGTTTCGTGGTTTCGCTTCGACATACGGAGTTCATTCCATGTCTAAGCATACGGAGTTCATTCCTAATCTAAGATCAGATCAGACCGAAGGTTACGGTAGCAGGACCAGCAGCAGGATCGGCAACACGTAGGGGGGATCGGGCTGATCCCCAGCTTGCGCATTCTGCCTCTCCGACCGGCATCTCCGATCAACTGAGCGCCCGCACGCTTGTTTCATGGGTTGACTTAGGCATACAGACTTCATCCCCAGTCTAAGCATACGGAGTTCACTCCCAGTCTAAGATCGAACTGGATCGAGGGTTGCGATAACAAGATCGACAGCACGTAGGGGGGATCGAGCCGATCCCCGGCTTGTGCATTCTGCCTCTCCGGTCAGTTGGCTTAGGCATAGGGAGTTCATTCCATGTCTAAGCCCCAGTCGGACCAAGGGTTGTGGCAGTGGGACCGGTAGCACATAGAGGGGGATCGGGCTGATCCCCAGCTTGTGCATTCTGCATCTCTGACCGGCTGAGCACCCACACACTCGTTTCGTGGGTTGGCTTAGGTATACAGAGTTCATTCCATGTCTAAGCATATGGAGTTCATTCCCAGTCTAAGAGTTTGAGCCACGGTGCACATTCTGGGCTAGGGCATATGCTGGTGCCACATTTTTTTCACCCGGGGCACCATCGTCGGAGCATCGCCGGAGAGCCTAACTGGCAGCATTAGGGGTTCTGACGATTGAGGGGGTCGGGGGGTGTGCGCACATGATCGGACCGGACCGAGGGTTGCGGTAGTAGGATCGAAGCACGTAAGGGGCACCAGGCTGGTCCCCGACTTATGCATTCTGCCTCTGCGGCTGGCTTAGCGCCCGTATGCTTGTTTCGTGGGTTCGCTTAGGCATACGGAGTTCATTCAATGTCTAAGCATATAGAGTTCATTCCCAATCTAAGATCGAATCAGACCGAGGGATGCGACAGCAGGACCAGCAGCAGGGTCAGCAACACGTAGGGGGGACCAGGCCGATCCCCGACTTGCGCATTCTGCCTCTCCGACCGACCTCTCCGACTGGCTGAGCGCCGCACGCTCGTTTCGCGGGTTAACTTAGGCATACAAAGTTCATCCCAGTTTAAGCATACAGAGTTCATTCCCAGTCTAATATCAGACCAGACCGAGGGTTACAGCAGTATGATCGGTAGCACGTAGGGGGGACCGGATCGATCCCTGACTTGTGCATTCTACCTTTCCGATCGGTTGAGCGCTCACTCACCCGTTTCGTATGTTGGCTTAGGCATAGGGAGTTCATTCCATGTCTAAGCCCCAGTCGAACAGAGGGCTGTGGCAGTGGGACCAGCAGCACGTAGAGGGGGACCGGGCCGATCCCTGGCTTTCACATTATGCCTCTCCGACTGGTTCAGCGCCCGCACGCTTGTTTCGTGGGTTGACTTAGGCATACGGAGTTAATTCTCAGTCTAAGATTGGGTCGGATTGAAGGTTGCAACAGCAAGATCGACAGTACGTAGGGAGGGACCAGTCGATCCTCGACTTGCGCATTCTGCCTCCCCGACCGGCTGAGCGCCCACACGCGCATTTCATGGGTTGGCTTAGGTATATAGAGTTCATTCCATGTCTAAGCATACAGAGTTCATTCCCAGTCTAAGATCGGACCAGACCGAGGGTTACGGCAGCAGGACCAGTAGCAGGATCGGCAGCACGTAGGGGGGATCGGGTCGATCCCTAGCTTTCGCATTTTGCCTCTCTGACCGGCTGAGCGCCAGCACGTTCGTTTCATGGGTTGGCTTAGGCATACGGAGTTCATTCCATGTCTAAGCCCCAGTCGGATTGAGGGTTGTGGTAGCAAGACTGGTAATGAGATCGGTAGCACACAAAAGAGGATCGGGCTAATCCCTAGCTTGCGCATTATGCCTCTTCGGTCGACCTCTCTGGTCGACTCAGCGCTCACACGCTCGTTTCATGGGTTGACTTAGGCATATGGAGTTCATCCCCAGTCTAAGCATACGGAGTTCATTCCCAGTTTAAGATTGAACTGGACCGAGGGTTGTGGCAGCAGGATCGACAGCATGCAGGGGGGACCAGGCAGATCCCCAGCTTGCTTATTCTGCCTCTCCGACAGGCTAAGTGCCCGCACGCTCGTTTTGTGGGTTGGCTTAGGCATACGGAGTTCATTCCATGTCTAACATACGGAGTTCATTCCCAGTCTAAGATTTTGAGCCACGATGCACATACTAGGCTCGGGCATGTGCTGGTGCCGCATTTTTTTTGCCCGGGGCACCATCGTCAGAGTATCACCGGAGAGCCAAACCGACGACATTGGGGGTTCCGGCGATTGGGGGGGCTGGGGGGTGTGCGCACAAGATGTGCGATGGGTGCTGGTACTTGGCCCTTATATTGGCCCCTTATCCCTCATCAAACCTCGAGAACTCACACCCCCTTATGGCAG
This sequence comes from Durio zibethinus, assembly GCF_047325235.1. NCBI lineage: Eukaryota > Viridiplantae > Streptophyta > Magnoliopsida > Malvales > Malvaceae > Durio > Durio zibethinus. The sequence goes on along the minus strand of NC_143168.1, from coordinate 2,903,106 downwards.
CAAGACCGACAGTGGGATTGGCAGCACGCAGAGGGGGACCGAGCCGATCCCCGGCTTGCGCATTATGCCTCTCCGGTCGGCTCAGTGCCCGCACGCTCGTTTTGTGGGTTGACTTATGCATACGGAGTTCATTCTCAGTCTAAGATCAGATCGAATTGATGGTTACAGTAGCAGGATTGACAGCACGCAGGGGGGATCGGGCCGATCCCCGGCTTGCGCATTCTGCCTCTCTGGTCGACTGAGTGCCCGCACGCTCATTTTGTGAGTTGGCTTAGGCATACGGAGTTCATTCCATGTCTAAGCCCCAGTCGAATCGAGGGTTGTGGTGGCAGGACCGATAGCAGGATCAGCAGCACGTCGAAGGGGACCGAGCTGATCCCCGGCTTGCGCATTATGCCTCTCTGATCGGCCTCTACGGTCGACTGAGCGCTCGTACGCTCGTTTCGTGGGTTGACTTAGGCATACGGAGTTCATCCCCAGTCTAAGCATACAGAGTTCATTCCAGTCTAAGATCGGACGAGACTGAGGGTTGCGGCAGCAGGATCCGCAGCACGCAAGGGGGATCAGGCCGATCCCTGGCTTGTGCATTCTGCCTCTCCGACCGGTTGAGCACTTGCACGCTTGTTTCGTGGGTTGGCTTAGTATAGGGAGTTCATTCCATGTGTATTCCCCAGTCGGACCGAGGGTTGTGGCAACGAGACTGGCAGCATGCAAAGAGGGACCGGGTCGATCTTCGGCTTGCGTGTTATGCCTCATCAGCTGACTCAATGCCCGCATGCTCATTTCGTGGGTTGACTTATGCATACGGAGTTCATTCCCAGTCTAAGATGAGACCGAACTGAGGGTTACGGTAGCAGGATCGACAGCACGCAGAGGGGGATCGGGTCGATCCCCGACTTGCGCATTCTACCTCTCTGACCGTCTCAGCGCCCGCACGCTCATTTCGTGGGTTGGCTTAGTCATACAGAGTTCATTCCATGTCTAAGCATACGGAGTTCATTCCCAGCCTAAGATTTTGAGCCACAGTGCACATGCTGGGCTCGGGCATGTTTTGGTGCCGTATTTTTTTTGCCTGTGGTACCATCATCGGAGCATCACCGAAGCATCACCGGAGAGCCTAACCGACGGCATTGGGGGTTCCGATGATTGGGGGGGCCGGGGGGTGTGCGTACATGATGTGCGATGGGTGCTGGTACTTGCATCATGGGCTCCGACCTTAGAGTCAGAAACCGTGTGGCCTTAGGCTTGGAATCTCCTCCTTTATGCCTAAGTCAGCCTAAAACACAAGCGTATGGGCACTAGAACAACGGGAAGGGTTGATTACGTAAGTTAAAGAGAAACAAGATATGAAGGTAGAATTCTGGAAATACTCTTGTATTCATTGAAACGAAAGTGTTTGATGGTGTACAAATGAGGGAGGAGCAGCCCTCTATTTATAGTTGAGGCTCCAGCTTACACTTAATGGCAATATCCCTAGAATAAAGGCTAAAATCATGGGATTATACAGATTACAATCAATCAGGATGCTAACTCCTGATTTTTAGGGTCAACCAAATCTGCCAGGATACTGCTACTGATCCTGCCTGCTTCCAGAAGCTTCCCTTGCGTGTCCAGCACCTTGGGCCCTTCTGATGTGGTGCGGGCAGCTTGTATGCCAGGCCTTGGTCTCATGGGCTAGCTGGCAAGTTTGGCGGGCATTCTGAACTTGTTTGCTAGGCTTTGCGCGTAGATACCCGCCAGCACGCCTGGTCTGCGGGCCTGAACCTCTGGCTCACCTGCTGGTGTGCCTGATGTGCCTAGCGTGCCCGCCCAGGGTGTGACATTCTCCCCCACCTGATTGTGCAACGCCTTCATTGCATCTTCTACATGGTATTACCTGATCTTGTCCCCGAACTGCCATAAGTCATCTGCTGGTTCCCAACTTGCCTCACTATCTGGAAGTCCCTTCCAGTGCACCAAGTACTCTTGTCTTGGCTAATAGTTCTTCCGTCTCACCTCCCGGTCAGCTATGATGCTGTGGACCTCCTTCTCATATGAGTCCCTTGCTCCCAATGGCGCACGCTTTGACTCTGCCCATCCTGGATCTCCGTCATCCTTATGGAATGGCTTGAGCATGCTCACATGGAACATCGGGTGTACCCTTGGCTTGGGTGGCATATCAGCTTGTAGGCAACCTTGCCTACCCTCTTGACTACTCGGAAAGGTCCCTTATACCTCCAAACTAGGCCTATGGGCAGCCCCCTATGGCGCACAATGGGATGCAGCTTCACCAATACCAAGTCTCCAACATGGAACTGCATGTTCCGCCCATTCTGGTCTGCCCACTTCTTCGACCTCTTGGCTGCCTTGTGTAGACAAACTCTGGCCAAGTTAGTTTGCTCCTGCCATGCCTTGGCAAACTTGTATGCTACTGGATTCGCCCCTATATAACCTACAGCAATCAAACCGGGTGCTAGTGGTTGTTGCCCTGTCATAACCTCAAATGGGCTTTGGTTCGTTACCTCGCTCCTTTGCAAGTTGTAGGAAAATTGCACAATATCTAGCAGCTTTGGCCAGTCCCTTTGTATGGCACTCACATAGTGCCTGAGGTAGACCTTCAATAGTCCATTCACTCGTTCTGTCTGCCCATTGGTTTGTGGATGCATGCTGGTGGAAAAGTTCAAGTCTGACCCCAACAGCTTGAACAACTCAGTCCAGAACCTACTCGTGAAACGCCCATCCCGATCACTAACAATGGTCATCGGCACTCCCCAATACTTAACCATGTTCTTCAGGAACAATCGAGCTACCTCCTCAGCTGGGCACTCCTTGGTTGCTGGAATGAAGATTCCATACTTGGAAAACCTGTCCACCACTACCATGATGCTTCCAAACCCTTCTACTTTGGGTAGACCGACTATAAAGTCTAGAGAAACACTCTCCCATGGTCGCTCTGGCACTGGCAATGGCTCCAAGAGACTGCCTGGTTTCTTGAGCTCTACCTTGTCCTGTTGGCACATAAGACAAGTCTTCACATAGGCCTCCACATCGTCCCTTATGTGCGGCCAGTAGTACCAGTCCTTGATCAACACCAAGGTACGGCTCACTCCGGGGTGTCCAGCCCACCTTGAATCATGGCATTCTTGCAAAACTTCCTTGCAGAGCTTCCCGTGCTACGACACAATCAGTCTACTTCCCCTGGTGTACAGTAAGCCAACCTGTAACCAAAATCGCCTAGTCTTACCTTGCTGGGCGTACTCCATCAAAGCCTTCGCTGTAGGATCTGCACAAGTCCCTCCTTGATGTGCGGCACCAGTGACCCCTCTAGTTGGCTAATGGCAGCAAGGTTAGCCTTCTTGCTCAGGGCATCTGCCACTAGGTTCACCCGCCCTAAATTGTACTTTATCTGGAAATCAAATTTCGTAAGAAAATCTTGCCATCTCGTCTGCTTAGGGGATAACTTCTTCTACGTCTGGAAGTAGCTGGTCGCCACATTGTCCGTCCTAACCATGAACCTCGACCCCAATAGGTAATGGCACCAAGTGCGCAAGCAGTGCACCACTACAGTCATCTCCTTCTCTTGGACCATGTACTTGCACTCAGTCTCATTCAGCTTCCTACTCTTGAACGCGACTGAACGTCCCTCCTGCATCAACACGCCCCCTATGGCAAAGTTTGATGCATCCGTATGCACCTTATACGGCTTGGCATGGTCTGGTAAGGCCCAGACTGGCTCTTCGATCACAGCCCGCTTCAACTTGTCAAAGGCTTCCTGGCACCCTGCGCTCCACTCCCATGCTTTCCCTTTCTTTAGCAAGTCAGTCAATGGCATGGCTATCGCTGAGTGACCTTTGATGAAGCACTTGTAGTAGTTGACCAGCCCAAGGAATGATCTCAACTCAGTGACCTTGGCTGGCGGTTGCCACTCCAGGATAGCATGTATCTTGCCTTCATCCATGCGTATCTTGCCACCTCCCACTATGTGGCCAAGGAACGGGATCTCTTACTGGGTGAATGAGCACTTCTCCCTCTTGACAAACAGCTTGTGCGCCTGCAACACCTCGAACACCTGTCTCAAGTGGTCTACATGCTCTCCCAAAGTCTGGCTGTAGATCACAATGTCATCCAAATAAACCATAACAAACCGATCAAGGAATGACTGAAGTACCTTGTTCATAAGGGTGCAGAATGTTGCTGGGGCATTCATGAGTCTGAAAGGCGTCACCAAGAACTCATACGAACCATACCAAGTGACACATGCTATCTTTGGCTCATCTCCCTCTGCGATCCTGACTTGATAGTAGCCTGACCTCAAATCCAACTTGGTGAACCACCTTGCGCTCCCAAGTTGATCGAACAAGTCCGCAATGAGTGGGATAGGATACTTGTTCTTAATGGTTAGCTTGTTCAAAGCTTGGTAGTCTATGCACAGCTGCAACAACCCATCATGCTTGTGTTGAAATAGAACCGATGCACCATAGGGTGCCTTCGATGGCCTGATGAAGCCAGCATCAACTAACTCTTTGAGCTGCTTCCTCAACTCCTCCAACTCTGGTGGAGACATTTGGTAAGGGGCTCTAGCTGGTGGCTTGGCCTCGAACACCAGCTCGATCTTGTGGTCCACCTCCCTCTTAGGTGGTAGCTTGCTAGGTAGCTTTGCGAGCATCACATCACTAAAGGTGTTCAGCACCTTTAGCACCTCCAAGGGTGACTCGATCTCTTTCTCCCTTGGCTCATCATATTTCAGGGCTGCCAAGAAGGTGTCTTCTTGTTTGCTTACCACCTTGGCAAATTGGTTGGTTGACACCACCCACGACCCAACTCCAGACCCTCTCTTTAATGGCACTAGGCATTGGCATCGTGCATCCAAGATGAAGACACAATCGGTAAAAGGCACAAGGAGGGCGTTAATCCGAACAAGGAAATCCAACCCAATCATAAACTCATAGTCATCAAGGGGGATTACTTCAATGGTCTCCTTGCCTTTCCAATCTCCAAGCTACAACTCCACTCCCCGCGCTACTCCAATGGCTGGAACTTCCTTGGAGTTCACCGTTTTGATGGTACCAGTCCCTTTCTGCACCTTTAGTCAGAGCTTCCGGGCTTTATCACCTGAAATAAAAAGATGTGAGGCACCTGTGTCCACCAGTGCACTCACCTTTTGACCTGTAACCATTAGATCCGTAAACATCAAGCCCTTTGGCTTACGGCTCCCCTTACTCTGGACAGCATTGAGCACCAACGACCCAAGCTTTGCTACCCCTGACTCTGGCTCCTCGTCAAACTCCTTGTCTACAGCAACCTGCTTGCCCTTCTGCTGGTAATTGCATGCTATGTGGCTCCCTCCACATAGGTAGCATGCTAGTGGCTCTCGGTTTCCTTTTGCTTTCCACTTAACTGCTAGTGGCTTTCTTTCACCATCCTTGGTTGAATGGTCTCGGTCTCCATCCTTGGACTCCCGATCATGGTCTTTCCCTTTAGACTGCTTCTTTTGATCTTTATCATCCCTTCCCTTACCCTTGGGCTTGGTATACTCGAACTTGTTCAGAGACTTAAACTCTATCAAGGCCTCGACAGTAGTTATGGCTTTAACCAAGTCATGAACTCCTCTCTTTTGTAGCTCATGCTTCACCCACGGCTTCAGCCCATCCATGAAAGCAAATAAGGCATCCTTCTTACCTAGCTATAAGATCTATAGCATCAGTTCAGAGAATTTCTGGACATACTCCCTTATGTCCCTTTACTGGCTCAGCCTGCACAACTTTGCCCGCGCCTCATCATCGGCATACTCTGGGCACTCCTTGGTTGCTGCAATGAAGATTCCATACTTGGAAAACCTGTCCACCACTACCATGATGCTTCCAAACCCTTTTGCTTTGGGTAGACCGACTATAAAGTCCAGAGAAACACTCTCCCATGGTCACTCTGGCACTGGCAATGGCTCCAAGAGATCGCCTGGTTTCTTGAGCTCCACCTTGTCTTGTTGGCACACAAGACAAGTCTTCACATAGGCCTCCACATCGTCCCTCATGTGCGGCCAGTAGTATCGATCCTCGATCAGTGCCAAGGTACGGCTCACTCTGGGTGTCCAGCCCACCTTGAATCATGGCATTCTTACAAAACTTCCTTGCGGAGCTTCCTGTGCTATGGCACAAACGGTCTACTGCCCCTGGTGTACAGCAAGCCATCCTGTAACCAAAACTGCCTAGTCTTACCTTACAGGGCGTACTCCATCAAAGCCTTGGCTATAGGATCATGCGCAAGCCCCTTCTTAATGCGTGGCACCAGTGACCCCTCTGGTTGGCTAATGGCAGCAAGGTTAGCCTTCGTGCTCAGGGCATCTGCCACTAGGTTCACCCGCCCCGGCTTGTACACCATCTGGAAATCAAATTCTGTAAGAAAATCTTGCCATCTCGCCTACTTGAGGGATAGCTTCTTTTGCGTCTGAAAGTAGCTGGTCGCCACATTGTCCGTCCTAACCATGAACCTCGACCCCAACAGGTAATGGTGCCAAGTGCGCAAGCAGTGCACCACTGCAGTCATCTCTTTCTCTTGGACCGTGTATTTGCGCTCAGTCTCATTCAGCTTCCTGCTCTCGAACGCGATTGGACGTCCCTCCTGCATCAACATGCCCCTTATGGCAAAGTCTGATGCATCCGTATGCACCTCATACGACTTGGCATGGTCTGGCCAGGCCAAGACTAGCTCCACGATCACAGCCCGCTTCAACTTGTCAAGGCTTCCTGGCACCCTGCGCTCCACTCCCATGCTTTCCCTTTCTTTAGCAAGTCAGTCAATGACGTGGCTATTACTGAGTGACCTTTGATAAAGCACCTGTAATAGTTGACCAGCCTAAGGAACGATCTCAACTCAATGACCTTGGTTGGCGGTTGCCACTCCAGGATGGCGTGTATCTTGCCTTCATCCATGCGTATCCTGCCACCTCCCACTATGTGGCCAAGGAACGGGATCTCCTGCTGGGTGAATGAGCACTTCTCCCTCTTGACAAATAGCTTGTGTGCCCGCAACACCTCAAACACCTGTCTCAAGTGGTCTACATGCTCTCCCAAAGTCTGGCTGTAGATCATAATGTCATCCAAATAAACCACAACAAACCGATCAAGGAATGACTGAATTACCTTGTTCATAAGGGTGTAAAATGTTGCTGGGGCGTTCGTGAGTTCGAAAGGCATCACCAAGAACTCATACGAACCATACCGAGTGACACATGCTGTCTTTGGCTCATCTCCTTCCATGATCCTGACTTAATAGTAGCCTAACCTCAAATCCAGCTTGGTGAACCACCTTGCGCTCCCAAGTTGATCGAACTAGTCCACAATCAGTGGGATGGGGTACTTGTTCTTGATGGTCAGCTTGTTCAAAGCCTGGTAGTCTCTGCACAGCCACAACGACCCATCATGCTTGTGCTGAAATAGAATCGATGCACCATAAGGTACCTTCAATGGCCTGATGAAGCCAGCATCAACTAACTCTTTGAGCTGCTTCCTCAACTCTTCCAACTCTGGTGGAGACATTCGGTAAGGGGCTCTAGCTGGTGGCTTGGCCTCGAACACTAGCTCGATCTTGTGGTCCACCTCCCTCTTAGGTGGTAGCTTGCTAGGTAGCTTTGCGGGCATCACATCACTAAAGGTCTTCAGCACCTTTAGCACCTCAAAGCATGACTTGGTCTCCTTCTCCCTTGGCTCATCATATTTCAGGGCTGCCAAGAAGGTGTCTTCTTGTCTGCTTACCGCCTTGGCAAATTGGATGGCTGACACCACCTGTGACCCAACTCCAGACCCTCTCTTCAATGGCACTAGGCATTGGCACTGTGCATCCAAGATGCAAACACAATCGGTAAAAGGCACAAGGAGGGCGTTAATCTGAACAAGGAAATCCAACCCAATCACAAACTCATAGTCGTCAAGGGGTATTACCTCAATGGTCTCCTTGCCTTTCCAGTCTCCAAGCTGCAACTCCACTCCTTACGCTACTCCAATGGCTGGAACTTCATTGGAGTTCACTGTTTTGATGGTACCAGTCCCTTTTTGCACCTTTAGTCATAGCTTTCGGGCTCTATCACCTAAAATAAAAAGATGTGAGGCACCTGTGTCCACCAGTGCACTCACCTTCTGACCCGCAACCATCAGATCCGTAAACATCAAGCCTTTTGGCTTGCGGCTCCTCTTACTCTAGACAACATTGAGCACCAACGACCCAAGCTTTGCTGCCCCTAACTCTGGCTTCTCGTCAGACTCCTTGTCTACAGCAGCCAGCTTGCCCTTTTACAGTAATTGCGCGTTACGTGGCTTCCTCCATATAGGTAGCATGCTAGTGGCTCTCAATCCCCTTTTGCTTTCCACTTGCCTGCTGGTGGCTTCCTCTCGCCATCCTTGGTTGAACAGTCTCGGTCTCGATCCTTGGACTCCTGATCATGGTCTTTCCCCTTGGACTGCTTCTTTTGGTCCCTATCATCCCTGCCCTTAACCTTGGGCTTGGTAGACTCAAACTTGTTCAGAGGCTTGAACTCTATCAAAGCCTCGGCAGTAGTCATGGCTTTAGCCAAGTCATGAACTCCTCTCCTTTGTAGCTCATGCTTCACCCATGGCTTCAGCCCATCCATGAAAGCAAATAAGGCGGCTTTCTCACCTAGATCCGAGATCTGTAGCATCAGTTCAAAGAATTTCTGGACATACTCCCTTATGTCCCCTTGCTGGCTCAGCCTGCGCAACTTTGCCCGCGCCTCATCATCGGTATACTCCGGGTAAAATTGTTCTCTGAACTCCTTTTGGAACTCTGCCCAGGTTCCAATCTTGGTGTGCCCACACCTGACATCATCACACCTGTGCCTCTACCACAATAAGGCTACATCAGTGAGATACATAGTAGCGGTGCTTACCTTTATTGCCTCATCTTGCGTGCCCATGGCCTGGAAGTACTGCCCCATACCCCAAAGGTAGTTAGGTACTTCCTTGGCCTCCCTAGTCCCCTTGAACTCCTTAGGCTTGGGGACATCCAATTTGGACTTGGACACTCCAGAAAACATGCCATTCCCAATGGCATCTTGTAAGCAACGAGCTCACTGGTAAGCTCCTCCATCCGTTGGCGCATGGCCTCTATGCCATCACGTAAGGTCAATATTTCAGCCTCCAAGGTCTGATTCTTTTGGGTGAACATGTCCAAGCCTTTGTTGAGAGTAGCTTGCAGCTCACTGTGGAACTCCTCCCTCATGGAGTCTAGCGATGCAATGTGAGTCTCTACCCCCTCAAGCTTCTCCCCCATGTCGTCCATGGTCACCTCCACTTTGGCCAGCCTACCATCCATGGTAGACCAGATATCTCTAGAACTGGCTTTCCTCCCTCTTCCACACCAATGCTCCTAGGCCTCTGGTTGTTGGTTAGTAGCATCACTTTGGGATGCCATCTCCTATAACTTGTACAACACAAACACGTAGAATCAAACTTGCTCTGATACCAACTGTCACGGGCTCTGACCATAGACTCAGAAACTGTGCCGTACGGCCTTAGGCTTGGAATCTCCTTCTTTATGCCTAAGTCAACCTAAAACACAAGTGTACGGGCACTAGAACAATAGGAAGGGCTGATTACCCAAGTTAAAGAGAAACATGATAAGAAGGCAGAATTCTGAAAATGCTCTTGTATTCACTGAAACATAAGTGTTTGATGGTGTACAAATGAGGGAGGAGCAGCCCTCAATTTATAGTTAAGGCTCTAGCTTACACTTAATGGCAATATCCCTAGAATAAAGGCTAAAATCATGGGATTATATAGATTACAATCAATCAGGATGCTAACTCCTGATTTTTAGGGTCAACCAAATCTGCCAGGATGCTACTGCTGATCCTGCCTGCTTCCAGAAACTTCCCTTGCATGTCCAGCACTTTGGGCCCTTCTAGATGTAGTGCGGGTAGCTTGTATGCTTGGCCTTGGTCTCATGGGCTAGCCTGCAAGTTGGGCGGGCGTTCTAAACTCGTTTACTCGGCTTTGCATGCAGATACCCGCCAGCATGCCTCGTTTATGGACCTCAACCTCTGGCTCGCCTGCTGGTGCGCCTGATGTGCCTGGCGCGCCCCTCTTAGGGTGTGACACTTGGCCCTTATATTGGCCCCCTATCCCTCATTAAACCTCAAGAACTCACAACCCCTTAGAGAGCATTTGAGATTTTATAGGTTTGCTGCCAGTAGCCATTAAAATGTCTGAAATGGGGACACTTTTTTCAAATGGTCACAAAATCTTCTCCACTTTGATTTTTTAGCTGAATTTTTTTGTGCATGCCAACATAAATACAAGGATCACCTCTACCAAATTTGGGGACAAAACTCTTTCTAAAATAAGTTTAAAAAATCTCAAACTGTAAAATGTTTCAAAAATAAAAAATGAGTCGTCTTGCCACGAAACTTCACATGAAGGCTTAGGGGACCATTGTATGAATTTACAAGCCATAAAAATGGCATTGGCATGGCAGAAATATGAAAATGTGCTTGAACCCACCTACCACCCATTCGATCCCTGATTTACGCATCCTGCCTCTCTGGTCGACTGAGCGCCCGTACCCTCATTTCGTGGGTTGACTTAGGCATACGGAGTTCATCCCCAGTCTAAGCATACGGAGTTCATTCCGAGTCTAAGATCAGACCGAACTGAGGGTTGCGGCAGCAGGATCGATAGCACGCAGGGGTGACCGGCTTGCGCATTCTACCTCTCCGACCGGCTGAGCACCCGCATGTCCATTCATGGGTTGGCTTAGGCATAGGGAGTTCATTCCATGTCTAAGCCCCAATCGGACCGAGGGTTGTGGCAGTGGGACCAGCAGCATGCAGAGGGGGGCTAGGCCAATCCTTGACTTGCGCATTATGCCTCTCCGGTCAGCTCAACGCTCGAATGCTCGTTTTGTCAGTTGACTCAGGCATACAGAGTTCATTCCTAGTCTAAGATCAAACCAGACCGAGGGTTGCGGTAGCAGGATCGACAGCTCGTAGGAGGGACCGGGCCGATCCTCAACTTACGTTTTCTACCTCTCCGGCTGGTTGAGTTCCTACACGCTCATTTCGTGGGTGGGCTTAGGCATACGGAGTTCATTCCATGTCTAAGCATACGGAGTTCATTCCTAGTCTAAGATCAGACCAGACCAAGGATTGTGGTAGTAGGACCAGCAGAAGGATTGACAGCACGCAGGAGGGACCAGGTCGATCCTTGGATTACGCATTCTGCCTCTCCAGTCGGCTGACTGCCAGCACATTCCTTTCGTGGGTTGGCTTAGGCATACGAAGTTCATTCCATGTCTAAGCCCCAGTTGGACTGAGGGTTGTGGTCGTAGGACCGGCACCGGGATCGACAGCACGTAGAGGGGGATCGGCCTGATCCTCGACTTACACATTATGCCTCTCCGATCGACCTCTCCGGTCGGCTGAGAGCCCTCACCCTCGTTTCGTGGGTTGACTTAGGCATATGAAGTTCATCCGTAATCTAAGCATACAGAGTTCATTCCCAGTCTAAGATCAGACCGGATCAAGGGTTTCGACAGCAGGATCGGTAGCACGCTAGGCTTTGCACGTAGATACCCACCAGCACGCTTGGTCTGTGGGCCTCAACCTATGGCTTGCCTGTTGATACGCCTGATGTGCCTGGCGAGCCCCTCCCAGGGTGTGACACTTGGCCCTTATATTGGCCCCCATCCCTCAACAAACCTCGAGAACTCACACCCCCTTAAACAACATTTGAGATTTTATAGGTTTGCTGCCAGTAGCCATCGAAGTGTCTAAAATGGGGACACTTTTTTCAAATGGTCACAAAATCTTCTCCACTTTGAGTTTTTAGCTGAATTGTTTTGTGCATGCCAACAAAAATACAAGGATCACCTCTACCAAATTTGGGGACAAAACTCTTTCTAAAAAAATTTTAAAAAATCCCGAACCGCAAAAGTTTGGAAAATCATGAAAAATAGAAAACGGGTTGTCTTGCCATGAAACTTCACATGAAGGCTTAGGGGACCATTGTATGAATTTAAAAAACATAAAAATGGCATTGCCATGATAGAAATATGAAGATGTGTTTGAACCCACCTACCACCCGTTCATTCCCCAGCTTGTGCATCCTGCCTCTCTGGTCGACTGAGCGCCCACACACTCGTTTCGTGGGTTGACTTAGGCATACGGAGTTCATCCCCAGTCTAAGCATACGGAGTTCATTCCCAGTCTCTGATCAGACCAAACCGAAGGTTGCGGCAACAGGATCGATAGCACATAAGGGGGACTAGGCCCATCCCTGGCTTGCGCTTTCTGCCTCTCCGACCGGCTGAGCACCCGCACGCCCGTTTCGTGGGTTGGCTTAGGCATAGGGAGTTCATTCCATGTCTAAGCCCTAGCCGGACCGAGGGTTATGGCAGTGGGACTGGCAGCATGCAGAGAGGGACCAAGTTGATCCCCGACTTGCGCATTATGCCTCTCCGACCGGCTCAACGCCCGTACGCTCGTTTCATGGGTTGACTTATGCATATGGAGTTCATTCCTAGTCTAAGATTGGACCGGACTGAGGGTTAAGGCAGCAGGATCAACAACACATAGAGGGGATTGGGTCGGTCCTCAGCTTGTGCATTCTACCTCTCCGATCGGTTGAGCACCCGAACGCTAGTTTCGTGGCTTGGCTTAGGCATACGGAGTTCATTCCATGTCTAAGCATACGAAGTTCATTCCCAGTCTAAGATCAGATCGGATCGAGGGTTACGGCAGCAGGACTAGCACAGGATTGATAGCATGCAGGGGGGATCGGGCCGATCCGCGGCTTGCGCATTCTGCCTCTCCGGTCGGTTGAGTGCCCGCACGCTCATTTTGTGGGTTGGCTTAGGCATACAAAGTTCATTCCATGTCTAAGCCCCAACCAGACCGAGGGTTGTGGCAGTAGGATCGGCAACGGGATCGGCAGCACACAGAGGGGGATCGGGTTGATCCTCGGCTTACGCATTATGCCTCTTCGATCGGCCTCTCCGGTCGGCTGAGCATCTGCACGCTCATTTCATGGGTTGACTTAGGCATACGGAGTTCATCCCCAGTCTAAGCATACGGAGTTCATTCTCAGTCTAAGATCAGACCGGACCAAGTGTTGCGGCAGCAGGATCGATAGCACGGAAGGGGGACCGAGCCATTCCCTAGCTTACGCATTCTGCCTCTCTGGTCGGCTGAGCACCAGCATGCCCGTTTCGTGGGTTGGCTTAGGCATAGGGAGTTCATTCCATGTCTAAGCCCCAGCTGGATCGAGGGTTGTGGCAGCGGGGCTAACAGCACGCAAAGGGGGATCGGGTCGATCCTCGGCTTGCGTATTATGCCTCTCCAGCCAGTTCAGCACCCGCACGCTCTTTTTGTGGGTTGACTTAGGCATACGGAGTTCATTCCTAGTCAAAGATCAGATCGGAGCAAGGGTTACGGTAGCAGGATCGATAGCACGCAGGGGGGATCGGGTCGATCCTCGGCTTACGCATTCTGCCTCTCCGACCGACTGAGTGCCCGCACGCTCGTTTCGTGGGTTGGCTTTGGCATAGTGAGTTCATTCCATGTCTAAGCCCCAGTCGGACTGAGGGTTGTGGTAGTAGGACCAGTAGCACATACAGGGGGATCGAGCTGATCCCTGGCTTACGAATTATGCCCCTTCGATCGGCTCAGCGCCCACACGCTTGTTTCGTGGGTTGACTTATGCATACGGAGTTCATTCCCAGTGTAAGATCGGACCGGACCAAGGGTTACGACAGCAAGATTGACAGCACGTAGGGGGAACCGGGCCGATCCCCAGCTTGCGCATTCTGCCTCTCCGGTCGATTGAGTGCCCACACGCTCGTTTCGTGGGTTGGCTTAGGCTTGCGGAGTTCATTCCATGTCTAAGCATACGGTGTTCATTCCTAGCTAAGATTTTGAGCCACGGTGCGCATGTTGGGCTCGAGCATGTGCTGCTGCCACATTTATTTTTCCCAGGGCACCATTATCGGAGCATCATCGGAGAGCCTAACCGACGGCATTGGGGGTTCCGATGATTGGGGGGCCAGGGGGGTGTGCGCACATGATGTGCGATGGCTGCTAGTACTTGGCCCTTATATTGGCCCCCTATCCCTCATCAAACCTCGAGAACTCACACCCCCTTAAAGAGCATTTGAGATTTTATAGGTTTGTTGCCAGTAGCCATTAAAGTGTCTGAAATGGGGGCACTTTTTTCAAACAGTCACAAAATCTTCTCCACTTCAAGTTTTTAGCTGAAAGTTTTTGTGCATGCTAACAAAAATACAAGAATCACCTCTACCATATTTGGGGACAAAACTCTTTCTAAAAAAATTTTAAAAAATCCCGAACCGCAAAAAGTTTGGAAAATCATGAAAAATAGAAAACGGTTGTCTTGCCATGAAACTTCACATGAAGGCTTAGGGGACCATTGTATGAATTTACAAGCCATAAAAATGGCATTGCCACAACAGAAATATGAAGATGTGCTTGAACCCACCTACCACCCGTTCATTCCCCGGCTTGTGCATCCTGCCTCTCTGGTCGACTGAGCGCCCGCACACTCGTTTCGTGGGTTGACTTAGGCATACGCAGTTCATCCCCAGTCTAAGCATACGGAGTTCATTCCCAGTCTTTGATCAGACCAAACCGAAGGTTGCGGCAACAGGATCGACAGCACACAGGGGGGACTAGGCCCATCCCCGGCTTGCCCTTTCTGCCTCTCCAGCTGGCTGAGCGCCCGCACGCCCGTTTCGTGGGTTGGCTTAGGCATAGGGAGTTCATTCCATGTCTAAGCCCTAGCCGGACCGAGGGTTATGGCAGTGGGACTGGCAGCATACAGAGAGGGATCGAGTTGATCCTCAACTTGCGCATTATGCCTCTCCGATCGGCTCAGCGCCCGTACGCTCGTTTCGTGGGTTCACTTATGCATATGGAGTTCATTCCTAGTCTAAGATTGGACCAGACCGAGGGTTACGGTAGCAGGATCGACAGCACACAAGGGGGATCGGGCCGGTCCTCAAGTTGCGTATTCTGCCTCTCCGATCGGTTGAGCACCCGCACGCTCATTTCGTGGCTTGGCTTAGGCATACGGAGTTCATTCCATGTCTAAGCATACGAAGTTCATTCCCAGTCTAAGATCGGATCGGATCGAGGGTTGCGGCAGTAGGACTAGACAGGATTGATAGCACGTAGAGGGGGACCGGGTCGATCCGCGGCTTGCGCATTCTGCCTCTCCTGTCGGTTGAGTGCCCGTACGCTCATTTCATGGGTTGGCTTAGGCATACGGAGTTCATTCCATGTCTAAGCCCCAACCGGATCGAGGGTTGTGGCAGTAGGATCGACAGCGGGATCGGTAGCACACAGAGGGGGATCGGGTTGATCCTCGACTTATGCATTATGCCTCTTCGATCGGCCTCTCCGGTCGGCTGAGCGCCCACACGCTCGTTTCGTGGGTTGACTTAGGCGTACGGAGTTCATCCCCAGTCTAAGCATACAGAGTTCATTCTTAGTCTAAGATCAGACCGGACCAAGGGTTGCGGCAGCAGGATCGATAGCACGGAAGGGGGACCGGGCCATTCCATGGCTTACGCATTCTGCCTCTCTGGTCGGCTGAGCACCAGCATGCCCATTTCGTGGGTTGGCTTAGGTATAGGGAGTTCATTCCATGTCTAAGCCTTAGCCAGACTGAGGGTTGTGGCAGCGGGGCCGACAGCACGCAGAGGGGGACCGGGCCGATCCCCGGCTTGCGTATTATGCCTCTCCAGCCAGTTCAGCACCCGCACGCTCATTTTGTGGGTTGACTTAGGCATACGAAGTTCATTCCTAGTCAAAGATAAGATCGGACCAAGGGTTACGTAGCAGGATCGACAGCACGCAGGGGGGATCGGGCCGATCCCCGGCTTACGCATTCTGCCTCTCCGATCGACTGAGTGCCCGCACACTAGTTTCGTGGGTTGGCTTTGGCATAGTGAGTTCATTCCATGTCTAAGCCCCAGTCGGATTGAGGGTTGTGGCAGTAGGACTGGCAGCACGTACAGGGGGATCGGGCTGATCCTCGGCTTGTGAATTATGCCCCTTCGACCGACTCAGCGCCCGTACGCTTGTTTCGTGGGTTGACTTATGCATACGGAGTTCATTCCCAGTGTAAGATCGGACTGGACTGAGGGTTGCGGTAGCAGGATCGACAGCACACAGGGGGGATCGGGCCGGTCCTCAGGTTGCGTATTCTGCCTCTCTGATCGGTTGAGCACCCGCACGCTCATTTCGTGGCTTGGCTTAGGCATACGGACTTCGTTCCATGTCTAAGCATACGAAGTTCATTCCCAGTCTAAGATCGGATCAGATCGAGGGTTGCGGCATTAGGAAAGTACCAGCACCCATCACACATCATGTGCGCACACCCCCGGCCCCCCGATCGCCGAAACCCTAATGCCGCCAGTCAGGTTCTCCGGTGATGCTCTGACGGTGGTGCCCCGACGAAGAAAAATGTGGCACCAGCACATGCTCGAGCCCAGCATGTGCTGCCGCAACCCTCGGTCTGGTCTGATCTTAGACTGGGAATGAACTCTGTATGCTTAGACTGGGAATAAACTAGCACAGGATTGATAGCACGCAGGGGGGGACCGAGCCGATCCGCGGCTTGCGCATTCTGCCTCTCCGGTCGATTGAGTGCCCACACGCTCATTTCATGGGTTGGCTTAGGCATACGAAGTTCATTCCATGTCTAAGCCCCAATCGGATCGAGGGTTATGGCAGTAGGATCGACAGCGGGATCGGTAGCACACAGAGGGGGATCGAGTTGATCCTCGGCTTATGCATTATGCCTCTTCGACCGGTCTCTCCGGTCGGCTGAGCGTCCGCACGCTCATTTCATGGGTTGACATAGGCATACGGAGTTCATCCCCAGTCTAAGCATACAGAGTTCATTCTCAGTCTAAGATCAGACCGGACCAAGGGTTGCGGCAGCAGGATCGATAGCACGGAAGGGGGACCGGGCCATTCCCTGGCTTACGCATTCTGCCTCTCCGGTCGACTGAGCACCAGCATGCCCGTTTCATGGGTTGGCTTAGGCATAGGGAGTTCATTCCATGTCTAAGCCCCAGCCAGACCAAGGGTTGTGGCAGCGGGGCCGATAGCACGCAAAGGGGGACCAGGCCGATCCCCGGCTTGCATATTATGCCTTTCCAACCAGCTCAGTGCCCGCACGCTCATTTCGTGGGTTGACTTAGGCATACGGAGTTCATTCCTAGTCAAAGATCAGACCGGACCAAGGGTTGCGGTAGCAAGATCGACAGTACGTAGGAGGGATCGGGCCGATCCCCGGCTTGCACATTATGCCTCTCCGACCGACTGAGCGCCCGCACGCTCGTTTCATGGGTTGGCTTTGGCATAGTGAGTTCACTCCATGTCTAAGCCCCAGCCAGACTGAGGGTTGTGGCAGTAGGACCGGCAGCACATACAGGGGGATCGGGCTGATCCCCAGCTTGCGAATTATGCCCCTCCGACCGGCTCAGCGCCCGCACGCTTGTTTCGTGGGTTGACTTATGCATACGGAGTTCATTCCCAGTGTAAGATCGGACTGGATCGAGGTTTGCGGCAGCAAGATCAACAGCACGTAGGAGGGACCAGGCCGATCCCCAGCTTGCGCATTCTGCCTCTCCGGTCGACTGAGTGCCCGCACGCTCGTTTCATGGGTTGGCTTAGGCATGCGGAGTTCATTCCATGTCTAAGCATACGGTGTTCATTCCTAGCTAAGATTTTGAGCCACAGTGCACATGTTGGGCTCGGGCATATGCTGGTGCCGCATTTATTTTGCCCGGGGCACCATCGTCGGACCATCACCGAAGAGCCTAACCGACGGCATTGGGGGTTCCGATGATTGGGGGGGCCGGGGGGTGTGCGCACATGATGTGCGATGGCTGCTAGTACTTGGCCCTTATATTGGCCCCCTATCCCTCATCAAACCTTGAGAACTCACACCCCTTTAAAGAGCATTTGAGATTTTATAGGTTTGCTGCTAGTAGCCATTAAAGTGTCTGAAATAGGGGCACTTTTTTCAAACAGTCACAAAATCTTCTCCACTTCAAGTTTTTAGCTAAAAGTTTTTGTGCATGCTAACAAAAATACAAGGATCACCTCTACCATATTTGGGGACAAAACGCTTTCTAAAAAAATTTTAAAAAAATCTTGAACCGCAAAAGGTTTTAATAATCGTGAAAAATATAAAACGGGTCACCTTGCCACGAAACTTCACATGAAGGCTTAGGGGACCATTGTATGAATTTACAAGCCATAAAAATGGCATTGGCATGGCAGAAATATGAAGATGTGCTTGAACCCACCTACCACCCGTTCGATCCCCGGCTTGCGCATCCTGCCTCTCTGGTCGGTTGAACGCCCGCACGCTCGTTTTGTGGGTTGACTTAGGCATACGAAGTTCATCCCCAGTCTAAGAATATGGAGTTCATTCCTAGTCTAAGATCAGACTGGATCAAGGTTTGTAGCAGCAGGATCGATAGCACGTAGGGGGGACTGAGCCGATCCCTGGCTTGCGCATTCTGCCTCTCCGGCCGGTTGAGCACTCATACGCCCGTTTTGTGGGTTGGCTTAGGCATAGGGAGTTCATTCCATGTCTAAGCCCTGGTCAGACCGACGGTTGGGGCAGCGAGATTGGCAGCACGTAGAGGGGGACTGGGTCGATCCCCGGCTTGCGCATTATGCCTCTCCGGTCGGCTCGACGCCCGTACGCTCGTTTCATGGGTTGACTTAGGCATACGGAGTACATTCCCAGTCTAAGATCGGACCGGATTGAGGGTTGCGCGGTAGGATCAACAACACGTAGGGGGGTCGGGCCGATCCCCGACTTACGCACTCTGCCTCTTCGGTCGGTTGAGCGCCCGCCCGCTCATTTTATGAGTTGGCTTAGGCAGACGGAGTTTATTCCATATCTAAGCATACGGAGTTAATTCCCAGTCTAAGATCAGATTGGATTGAGGGTTGTGACAGCAGGACTAGTTGGAGGATCGACTTCACGCAAGGGGGACCGGGTCGATCCCCGGCTTGCGCATTCTGCCTCTCCAATTGGCTGAGCGCCTGCACGCTCGTTTCGTGGGTTGGCTTAAGCATAGAGAGTTCATTCCATGTCTAAGCCCAAGTCGAACCGAGGGTTGTGGTAGTGGGACTGGCAACATGTAGAGGGGTCGGGCTGATCCCTGGTTTGCGCATTATACCTCTTCAGCCGGCTTAGCACCCGCACGCTCATTTCATGGGTTGACTTATGTATACGAAGTTCATTCCCAGTCTAAGATCAGATCAGACCGAGGGTTACGTTAGGAGGATCGATAGTACGTAGGGGGGATCGGGCCGATCCCCGGCTTGCGCATTCTGCCTCTCCGATCGACTGAGTGCCCGCACGCTCGTTTCATGGGTTGGCTTAGGCATACGGTGTTCATTCCATGTCTAAGAATACGAAGTTCATTCCCAGTCTAAGATTTTGAGCCACGGTGCACATGCTGGGCTCGGGCATGTGCTGGTGCGCATTTTTTTCGCCTGGGGCACCATCGTCGGAGCATCCCAGAGAGCCTAACCGACGGCATTGGGGGTTCCGATGATTGGGGGGACCGGGGGGGTGTGCGCACATGATGTGCAATGGGTGCTGGTACTTGGCCCTTATATTGGCCGCCTATCCCTCATCAAACCTCGAGAACTCACACCCCCTTAAAGAGCATTTGAGATTTTATAGGTTTGCTGCCAGTAGCCATTAAAGTGTCTGAAAATGGGGACACTTTTTTCAATTGGTCACAAAATCTTTTCCACTTCAAGTTTTTAGCTGAATTTTTTTGTGCATGCCAACAAAAATTTGGGGGCAAAACACTTTCTAAAAAAATTTTAAAAAATCTCGAATCGTAAAAAGTTTCGAAAATCGTGAAAAATAGAAAACGGGTCGTCTTGCCAAAAAACTTCACATCAAGGCTTAGGGGACCATTGTATGAATTTACAAGAAATAAAAATGGCATTGGCATGGCAGAAATATGAAGATGTGCTTGAACCCACCTACCACCCGTTTGATTCTCGGCTTACGCATTCTGCCTCTCTGGCCGGCTGAGCGCCCGCACGCTCGTTTTGTGGGTTGGCTTAGGCATACAGATTTCATTCAATGTCTAAGCATACAGAGTTCATTCCAGTCTAATAGTTTGAGCCACGGTGCACATGCTGGGCTTGTGCATGTGCTGGTGCTACATTTTTTTCGCCCGAACACCATCATCGGAGCATCGTCGGAGAGCCTAACCGGCGGCACTGGGGGTTCTGACAATGGGGGGTGGGGGTGTGCGCACATGATGTACGATGGGTGCTGGTACTTGGCCCTTATATTGGGCCCCTATCCCTCATCAAACCTCGAGAACTCACACCCCCTTAAAGAGCATTTGAGATTTTATAGGTTTGCTGCCTGTAGCCATTACAGTGTCTAAAATGAGGACACTTTTTTCAAATGGTCACAAAATCTTCTCCACTCTGAGTTTTTAGCTGAATTTTTTTTTTGCATGCCAAAAAAAATAGAAGGATCACCTCTACCAAATTTGGGGACAAAACACTTTCTAAAAAAATTTAAAAAAATCCTGAATCGTAAAAAGTTTCAAAAATCATTAAAAATAGAAAACGGGTCTTCTTGCCACGAAACTTCACATGAAGGCTTAGGGGACCAGTGCATGAATTTACAAGGCATAAAAATGGCATAGGCAGAAATATGAAGATGTGCTTGAACCCACCTACGACCCGTTCGATCCACGACTTGCACATCCTGCCTCTCTGGTCGGCTGAGCGTCCGCACGCTTGTTTTGTGGGTTGAGTTAGGCATACGGAGTTCATCCCCACTCTAAGCATATGGAGTTCATTCCCAGTCTAAGATCGAACTGGACTGAGGGTTGCGGCAGCAGGATCGGTAGCACGCAGGGGGGACCGGCTAGTCCCCAGCTTGCGCATTCTGCTTCCTCGGCCGACTGAGTGCCCGTACGCCCATTTCGTGGGTTGGCTTAGGCATAAGGACTTCATTCCATGTCTATGCCCCAGCCAGATCGAGGGTTGTGGCAGCGAGACTGACAGCACATAGAGGGGGACCGGATCGATCCTCGGCTTGCGCATTATACCTCTCCAGTCGCTCAGCACTTGCATGCTCATTTCGTGGGTTGACTTAGGCATACGGAGTTCATTCCTAGTCTAAGATCGAATCAGACGAGGGTTGTGGTAGCAGGATCGACGGCACGTAGGGGGGACTAGGCCGATCCCTAGCTTGCGCATTCTGCCTCTCTGGCCGGCTGAGCACCCGCACGCTCGTTTCGTGGGTTGGATTAGGCATACGGAGTTCATTCCCAGTCTAAGATCAGACCGGACTGAGGGTTACGGTCGCAGGATTGGCAGCACGCAGGGGGGACCGGGCCGATCCCCAGCTTGCGCATTCTGCCTCTCCGGTTGGCTGAATGCCCGCACGCCCATTTCATGGGTTGGCTTAGGCATAGGGAGTTCATTCCATGTCTAAGTCCCAGCTGGACTAAGGGTTGTGGCAGTGGGACCGACAGCACGCAGAGGGGGACCGGGCTGATCCCCAGCTTGTGCATTATGCCTCTCCGACTGGCTCAGTGCTCGAACCCTCATTTCATGGGTTGACTTAGGCATACGTAGTTCATTCCATGTCGAAGCATACGGAGTTCATTCCCAGTCTAAGAGTTTGAGCCACGATGCACATGCTGGGCTCGGGCATGTGCTGGCACTGCATTTTTTTCACCTGGGGCACCATCACCGGGGGGGTGTGCGCACATGATGTGTGATGGGTGCTGGTACTTGGCCCTTATATTGGCCCCCTATCCCTCATCAAATCTCGAGAACTCACACCCCCTTAAAGAGCGTTTGAGATTTTATAGGTTTGCTGCCAGTAGCCATTAAAGTGTTTGAAATGGGGACACTTTTTTCAAACGGCCAGAAAATCTTCTCCACTTCGAGTTTTTAGTTGAATTGTTTTGTGCATGCCAACAAAAATACAAGGATCACCTCTACCAAATTTGGGGACAAAACTCTTTCTAAAAAATTTTTACAAAATCCCGAACTGCAAAACCTTTCGAAAATCGTGAAAAATAGAAAACGGGTCGTCTTGCCTCGAAACTTCACATGAAGGCTTAGGGGACCATTGTATGAATTTACAAGCCATAAAAATGGCATTGGCATGGCGGAAATATGAAGATGTGCTTGAACCCACCTACCACCCGTTCGATCTTCGGCTTGCGCATCCTACCTCTCTCGTCGGCTGAGCGCCCGCACGCTCATTTTGTGGGTTGGCTTAGGCATACGGAGTTCATCCCCAGTCTAAGCATAGGAGTTCATTCCCAGTCTAAGATCAGGTTGGACCGAGGGTTGCGACAGTAGGATCAACAGCATGCAGGGGGGACCGGGCCGATCCCCGGCTTACGCGTTATACCTCTTCGACCGGTTGAACGTCTGCACGCCCATTTCATGGGTTGGCTTAGGCATAGGGAGTTCATTCCATGTCTAAGCCCCAGTCGGACCAAGGGTTGTGGCAGCGGGACCAGCAGCACGCAGAGGGGGATCGGCCCGATCCCCGACTTGCGCATTATGCCTCTTCGGTCGGCTCAATGCCCACATGCTCGTTTCGTGGGTTGACCTATGCATACAGAGTTCTTTCCCAATCTAAGATCGAATCAGACTGACGGTTACGGTAGCAGGATGACAACACACAGGGGGGACCGGGTCGATCCCCGGCTTGCGCATTCTGCCTCTCCGGCTGACTGAGCACCCGCACGCTCGTTTTATGGTTTGGCTTAGGCATATGGAGTTCATTCCATGTCTAGGCATACGGAGTACATTCCCAGTCTAAGATTTTGAGCCAGGGTGCACATGCTGGGCTCGGGCATGTGCTGGTGCCGCTTTTTTTTTGGCCGGGGCACCATCGTCGGAGCATCACCGGAGAGCCTAACCGGCGGCATTGGGGGTTCCGATGATTGGGGGCCCGGGGGGTGTATGCACATAATGTGCGATGGTGCTGGTACTTGGCCCTTATATTGGCCCCCTATCCCTCATCAAACCTCAAGAACTCACACCCCCTTAAAGAGCCTTTGAGATTTTATAGGTTTGTTGCTAGTAGCCATTAAAGTGTCTAAAATGGGGACACTTTTTTCAAACGGTCACAAAATCTTCTCCACTTCGATTTTTTAGCTGAATTTTTTTGTGCATGCCAATAAAAATACAAGGACCACGTCTACCAAATTTGGGGACAAAACTCTTTCTAAAAAATTTTTAAAAAATCCCGAATCGTAAAAAGTTTTAAAAATCGTAAAAAATAGAAAATGGGTCGTCTTGCCACGAAACTTCACATGAAGGCTTAGGGGACCATTTTATGAATTTACAAGCCATAAACATGGCATTGGCATGGCAGAAATATGAAGATGTGCTTGAACCCACCTACCACCCGTTCGATCCCCGACTTACACATCCTGCTTCTCTGGTCAGCTGAGCGCCCGCACACTCGTTTCGTGGGTTGACTTAGGCATATAGAGTTCATCCCCAATCTAAGCATATAGAGTTCATTCTCAGTCTAAGATCAAACCGGATCGAGGGTTACGATAGCAGGATCGATAGTGCCCAGGGGGGACCGGGCCGATCCCTGGCTTGCGCATTCTGCCTCTCCGACCGGCTGAGCGCCCGCATGCCCGTTTCGTGGGTTAACTTAGGCATAGGGAGTTCATTCCATGTCTACGCCCCAGTCGGACTGAGGGTTGTGTCAGCGGGACTAGCAGCACGTAGAGGGGGATCGAGCCGATCCCCAGCTTGCGCATTATCCCTCTCTGGCTGGCTCAGCACCCGCACGCTCGTTTTATGGGTAGGCATACGGAGTTCATTCCCAGTCTAAGATAGGATCGGATCGAGGGTTGCAGTAGTAAGATCGACAGCATGCAAGGGAGGACTGGGTCAGTCCCCGGCTTACACATTCTGCCTTTCTGGTAGACTGAGCGCCCGCATGCTCGTTTCATGGGTTGGCATAGGCATACGGAGTTCATTCCATGTCTAAGCGTACGGAGTTCATTCCCAATCTAAGATCGGATCGAATTGAGGGTTACGGTAGCAGGAGTAACAGTAGGATCGACAGCATGCAGGGGGCACCGAACCGATCCTCGGCTTGCGTATTCTGCCTCTGAGGCCGATTGAGCACCCGCACGCTCATTTCATGGGTTGGCTTAGGCATTCAGAGTTCATTCCATGTATAAGCGCCAGCCGGACCGAGGGTTGTGGTAGCAGGACCGGCAGTGAGATCGGTAGCACGTAGAGGGGGACCAAATTGATCCTCGGCTTACGCATTATGCCTCTCCGACCGACCTCTCTGGTCGACTGAGCTCCCGTATGCATGTTTTATGGGTTGACTTAGGCATACGGAGTTCATCCCTAGTCTAAGCATATGGAGTTCATTCCCAGTCTAAGATTAGACCAGACCGAGGGTTGCAGCAACAGGATCGACAGCACGTAGAGGGGATCAGGCCGATTCTCGACTTGTGGATTCTGCCCCTCTGGCCGGCTGAGTGCCTGTACGCTCGTTTCGTGGGTTGGCTTAGGCATATGAAGTTCATTCCATGTCTAAGCGCTAGTCAGACCGAGTGTTGTGGCAGCAGGATCGGCAGCGGGATCGACAGCATGCAGAGGGGGACCGGGCTAAGCCCCAGCTTGCACATTATGCCTCTTCGGTCGGCTTTTACGATCGGTTGAGTGCCCGTACACTTGTTTCATGGGTTGACTTAGGCATACGGAGTTCATCCCCAGTCTAAGCATACGGAGTTTATTCCCAGTCTAAGATCGGACAGACCGAGGGTTGCGGGAACAGGATCGATAGCACGTAGGGGGACCGAGCCGACACGCTTGTTTCATGGGATGGCTTAGGCATGTGGAGTTCATTCCATGTCTAAGCTCCAGCCGGACTGAGGGTTGTGGCAGCAGGACCGGTAGCGGGATCGACAGCACACAGTGGGGGATCGGGTTGATCCCTAACTTATGCGTTATGCCTCTTCGGCCGGTTGAGCGCCTGCAC
Source organism: Durio zibethinus (assembly GCF_047325235.1). Lineage (NCBI taxonomy): Eukaryota > Viridiplantae > Streptophyta > Magnoliopsida > Malvales > Malvaceae > Durio > Durio zibethinus. The sequence continues at coordinate 2,878,042 of NC_143168.1, read as the reverse complement.
GTCCGTCTCGTGGGTTGGCTTAGGCATAGGGAGTTCATTCCATGTCTAAGCCCCAGTCAGACCAGGAGTTGTGGTAGCGGGACCGATAGCACGTAAAGGGGGACTGGGCCGATCCCCAGCTTACGCATTATGCCTCTTCAGTCGACTCAGCGCCCGCACGCTTATTTCATGGGTTGACTTAGGCATACGGAGTTCATCCCCAGTCTAAGCATACGGAGTTCATTCCCAGTCTAAGATCGAACCAGACCGAAGGTTGCGACAGTAGGCTCGGCAGCACATAGGGGGTCCGGACCGATCCCCGTCTTGCGTATTCTACCTCTCCGACCGACTGAGTGCCCGCACGCCCATTTCGTGGGTTGGCTTAGGCATAGCGAGTTCATTCCATGTCTAAGCCCCAACCGGATCGAGGGTTGTGGCAGCGGGACCGACAGCACGTGGAGGGGGATCGAGCCGATCCCTGGCTTGCGCATTGTGCCTCTCCCGCCAGCTTAGCACCCATACGCTTGTTTCGTGGGTTGAGTTAGGCATACGGAGTTCATTCCTAGTCTAGGATCAGACTGAACCGAGGGTTACGGCAGTAGGATCGACAACACGCAAGGCGAAATGATCGATCTCCGGCTTGCTCATTCTGCCTCTCCGACCGGTTGAGCACCCGCACGCTCGTTTCATGGGTTGGCTTAGGCATACGGAGTTCATTCCATGTCTAAGCGTACGGAGTTCATTCCCAGTCTAAGATTAGACTGGACTGAGGGTTACGGTAGCAGGACCAGCAGCAGGATCGACAGCACGTAGGGGGGACTGAGCCGTTCCCTAGCTTGCACATTCTACCTCTTCGGCCAGCCTCTCCGACAAATTGAGCGCCTGTACGCTCGTTTCATGGGTTGACTTAGGCATACAGAGTTCATCCCCAATCTAAGCATATGGAGTTCATTACCAGTCTAAGATCGAACCAGACCAAGGGTTGCGGTAGCAGGATCGGTAGCACGCAGGGGGGACCTGGCTGATCCCCGCCTTGCGCATTCTGCCTCTCCGACCGCCTGAGCGCCCGCACGCCCATTTCATGGGTTGGCTTAGGCATAGGGAGTTCATTCCATGCCTAAGCATACGGAGTTCATTCCCAGTCTAAGATCAAACCGGACCAAGGGTTGTGATAGTTAGACCAGTAGCAGGATTGGTAGCACGAAGGAGGGACTAGGCCGATCCCCGGCTTGCGCATTCTACCTCTTTGGTCGGCCTCTCCGATCGATTGAATCCCCGCACGCTTGTTTCATGGGTTGACTTAGACATATGGAGTTCATCCCAGTTTAAGCATACGGAGTTCATTCCCAGTCTAAGATCGAACTAGAGTGAAGGTTGCGATAGCAGGATCGACAGCACGCAGTGGGACCTGGCCGATCCCTGCCTTGCACATTTTGCCTCTCTGGTCTGCTGAGTGCCCGCACGCCCGTTTTGTGGGTTGGCTTAGGCATAGGGAGTTCATTCCATGTCTAAGCCCTAGTCAGACTGAAGGTTGTGGCAGCGGGACCGATAGCACGCAGAGGGGGACCGGGGCGATCCTTGTGCATTCTGCCTCTTCGACCGGCTGAGCGCTTGCACGCTCGTTTCGTGGGTTGGCTTAGGCATACGGAGGTCATTTCATGTCTAAGCTTCAGCCAGACTGAGGGTTGTGGTAGCAAGACCGACAGCGAGATCGACAGCACGTAGAGGGGGATCGGGTTGATCCTCGGTTTACGCATTATGCCTCTCCAGTCGACCTTCCCGATCGACTGAACGCCCGTATGGTCATTTCGTGGGTTGACTTAGGCATACGGAGTTCATTCCCAATCTAAGATCGAATTGAACCGAGGGTTACAGCATCAGGATCGACAGCACGCAAGGGGACCGGGCCGATCCTCGGCTTACACATTCTGCCTCCCCAGTCGGTTGATCACCCGCACGCCCATTTCATGGGTTGGCTTAGGCATAGGAGTTCATTCCATGTCTAAGCTCGAGTCAGATCGAGGGATGTGGCACCGAGACTGGTAGCACGTAGAGAGGGATCGGTTTGATCCCCGGCTTACGCATTATGCCTCTTCGATCGGCTCAGTGCCCGGACGCTCGTTTCATGGGCTGACTTAGGCATACGAAGTTCATTCCCAGTCTAAGATCGGATCGAACCGAGGGTTACGGCAATAGGGTCGACAGCACGCAGGGGGGATCGGGACGGTCCTTGGCTTGCGCATTCTGCCTTTCCAGTCAGTTGAGTGCCCGTACACTCGTTTCATGGGTTGGCTTAGGCATACGGAGTTAATTTCATGTCTAAGCCCTTGTCGAACTGAGGGTTATGGCAACAGGACCGGTAGCGGGATCGACAGCACGCAAAGGGGGACCGGGTTGATCCTCAGCTTACGTATTATGCATCTTCGATCGGCCTTTTCGACTGGCTGAGCGCCCGCACGCTCGTATCATGGGTTGACTTAGGCATACGGAGTTCATTCCCAGTCTAAGATTAGACCGAACCGAGGGTTAGGTAGCAGGATCGACAGCACGCAAGCGGATCAGGCCGATCCCCGGCTTGCGCATTCTGTCTCCCCGACCGACTGATCGCTCGCACGCCTATTTCATGGGTTGGCTTAGGCATAGGACTTCATTCCATGTCTAAGCCCCAGCCGGACTGAGGGTAGCGGCACCGAGACCGACAGCACATAGAGAGGGACTGAGCTGATCCCCGACTTGTGCATTATGCCTCTCCGATCGGCTCAGTGCCTAAACACTCATTTCGTGGGTTGACTTAGGCATACGGAGTTCATTCCAAGTCTAAGATAAGACCGGACCGAGCGTTGTGGTAGTAGGATCGACAGCACGCAGGGGGGACCAGGCCGATCCCCAGCTTGTGCATTCTGCATCTCCGGCCGGCTGAGCACCCATACACTCATTTCGTGGGTTGGCTTAAGCATACGGAGTTCATTCCATGTCTAAGCATACGGAGTTCATTCCCAGTCTAAGATCAGATCGGACCGAGGGTTGCGGCAGCAGGACTAGTAGCAGGATCGGTAGCACACAGAGGGGGATCGGGTTGATCCTCGGCTTGCGCATTCTGCCTCTCCGATCGATTGAGCGCCCGCATGCTCGTTTCATGGGTTGACTTAGGCATACGGAGTTCATCCCCAATCTAAGCATACAGAGTTCATTCCCAGTCTAAGATCGAACAGGACTGAGGGTTGCGGTAGCAGGATCGATAGCATGCAGGGGGGACCGGGCCGATCCCCGGCTTATGCATTCTGCCTCTCCGGTAGGCTGAGTGCCCGCACGGCCGTTTCATGGGTTGGCTTAGGCATAGGGAGTTCATTCAATGACTAAGCCCCAGCCAGACCGAGGCTTGCGGCAGTGGGATAGGCAGCACACAGAGGGGGACCGGGCCAATCCCCAGCTTGCGCATTCTGCCTCTCCGGTCGGTCGAGCGTCCGCACGCTTGTTTCGTGGGTTGGCTTAGGCATACGGAGTTCATTCCATGTCTAAGCATACAAAGTTCATTCCCAATCTAATATTTTGAGCCATAGTGCACATGCTGTACTTGGGCATGTGCTGGTGCCTTATTTTTTTCGCATGGGGCACCATCGCCGGAGCATCACCGGAGAGCCTAACCAGCGGTATTGGGGGTTCCAATGATTGGGGGGGCCGGGGGGTGTAAGCACTTGATGTGCGATGGGTGCTGGTACTTGGCCCTTATATTGTCCCCCTATCCCTCATCAAACCTCGAGAACTCACACCCCCTTAAAGAGCATTTGAGATTTTATAGGTTTGCTGCCAGTAGCCATTAAAGTGTCTGAAATGGGGACACTTTTTTCAAACGGTCACAAAATCTTCTCCACATCGAGTTTTAAGCTGAATTTTTTTGTGCATGCCAAAAAAAAGACAAGGATCACCTCTACCAAATTGCGGGACAAAACTCTTTCTAAAAAAATTTAAAAAAATCCCGAACCGTAAAAAGTTTTGAAAATCTTAAAAAATAGAAAACAGGTCGTCTTGCCACAAAACTTCACATGAAGGCATAGGGGACCATTGTATGAATTTACAAGCCCTAAAAATGGCATTGGCATGGCAAAAATATTAAGATGTGCTTGAACCCTCCTACCACCCGTTCGATCATCGACTTACGCATCCTGCCTCTCTGGTTGGCTGAGCATCTGCACGCTCATTTCGTGGGTTGACTTAGGCATACGGAGTTCATCCCCAGTCTAAGCATATGGAGTTCATTCCCAGTCTAAGATCAGACCAGACCGAGGGTTGCGACAGCAAGATCGACAGCATGTAGGGGGACCGAGCCGATCCCTAGCTTGCGCATTCTACCTCTCCGGCTGGCTGAGCACCCGCACGCCCGTTTCATGGGTTCGCTTAGGCATAGGGAGTTCATTCCATGTCTAAGCCCTAGCCGGACCGAGGGTTGTGGTAGCGGGACAGGTAGCACGTAGAGGGGGAACGAGTCGATCCTCGACTTGAGCATTATGCCTCTCCTACCGGCTTAGCGCCCGCACGCTCGTTTCGTGGGTTGACTTAGGCATATGGAGTTCATTCCCAGTCTAAGATTGGACTAGACCGAAGGTTGTAGTAGCAAGATTGACAGCACGCAGGGGGGATCGGGTCGGACCTCGGCTTGCACATTCTACCTCTTCTACTGGTTGAGCACTCGCACGCTCGTTTCATGGGTTGGCTAAGGCATACAGAGTTCGTTCCAAGTCTAAGCATATGGAGTTCATTCCCAGTCAAAGATCGGACTGGACCGAAGGTTGAGACAGCAGGACCAGCAGTAGGATCGGTAGCACACAGGGGGGAATCGGGTTGATCCTTGGCTTGCGCATTCTGTCTCTCTGCTCGACTGATTGCCCGCACGCTCATTTCGTGGGTTGGCTTAGTCATACGGAGTTCATTCCATGTGTAAGCACCAGTCGAACCTAGGGTTATGGTAGCAGGACCGGCAACGGGATCGGTAGCATGCAGAGAGGGACCGGGCTGATCCTCAACTTACGCATTATGCCTCTCCGATCGGCCTCTTCGATCTGCTGAGCATCCGCACGCTCGTTTCGTGGGTTGACTTAGGCATACGGAGTTCATCCCCAGTCTAAGCATACAGAGTTCTTTCCTAGTCTAAGATCGGATCGAACTGAGGGTTGCGGTAGCAGGATCGGTGGCACACAGGGGGGACCGGGCTGATCCCCGACTTGAACATTTTACCTCTTCGGCCGGCTGAGGGCCCGCACACCCATTTCATGGGTTGGCTTGGGCATAGGGAGTTCATTCCATGTCTGAGCCCCAGCCGAACCGAGGGTTGTGGCAGCGGGATCGGCAGCACACAGAGGGGGATCGAGCCGATCCCAGGCTTGCCCATTATGCCTCTCCGGCCGGCTCAGGGCCTGAACGCTCGCTTCGTGGGTTAACTTAGGCATACGGAGTTCATTCCTAGTCTAAGATCGGACAGGATCGAGGGTTGCGACAGTAGGATCGATAGCACGTATGGGGGACCGGGCCGATCCCCGACTTACGCATTCTACCTCTCCGACCGGTTGAGTACCCGCACGCTCGTTTCATTGGTTGGCTTAGGCATACGGAGTTCATTCCATGTCTAAGCATACAAAGTTCATTCCCAGTCTAAGATCGGACCGGACCGAGGCTTGCGTATTTTGCCTCTCCGACCGGTTGAGCGCCCGCATGCTCGTTTCGTCTGTTGACTCAGGCATATGGAGTTCATCCCCAGTCTAAGCATACAGAGTTCATTCCTAGTCTAAGATCGAACCAGACCGAGGGTTGCGGCAGCAGGATCGATAGCACGTAGGGGGGACTGGGTTGATCCCCAGCTTAAGCATTCTGCCTTTTCAGCCGACTGAGCGCCCGCACGCTCATTTAATGGGTTGGCTTAGGCATATGCAGTTCATTCCTAGTCTAAGAGTTTGAGCCATGGTGCACATGCTAGACTTGGGCATGTGCTGGTGCCGTATTTTTTTTGCACGGGGCACCATCGTCGGAGCATCGTTGGAGAGCCTAACCAGCAGTATTGGGGGTTCTGGCGATTGGGAGGGCCGGGGGGTGTGCGCACATGATGTGCGATGGGTGCTGGTACTTGGCCCTTATACTAGCCCTCTATCCCTCATCAAACCTTCAAAACTCACACCCCTTAAAAAACATTTGAGATTTGATAGGTTTGCTGCCAGTAGCCATTAAAGTTTCTGAAATAGGGACACTTTCTTCAAACGGTCACAAAATCTTCTCCACTTTGAGTTTTTAGCTGAATTTTTTTGTGCAAGCCAAAAAAGATACAAGGATCACCTCTAATAAATTTAGGGACAAAAAACTTTCTAAAAAATTTTTAAAAAATCCCGAATCGAAAAAAGTTTCGAAAATCTTGAAAAATAGAAAACGGGTCGTCTTGCCATGAAACTTCACATGAAGGCGTATGGGACCATTGTATGAATTTACAAGCCATAAAAATGGCATTGGCAGGGCAGAAATATGAAGATGTGCTTGAACCCACCTACCACTTGTTCGATCCCCGGCTTGCGCATCCTGCCTCTCTGGTCGGCTGAACGTCCGCACGCTCATTTCGTGGGTTGAATTAGGCATACGGAGTTCATCCCCAGTCTAAGAATACAGAGTTCATTCCTAGTCTAAGATCGGATCGGATTGAGGATTGCGACAGCAGGATCGGCAGCACGCAGGGGGGATCCGATCGATCCCCATCTTGCGCATTCTACCTTTTCGGCCGGCTGAGTGCTCGCACGCCCATTTCGTGGGTTGGCTTAGGCATAGGCAGTTCATTCCATGTCCAAGCCCCAGCCGGACCGAGGGTTGTGGCAGCGAGATCGACAGCACACAGAGGGGAATCGGGGTGATCCCCGACTTGCGCATTATGCCTCTCCGATCGGTTCAACGCCCGTACGCTCATTTCGTGGGTTGACTTAGGTAGACAGAGTTCATTCCCAGTCTAAGATCGGACCAAACCAAGGGTTGCGGTAGCAGGATTGATAGCACGCAGGGGGGATCGGGCCAGTCCCCAACTTATGTATTTTGCATCTCCGGTCGGCTGAGTGCCCGCACGCTCGTTTCGTGGGTTGGCTTAGGCATATGGAGTTCATTCCATGTCTAAGTATACATAGTTCATTCCCAGTCTAAGATCAGACTGGACCGAGGGTTACGGTAGTAGGACCAACAGCAGGATCGACAGCAAGCAGGGGGGACCGGGTCGATCCTCAACTTGCTCATTCTGTCTTTTCGGTCACCCTCTCCAGCCGACTGAGCGCTCGCATGCTCACTTTGTGGGTTGACTTAGGCATACGGAGTTCATCCCCAGTCTAAGCATACAGAGTTCACTCCTAGTCTAAGATCGGACCAGACTGAGGGTTGCGATGACAGGGTCGACAGCACGTAGGGGGGACCGAGCCGATCCTCGACTCGCGCATTCTACCTCTCTAGCTGACTGAGTGCCCGCACGCCCGTTTCGTGGGTTGGCTTAGGCATAGAGAGTTCATTCCATGTCTAAGTCCTAGCCAGACTGAGGGTTGCGACAATGGGACCGGCAGCTCGCAAAGGGGGATCGGGCTGATCCCTGGCTTGCGCATTATGCTTCTTCGACCGGCTCAGCGCCCGCACTCTCGTTTTGTGGGTTGACTTAGGCATACGGAGTTCATTCCCAGTCTAAGATCGAACCAGACCAAGGGTTACGATAGCAGGATCGACAGCACGCAGGGGTGCACCGGCCCAATCCCCGGCTTGCACATTCTGCCTCTCCGATCGACTGAGTGCCCGCATGCCCATTTCATGGGTTGGCTTAGGCATAGGGAGTTCATTCCATGTCTAAGCCCCAACCAAACCGAGGGTTGTGGCAACGGGACCGACAGCAAGTAGAGGGGGATCGGGCCGATCCCAGGCTTGCGCATTATGCCTCTCTGACCTGTTCAGCACCCGCACTCTCGTTTCGTGGGTTAACTTAGGCATACGATGTTCATTCCCAGTCTAAGATCAGACCAGACCGAGGGTTGTGGTAGCAGGATCGATAGCACGCAGGGGGGATCGGGTGATCCTCGGCTTATGCATTCTGCCTCTCCGATCAGCTGAATACCCGCACGCTCATTTCATTGGTTGGCTTAGGCATACGGAGTTCATTCCCAATCTAGGATCGGACCGAACCGAAAGTTACGGTAGTAGGACCAGCAGCAGGATTGGCAGCACGTAGGGGGGACTGGGCTGATCCCCGACTTGCACATTCTGCCTCTCCGGCCGGCTGAGCTCCCGCACGCTCGTTTCGTAGGTTGGCTTAGGCATACAGAGTTCATTCCATGTCTAAGCCCCAGCCGTATCGAGGGCTGTGGCAGCAAGATTGACAGTGGGATTAGCAGCACGCAAAAGGGGACCGGGCTGATCCCCAACTTACGCATTATGCCTCTCTGGCCGGCTTACGTATTATGCCTCTCTGGCCGGCTAAGCGCCCGCACGCCCGTTTCGTGGGTTGGCTTAGGCATAGGGAGTTCATTCCATGTCTAAGCCCCAGTCAGATCGAGGGTTGTAGCAGCTGGACCGATAGCATGCAGAGGGGGATCGGGCTGATCCTCGGCTTGCGCATTCTGCCTCTCCGGCCAGTTGACCGCCCGCACGCTCGTTTCGTGGGTTGGCTTAGGCATACGGAGTTCATTCCATGTATAAGCATACAGAGTTCCTTCCCAGTCTAAGAGTTTGAGCCATGGTGCACATGCTGGGCTCGGGCATGTGCTGGTGTGGCATTTTTTTCGCTTGGGGCACCATCGTCGAAGCATCGTCGGAGAGCCTAACCGGCGGCATTAGGGGTTCCGGTGATTGGGGGGCCGGGGGGTGTGCGCACAAGATGTGTGATGGGTGCTGGTACTTGGCCCTTATATTGGCCTCCTATCCGTCATCAAACCTCGAGAACTCACCCCCCTTAAAGAGCATTTGAGATTTTATAGGTTTGCTTCCAGTAGCCATTAAAGTGTCCGAAATGAGGACACTTTTTTTAAACGATCACAAAATCTTCTCCACTTCACATTTTTAGCTGAATTTTTTTGTGCATGCCAATGAAAATACAAGGATCACCTCTACCAAACTTTGGGACAAAACTCTTTGCAAAAACATTTTAAAAAATCCTGAACCGTAAAAAGTTTCAAAGATCGTGAAAAATAGAAAATGGGTCGTCTTGCCACGAAACTTCACATGAAGGCTTAGGGGACCATTGTATGAATTTACAAGCCTTCAAAATGGCATTGGCATAGCAGAAATATGATGATGTGCTTGAACTCACCTACCACCCTTCGATCCCTGGCATGCGCATCCTACCTCTCTGGTCGACTGAGCATCCGCACGCTCGTTTCATGGGTTGACATAGGCATAAGGAGTTCATCCCCAGTCTAAGCATACGAAGTTCATTCCCAGTCTAAGATCAGATCAGACCGAGGGTTGTGGCAGCAGGATCGGCAGCACGTAGGGGTGATCGAGTTGATCCCTGGCTTACGCATTATGCCTCTCCGGCCGGCTCAGCGCCTGCACGGTCGTTTCGTGGGTTGATTTAGGCATATGGAGTTCATCCCCAGTCCAAGCATACAGAGTTCATTCCCAGTCTAAGATCAGACCACACCGAGGGTTCAGTAGCAGGATCGACAGTACGCAGGGGGGACCAGGTCGATCCCCGACTTGCGCATTCTGCCTCTCCGGCCGGTTGAGCGGCCGCACGCCCATTTCGTGGGTTGGCTTAGGCATAGGGAGTTCATTCCATGTCTAAGCCCCAACCGGACTGAGGGTTGTGGTAGCGGGACCAACAGCACACAGAGGGGGACTGGGTCGATCCCCGACTTGCGCATTATGCCTCTCCGATTGGCTCAGCGCCTGCACGCTCGTTTCATGGGTTGACTTAGGCATACGGAGTTCATTCCCAATCTAAGATCAGACCGAATCGAGGGTTGCGGTAGCAAGATCGATAGCAAGCAGGGTGGGATCGGGTCGATTCCTGGCTTGCACATTCTGCCTCTCCGGTCAGCTGAGCACCCGTATGCTCATTTCGTGGGTTGGCTTAGGCATACGGAGTTCATTCCATGTCTAAGCATACGGAGTTCATTCCCAGTCTAAGATCTGACCGGACCGAGGGTTGCGATAGCAGGACCAGCAGTAGGATCGACAGCACGCAGGGGGGATCAGGTCGATCCCCAACTTGTGCATTCTGCCTCTCTGACCAGCTGAGCGCCCGGACACTCGTTTCGTGCGTTGGCTTAGGCATACGGAGTTCATTCCATTTCTAGGCCCCAGTCGGACCGAGGGCTGTGGCAGCAGGATCGACAACGGGATCGACAGTACGCTGAAGGGGATCAGGCTAATCCCCGGCTTGCGCAATATGCCTCTTCGATCGGCCTCTCTGACTGGCTAAGAACCCGCATGCTTGTTTTGTGGGTTGACTAAGGCATATGGAGTTCATCCCTAGTCTAAGCATGCGGAGTTCATTCCAAGTCTAAGATCAGACCAGATCGAGGTTTGTGGCAGTAGGATCGACAGCACGCAGGAGGGACCGAGCCGATCCCCAGCTTACACATTCTGCCTCTCTGGCCGACGGAGCACCCACACGTCCGTTTCATGGGTTGGATTAGGCATAGGGAGTTTATTCCATGTCTAAGACCCAGCCGGACCGAGGGTTGTGGTAGCAGGACTGGCAGCACGTAGAGGGGGACCGCGCCGATCCCTAGCTTGCGCATTATGCTTCTTCGGTCTGCTCAGCCCCCTAATGCTCGTTTTGTTGGTTGACTTAGGCATACGGAGTTCATTCCCAATCTAAGATCGAACCGGATCGAGGGTTACGGCAGCAGGATCGACAGGCCGCAGGGTGGGATCAGGTCAGTCCCCGGCTTGTGCATTCTGCCTCTCCGGTCGGCTGAGCGCCCGCACGCTCGTTTAGTGCGTTGGCTTAGGCATACGTAGTTCATTCCATGTCTAAGCATACGGAGTTCAATCCTAATCTAAGATCAGACTGGACCGAGGTTTATGGTAGTAGGACCAGCAGCAGGATCAGTAGCACGTAGGGGGGACTGGATCGATCCCCGACTTGCGCATTCTGCCTCTCCGATCGGCTGAGTGCCTGCACGCTCATTTCATAGGTTGACTTAGGCATACGGATTTCATCCCCAGTCTAAGCATACGGAGTTCATTCCCAGTCTAAGATTGGACTGGACCGAGGGTTGCGATAGCAGGATCGACAGCATGCAAGGGAGACGGGGCTGATCCCCGGCTTGCGCATTCTGCCTCTCCGATCGGTTGAGCACCCGTACGCCTGTTTCGTGGGTTGGCTTAGGTATAGGGAGTTCATTCCATGTCTAAGCCCCAACCGGGTTGAGGTTTGTGGCAGTGGGACCGACAGCATGCAGAGGGGGATCAGGCCGATCCTCGGCTTGCGCATTATGCCTCTCCGACCGGTTGAGCACTCGCACACTCGTTTCATGGGTTGACTTAGGCATTCGGAGTTCATTCCCAGTCTAAGATCAGATCATACTGAGGGTTGTGACAGCAGGATCGACAGCACGCAGGGGGGACCGAGTCAGTCCCTAACTTGCGCATTCTGCCTCTCCGACCGGTTGAGCACCCGCACACTCGTTTTGTGGGTTGGCTTAGGCATACGGAGTTCATTCCATGTCTAAGCCCCAGCCGGATCGAGGGTTGTGGTAGCAGGACCGGCTGCGGGATTGACAACATGTAAAGGAGGAGCAGGCTGATCCCTGGCTTGCGCATTATGCCTCTCCGACTGACCTGTCTGGCTGACTGAGCACCCGCACGCTCGTTTTATGGGTTGACTTAGGCATACAGAGTTTAACCCAGTCTAAGCATACGAAGTTCATTCCCTGTCTAAGATCAAACAGGACCGAGGGTTGCAGCAGTAGGATCGGTAGCATGCAGGGGGGATCGGGCCGATCCCCGGATTACGCATTCTACCTCTCCGGTCGACTGAACGCCCGTACGCTCGTTTCATGGGTTGGCTTAGGCATACGGAGTTCATTCCATGTCGAAGCCCCAGTCAGACCGAGGTTTGTGGCAGGAAGACCGGCAGCGGGATCGGGCTGATCCCCGACTTACGCATTTTGCTTCTCCGACCGGCCTTTTTGGCCGTCTGAGCACCGGCACACTCATTTTATGGGTTGACTTAGGCATACGGAGTTCATCCCCAGTCTAGGCATACGGAGTTCATTCCCAGTCTAAGATCAGACCAGACTGAGGGTTGCGGCAGCAGTATCGATGACACGAATGAGGGACCGAGCCGATCCCCGGCTTGCGCATTCTGCCTCTCCGGTCAGCTGAGTGCTCGCACCCCCGTTTCGTGGGTTGGCTTAGGCATAGGGAGTTCATTCGATGTCTAACCCCTAACCAGACCGAGGGTTGTGGCAGCAGGACTGGCAGCACGAAGAGGGGGACCAGGTCGATCCCCGGCTTGCGTATTATGCCTGTCCGGTTGACTTAGCCCCCGAACACTTGTTTTATGGGTTGACCTAGGCTTACAGAGTTCATTCCCAGTCTAAGATCAGACCGGACCGAGGGTTGTGGCTGCAGGGTCGACAGCACGCAGTGGGGGATCGGGTCGGTCCCTGGCTTGCGCATTCTACCTCTTCGATCGACTGAACGCCCGCACGCTTGTTTTGTGGGTTGGCTTAGGCTTATGAAGTTCATTCAATGTCTAAGCATACGGAGTTCATTCCCAGTCTAAGATCGGACCGAACCGAGGGTTGCGGTAGCAGGACAAGTAGCAAGATCGATAGCACAAAGGGGGGGACCAGGCCGATCCCCTGCTTGCGTATTCTACATCTTCGGTCGATTGAGCACCCGCACGCTCGTTTCGTGGGTTGGCTTAGGCATACAGAGTTTATTCCATGTCTAAGCCCCAGTCGGACCAAGGGTTGTGGAGCAGGATCGGCAACGGGATCGGTAGCACAGATAGGGGGATCGAGCTGATCCTCGGCTTGCGCATTATGCGTCTTCGACCGGCTGAGCACCTGCATGCTCGTTTCATGGGTTGACTTAGGCATACGAAGTTCATCTCCAGTCTAAGCATACAGAGTTCATTCCCAGTCTAAGATCGAACCAGACCGAGGGTTATGGCAGCAGAATCGACAGCATGCAGGGGGGATCGAGGCGATCCCCGGCTTGCGTATTCTACCTCTCCGGCCGACTGAGCGCCCTCACGCCAGTTTCATGGGTTGGCTTAGGCATAAGGAGTTCATTCCATGTCTAAGCACCAGCCGGACAGAGGGTTGTGGTAGCGGGACTGGCAGCGCGCAGAGAGGGACTGCCTCTCCGATCGGTTCAGCACCTGAACGCTCATTTCGTGCGTTGACTTAGGCATACGGAGTTCTTTCGTAGTCTACGATTGAACCGAACCGAAGGTTCAGGCAGCAGGATCGACAGCACGTAGGAGGGATCGGGTCGATCCCCGGCTTGCGCGTTCTGCCTTTCCGGCTGGCTGAGCGCCCGCACGCTCATTTCGTGGGTTGGGTTAGGCATACAGAATTCATTCCATGTCTTAGCATATGGAGTTCATTGCCAGTCTTAGATCAAACTGGACCAAAGGTTGTGGTAGCAGGACCAGCAGCAGGATCGACAGCATGCAGGGAGGGATCGGGCCGATCCCTGGCTTGCGTATCTACCTCTCCGACCAGCCTCTCCGGCCGATTGAGCGCCCGTACGCTCCTTTCATGGGTTGACTTAGGCATATGGAGTTCATCCCCAGTCTAAGCATACAGAGTTCATTCGTAGTCTAAGATCAGACCGGATCGAGGGTTGTGACAGCAGGATCAGCAGCAGGCAGGGGGGACCGGGCTAATCCCTGGCTTGCGCATTCTACCTCTTCAGTCGGCTGAGCGCACACACGCCCGTTTCATGGGTTAGCTTAGGCATAGGGAGTTCATTCCATGTCTAAGCCCCAGCTGGACTGAGGGTTGTGGCAGTAAGACCGGCAGCATGCAGAGGGGGATCGGATCGATCCCCGGCTTGCGCATTCTGCCTCTCCGGCCGACTGATCGCCCGCACGGTCGTTTCGTGGGTTGGCTTAGGCATACGAAGTTCATTCCATGTCTAAGCATACAGAGTTCATTCCCAGTCTAAGAGTTTGAGCCACGGTGCACATACTGGGCTTGAGCATGCGCTGGTGCCACATTTTTTTCACCCGGGGCATCATCGTCAGAGCATCGCCGGAGCATCGTCGGAGAGCCTAACCGACAGCATTAGGGGTTCCGACGATTGGGGGGGCCGGGGGGTGTGCGCACAAGATGTGCGATGGCTGCTGGTACTTGGCCCTTATATTGGCCCCCTATCCCTCATCAAACCTCAAGAACTCACACCCCCTTAAAGAGCATTTGAGATTTTATAGGTTTGCTGCCAGTAGCCATTAAAGTGTTTGAAATGGGGACACTTTTTTCAAACAGTCACAAAATCTTCTCCACTTCGATTTTTTAGCTGAATTTTTTTGTGCATGCCAACAAAAATGAAAGGATCACCTTTACCAAATTGGGGGACAAAACTCTTTCTAAAAAAAGTTTAAAAAATCTCGAACCGTAAAAAGTTTTAAAAATCGTGAAAAATAGAAAATGGGTCGTCTTGCCACGAAACTTCACGTGAAGGCTTAGGGGACCATTGTATGAATTTACAAGCCATAAAAATGGCATTGGCATGGCAGAAATATGAAGATGTGCTTGAACCCACCTACCACCCGTTCGATCCTCGGCTTGCGCATCCTGTCTCTCTGGTCGGCTGAGCGCCCACACGCTCGTTTTGTGGGTTGACTTAGCCATACGAAGTTCATCCCCAGTCTAAGCATACGGAGTTCATTCCCAATCTAAGATCGAACCAGGCCGAGGGTTGCGACAGCAGGATTGACAGCATGCAGGGGGGATCAAGCCGATCCCTGGCTTATGCATTTTGCCTCTCCGGTCGGCTGAGCGCCCGCACGCTCGTTTCATGGGTTGGCTTAGGCATAGGGAGTTCATTCCATGTCTAATCCCCAGCTGGACCGAGGGTTGTGGCAGCGGGACCAGTAGTACATAGAGGGGGACCGGGCCGATCCCCGGCTTGCGCATTCTGCCTTTCTTGTCAGCTGAGCGCCCACACGCTCATTTCGTGTGTTGGCTTAGGCATACGGAGTTCATTCCATGGCTAAGCATACATAGTTCATTCCAGTCTAAGAGTTTGGGCCATGGTGGACATGCTGGGCTCGGGCATGTGCTGGTGCCGCATTTTTTTCACCTGAGGCACCATCGCCGGAGCATCGCCAGAGAGCCAACCGTTAGCATGGGGGTTCCGACGATTAGGGGGGCCGGTGGGTGTGCGCACATGATGTGCGATGGCTGCTGGTACTTGGCCTTTATATTGGCCCCCTATCCCTCATCAAACCTCGAGAACTCAAACCTCTTTAAAGAGCATTTGAGATTTTACAAGTTTGCTGCTAGTAGCTATTAAAGTGTCTGAAATGGGGACACTTTTTTCAAACGGTCACAAAATCTTCTCCACTTCGAGTTTTTAGCTGAATATTTTTGTGCATGCCAATAAAAATACAAGGATCACCTCTACCAAATTTGGGGACAAAACTCTTTCTAAAAAAATTTAAAAAATCTCGAACTGCATAATGTTTCAAAAATTGTGAAAAATAGAAAACGGGTCGTCTTGCCACGAAACTTCACATGAAGGCTTAGGGGACCATTGCATGAATTTACAAGCCATAAAAATGGCATTGGCATGGCAGAAATATGAAGATGTGCTTGAACCCACCTACCACCCGTTCGATCCCCGGCTTGCGCAACCTACCTCTCTGGTCAGCTGAGCGCCCGCACGCTCGTTTTGTGGGTTAGCTTAGGCATACAGAGTTCATCCCTAGTCTAAGCATACGGAGTTCATTCCCAGTCTAAGATCAGACCAGACCGAGTGTTACGACAACAGGATCGACAGCACGCAAGGGGGATCGGGCCGATCGCTGGCTTACGTAATCTGCCTCTTCGATCGACTGAGCGCCCGCCTGCCCGTTTCGTGGGTTGGCTTAGGCATAGGGAGTTCATTCCATGTCTAAGCCCCAACCGAACCGAGGGTTGTGGCAGTGGGACCGGCAGCACGCAGAGGGGGGTCAGGCCAATCCTCGGCTTTCGTATTATGCCTCTCTAGCCGGCTTAATGCCCGTACGCTCGTTTCATGGGTTAACTTAGGCATACAGAGTTCATTCACAGTCTAAGATGGGACCGGACTGAGGGTTACGGCAGCTGGATCGATAGCACTCATTAGGGGATTGCACCGGTCCCCGACTTGTGCATTCTACCTCTTCGATCGGCTGAGCGCCCGCACGCTCGTTTCATGGGTTGGCTTAGGCATACGGAGTTCATTCCATGTCTAAGCATACGGAGTTCATTCTTAGTCTAAGATCGGATCGGATCGAGGGTTGCGGTAGCAGGATCGACAGCACACGAGGGGGACCGGGTCGATCCTCGACTTGCGCAATCTGCCTTTCCGACTGGCTAAGCGCCCGCACGCCTGTTTCGTGTGGTGGCTTAGGCATAGGGTGTTCATTCCATGTCTATGCCCCAGTCGGACCAAGGATTGTGGCAGCGGGACCGGCAGCACGCAGAGGGTGATCGGGCCGATCCCTGGCTTGCGCATTATGCCTCTCCTGTCGGCTCAGTGCCCCCACGCTCATTTCGTGGGTTGACATAGGCATACAGAGTTCATTCCAAGTCTAAGATCAGACCGGACCGAGGGTTGCGGCAGCAGGATCGACAGCACGCATGGGGGGACTTGGTCGGTCACCGGCTTATGGATTCTGCCTCTCCGGCCGGCTGAGCGCCCGCACGCTCGTTTCGTGGGTTGGCTTAAGCACACGGAGTTCATTCCATGTCTAAGCCTACGGAGTTCTTTCCCAGTCTAAGATTGGACCGGATCGAGGGTTACGGTAGCAAGACCAGCAGTAGGATCGGCAGCACGTAGGGGGCACCAGGCTGATCCCCGGCTTACGCATTCTGCCTCTTCAATTGGTTGAGCGCCTGCACACTCGTTTCCTGGGTCGGCTTAGGCATATGGAGTTCATCCCCAGTCTAAGCATACAGAGTTCATTCCTAGTCTAAGATCGGATCAGACCGAGGGTTGCGACAGCAGGATCAGCAGCAAGCAGAGGAGACTAGGCCGATCCTTGGCTTGCGTATTCTACCTCTTCGGCCAACTGAGCACCTGCACGCTCGGTTCGTGGGTTGGCTTAGGCATAGGGAGTTCATTCCAGGTCTAAGACCCAGTCGTACCACAGGTTGTGGCACTGGGACCGGCAGCACACAGAGGGGGACTGGGCCGATCCTCGGCTTGTGCATTATGCCTTTTCGATCGGCTCAGTGCCCGCACGCTCGTTTCGTGGATTGACTTATGCATACGGATTTCATTCCTAGTCTAAGACCAAATCAGACCAAGGGTTACAGTAGCAGGATCGATAGCATGCAGGGGGGACCGGGTCGATCCCCGGCTTGTGCATTCTACCTCTTCGACCGGCTTAGCGGCCACACGCTCGTTTTGTTGGTTATCTTAGGCATACGGAGTTCATTCCATGTCTAAGCATACGAAGTTCATCCCCAGTCTAAGATTTTGAGCCACGGTGCACATGCTGGGCTCGGGCATGTGCTGGTGCCACATTTTTTTTGCCCGGGGCACCATCGTCGGAGCATCGTCGGAGAGCCTAACCAGCGGTATTGGCGGTTCCGACGATTGGGGGGGCTAGGGGGTGTGCGCACATAATGTGTGATGGGTGCTGGTACTTGGCCCTTATATTGGCCCCCTATCCCTCATCAAACCTTGAGAACTCACACCCCCTTAAAGAGCATTTGAGATTTTATAGGTTTGTTGCCAGTAGCAATTAAAGTGTTAGAAATGGGGACACTTTCTTCAAACGGTCACAAAATCTTCTCCACTTCGAGTTTTTAGTTGAATTTTTTTGTGCATGCCAACAAAAATACAAGGATCACCTCTACCAAATTTGGGGACAAAACTCTTTCTAAAAAAATTTTAAAAAATCCAAAGTTTCAAAAATCATGAAAAATATAAAACGGGTTGTCTTGCCATGAAACTTCACATGAAGGCTTAGGGGACCATTGTATGAATTTACAAGCCATAAAAATGGCATTGGCATGACAGAAATATGAAGATGTGCTTGAACCCACCTACCACCCATTCGATCCTCGGCTTACGCATCCTATCTCTCTGGTCGACTGAGCGCCCGCACGCTCCTTTCGTGGGTTGACTTAGCCATACGGAGTTCATCCCCAGTCTAAGCATACGAAGTTCACTCCCAATCTAAGATCAGACCAGGCTGAGGGTTGCGGCAGCAGGATCGACATCATGCAGGGGGGACCGAACCGATCCCTGGCTTACGCATTTTGCCTCTCCGGTCGGCTGAGCGCCCGCACGCCCGTTTCATGGGTTGGCTTAGGCATAAGGAGTTCATTCCATGTCTAACCCCCAGCTGGATCGAGGGTTGTGGCAGCGGGACCAGTAGCACGTAGATGGGGACCGGGTCGATCCCCGGCTTATGCATTATGCCTCTTCGGCCAGCTCAACGCCCGCACGATTGTTTCATGGGTTGACCTATGCATATGGAGTTCATTCCCAGTCTAAGATCAGACCGGATCGAGGGTTACGGCAGCAGGATGGACAGCATGCAGGGGGGACCGGGCCAATCCCCGGCTTACGCATTCTGCCTCTCCGACCGGCTGAGCACCCGCACGCTCGTGTCGTGGGTTGGCTTAGGCATACGGAGTTCATTCCATGTCTAAGCATACAGAGTACATTCCCAGTGTAAGATTTTGAGACATGGTGCACATGCTAGGCTCAAGCATGTGGTGGTGCCGCATTTTTTTCACCCGGGCACCATCATCGGAGGATCGTCGGAGAGCCTAACCGGCGGCATTGGGGATTCCGACGATTGGGGGGGCCGGGGGGGTGTGCGCACATGATGTCTGATGGGTGCCGGTACTTGGCCCTTAAATTGTCCCCCTATCCCTCATCAAACCTTGAGAACTCACACCCCCTTAAAGAGCATTTGAGATTTTATAGGTTTGCTGCCAGTAGCCATTAAAGTGTCTGAAATGGGGACACTTTTTTCAAACGGTCACAAAATCTTCTCCACTTCGATTTTTTAGCTGAATGTTTTTATGCATGCCAACAAAAATACAAGGATCAACCCTACCAAATTTAGGGAGAAAACTCTTTTTAAAAAAATTTTAAAAAATCACGGACCGCAAAAAGTTTCAAAAATCGTGAAAAATAGAAAACGGGTCGTCTTGCCACGAAACTTCACACGTTGGCTTAGGGGACCATTGTACGAATTTACAAGCCATAAAAATCGCATTGGCATGGCAGAAATATGAAGATGGGCTTGAACCCACCTACCACTCGTTCGATCCTCGGTTTGTGCATGCTGCCTCTCTGGTTGGCTGAGTGCCCACATGCTCGTTTTGTGGGATGACTTAGGCATACGGAGTTCATCCATAGTCCAAGCATATGAAGTTCATTCTTAATCTAAGATCGAACCGGACCGACGATTGCGACAGCAGGATCGGCAGCACGCAGGGTGGACCGAGCTGATCCCCGTCTTGTGCATTCTGCCTCTCCGGTCGACTGAGCACCCGCACGCCCGTTTCATGGGTTGGCTTAGGCATAGGGAGTTCATTCCATGTCTAAGCCCTAGTCGGACCGAGGGTTGTGGCTGTGGGTCTGGCAACATACAGAGGGGGACCGGGCCGATCCTCGGCTTACGCATTTTGCCTCTTCGACCGGCTCAGTGCCCGCACGCTCGTTTCATGGGTTGACTTATGCATACGGAGTTCATCCCTAGTCTAAGCATACAGAGTTCATTCCCAGTCTAAGATCGGACTGGACCGAGGGTTGCGGCAGCAGGATCGGCAGCACGCAGGGGGGATCGAGCCGATCCCCGATTTGCGCATTCTACCTCTCCGGTTGGCTGAGTGCCCGCACGCCCATTTCATTGGTTGGCTTAGGCATAGGGAGTTCATTCCATATCTTTGCCCTAGTCGGATCGAGGGTTGTGGCAGCTGGACCAGCAGCACGCAGAGGTGGATCGAGCCGATCCCTGACTTGCACATTATGCCTCTTCGGCTGGCTCAATGCCCGCATGCTCATTTCGTGGGTTAACTTATGCATACGTAGTTCATTCCCAGTCTAAGATCAGATCGGACCGAGGGTTGCGGCAGCAGGATCAACAGCACACAGGGGGGGACCAGGTCGATCCTCGGCTTGCGCATTCTACCTCTCCAATCGGTTGAGTGCTCGTACGCTCGTTTCGTGGGTTGGCTTAGGCATACGGAGTTCATTCCATGTCAAAGCATAAGGAGTTCATTCCCTGTCTAAGATTTTGAGCCACGGTGCACATGCTGGGCTCGGGCATGTGCTGGTGCGACATTTTTTTTGCCCGGGGCACCATCGTCGGAGCATCGCCGGAGAGCCTCACTGACCGCATTGGGGGTTCCGACGATTGGGGGGTCGGGGGTGTGCGCACATGATGTGCGATGGGTGCTGGTACTTGGCCCTTATATTGGCCCCCTATCCCTCATCAAACCTCAAGAACTCACACCCCCTTAAAGAGCATTATAGGTTTGTTGTCAGTAGCCATTAAAGTGTCTGAAATGGGGAAACTTTTTTCAAACGGTCACAAAATCTTCTCCACTTCGAGTTTTTTTTTGCATGCCAGCAAAAATACAAGGATCACCTCTACCAAATTTGGGGACAAAACTCTTTCTAAAAAAATTTTAAAAAATCCCAAACCATAAAAAGTTTCAAAAATCATGAAAAATAAAAAATGGGTCATCTTGCCATGAAACTTCACATGAGGGCTAAGGGGACCATTGTATGAATTTACAAGCCATAAAAATGGCATTGATTTGGCAGAAATATGAAGATATGCTTGAACCCACCTACCACCCGTTCGATCCCCGGCTTGCGCATCCTGCCTCTCTAGTCGGCTGAGCGCCCGCATGCTCGTTTCGTGGGTTGACTTAGGCATACGGAGTTCATCCCCAGTCTAAGCATATGGAGTTCATTCTCAGTCTAAGACTGGACCGGACCAACAGTTACGACAGCAAGATAGATGGCACGTAGGGGGGATCGGGTCGATGCCTGGCTTGCGCATTCTGCCTCTCCGACCGGCTGAGCACCCGCACGCCCATTTCGTGGGTTGGCTTAGGCATAGGGAGTTCATTCCATGTCTAAGCCCCAGCAGGACCGAGGGTTGTGGCTGCGGTTCTGGCAGCACGCAGAGGGGGACCAGGCCGATCCCCGGCTTGCACATTATGCCTCTTCGACCGGCTTAGCGCCCGCACGCTCGTTTCATGGGTTGACTTATGCATACAGAGTTCATCCCCAGTCTAAGCATACAGAGTTCATTCCCAGTCTAAGATCGGACTTGACCAATGGTTGCGACAGCAAGATTGGTAGCACGCAGGGGGAATCGGGTCGATCCCCTACTTGCGCTTCTGCCTCTCTGGTCGACTGAGCACCCACACGCCCGTTTCATGGGTTGGCTTAGGCATAGGGAGTTCATTCCATGTCTATGCCCTAGTCAGACCGAGGGTTGTGGTAGCTGGATCGACAGCATGCAGAGGGGGATCGAGTCGATCCCTGACTTGTGCATTATGCCTCTTCGGCTGGCTCAACGCTCGCACACTCATTTCGTGGGTTGACTTATGCATACGGAGTTCATTCCCAGTCTAAGATTGGTTGGATCAAGGGTTGTGGTAGTAGGATCGACAGCACACAGGGGGGACTGGGCCAATCCTCGGCTTGCGCATTCTGCCTCTCCGACCAGCTAAACACCCGTACGCTCGTTTCATGGGTTGGCTTAGGCATACGGAGTTCATTCCATGTCTAAGCATACAGAGTTCATTCCCAGTCTAAGATCTTGAGCCATGGTGCACATGCTGGGCTTGGGCATGTGCTGGTGCTGTATTTTTTTTCGCTCGGGGCACCATCGTCGGAGCATCGCCGGAGAGCCTAACCGGCGGCATTGGGTGTTCCGGTGATTGGGGGGCCGGAGAGGTGTGCGCACATGATGTGCAATGGGTGCTGGTACTTGGCCCTTATATTGGCCCCCTATCCCTCATCAAACCTCGAGAACTCACGCCCCCTTAAAGAGCATTTGAGATTTTATAGGTTTGCTGTCAGTAGCCATTAAAGTGTCTGAAATGGGGACACTTTTTTCAAATGGTCACAAAATCTTCTCCACTTTGAGTTTTTTGTGCTTGCCAACAAAAATACAAGGATCACCTCTACCAAATTTGGGGACAAAACTCTTTCTAAAAAAATTTTAAAAAATCCCAAACCGTAAAAAGTTTCAAAAATCGTGAAAAATAGAAAACGGGTCGTCTTGCCACGAAACTTCACATGAACGCTTCAGGGACCATTGTATGAATTTACAAGCCATAAAAATGGCATTGGCATGGCAGAAATATGAAGATATGCTTGAACCCACCTACCACCCGTTCGATCCCCGGCTTGCGCATCCTGCCTCTTAGTCGACTGAGCGCCTGCATGCTCGTTTCGTTGGTTGACTTAGGCATACGAAGTTCATCCCCAGTCTAAGCATATGGGTCTCATTCCCAATCTATGATTGGACCGGACTGAGGGTTGCGACAGCAGGATCGACAGCACGCAGGGGGGACCGGGCCGATCCCCGACTTGCGCATTCTACCTCTCCAGCAGGCTGAGCGCCCACATGCCTGTTTCATGGGTTGGCTTAGGCATAGGGATTTCACTCCATGTCTAAACCCCAGCCAAACCGAGGGTTGTGGTAGCGAGACCGGCAGCACGCAGAGGGGGACCGAGCCGATCCTCGGATTGCTCATTATGCCTCTCCGGTAGGCTCAGTACCCGCACGCCCATTTCATGGGTTGACTTATGCATACAGAGTTCATTCCCAGTCTAAGATCGGATCGGCCCAAGGGTTGCGGTAGTAGGATCAACAGCACGCAGGGGGGGACCGGGCTGGTCCCCGGCTTGCGCATTCTGCCTCTTCGATCGACTGAGTGCCCGTACGCTCATTTCGTGGGTTGGCTTAGGCATACGGAGTCCATTCTAAGTCTAAGCCCGAGTCGGACCGAGGATTGTGGTAGTAGGACCAGCAGCGGGATCGGCAGCACGCAGAGGGGGATCGAGCTGATCCTCAACTTGTGCATTATGCCTCTTCGACCGGCCTCTCTGGCCGGCTGAGCGTCCGCACGTCCGTTTCATGGGTTGGCTTAGGCATAGGGAGTTCATTCCATCTCTAAGCCCCAGCTGGACCGAGGGTTGTGGCAGCGGGACCAGCAGCACGCAGAGGGGGACCGGGCCGATCCCCGGCTTGCACATTCTACCTCTCCAGTCAGCTGAGCGCCCACACGCTCATTTCGTGGGTTGGCTTAGGCATACGGAGTTCATTCCATTGCTAAGCATACATAGTTCATTCCAGTCTAAGAGTTTGGGCCATGGTGGACATGCTGGGCTCGGGCATGTGCTGGTGCCGCATTTTTTTCACCCGAGGCACCATCGTCGGAGCATCGCCAGAGAGCCTAACCAGCGGCATGGGGGTTCCGACGATTGGGGGGCCGGGGGGTGTGCGCACATGATGTGCGATGGGTGCTTGTACTGGGCCCTTATATTGGCCCCCTATCCCTCATCAAACCTCGAGAACTCACACCCCCTTAAAGAGCATTTGAGATTTTATAGGTTTCCTGCCAATAGCCATTAAAGTGTCTGAAATGGGGACACTTTTTTCAAACGGTCACAAAATCTTCTCCACTTCGAGTTTTTAGCTAAATTTTTTTGTGCTTTCCAACAAAAATACAAAGATGACCTCTACCAAATTTGGGGACAAAACTCTTTCTAAAAAAATTTTTAAAAATCCTGAACCGCAAAAAGTTTCAAAAATCGTGAAAAATAGAAAACGGGTCGTCTTGCCACGAAACTTCACATGAAGGCTTAGGGGACCATTGTATGAATTTACAACCCATAAAAATGTCATTGGCATGGCAGAAATATGAAGATGTGCTTAAACCCACCTACCACCCATTAGATCTCCAGCTTATGCATCTTGCCTCTCTAGTCGGCTAAGCGCCCGTACGCTCGTTTCGTGGGTTGACTTAGGCATACAGAATTCATCCCTCGTCTAAGCATATGGAGTTCATTCCCAGTCTAAGATCAACTGGACTGAGAGTTGCGATTGTAGGATCGGCAGCACACAGGGGGGACCGGGCCGATCCCCGGCTTGCGCATTCTGCCTCTCCGACTGGTTGAGCGCCCGTACGCCCGTTTCATGGTTGGCTTAGGCATAGGGAGTTCATTCCATGTCTAAGCCCCAGCCAGACCGAGGGTTGTGGCAGTGGGACTGGTAGCATACAGAAGGGGACCAGGCCAATCCTCGGCTTGCACATTATGCCTCTTCGACCGACTCAGCGTCCGCACACTCATTTCGTGGGTTAACTTAGGCATACGGAATTCATTCCCAGTCTAAGATCATATCGGACCAAGGGTTGCGGTAGCAGGATCGACAGCATACAGGGGGGACTGAGCCGATCCCCGGCTTGTGCATTCTACGTCTCCGACCGACTGAGCGCACACTCATTTCGTGGGTTGGCTTAGGCGTACGGAGTTCATTCCATGTCTAAGCATACGGAGTTCATTCCCAGTCTAAGATCGGACCAGACCGAGGGTTGCGGCAGCAGGACCAACAGCAGGATCGACAGCATGCAGGGGGGGCGAGCCGATCTCCGGCTTGCGCATTCTACCTCTTCGACCGGCTGAGTGCCCGCACGCTCGTTTCGTTGGTTGGCTTAGGCATATGGAGTTTATTCCATGTCTACGCCCTACCCGGACTGAGGGTTGTGGTAGCAAGACCGACAGCGGGATCGACAGCATGCAGAGAGGGACTTGGCTGATCCCCGACTTGCACATTATGCCTCTCTGGCCGACCTTTCCGGTCGGCTGAGCGCCCGCACGCTCGTTTTGTGGGTTGACTTAGGCATCCCCAGTCTAAGCATACGGAGTTTATTCCAGTCTAAGATCAGACCGGACCGAGGGTTGTGATAGCAGGATCGACAGCACGTAGGGGGGATCGGGCGGATCCCCAACTTGCGCATTCTGCCGCTCCGGTCGGCTGAGCAGCCGCACGTCCGTTTCGTGGGTTGGCTTAGGCATAGGGAGTTCATTCCATGTCTAAGCCCTAGTCAGACTGAGGGTTGTGGCTGCGGGACCAACAGCATGCAGCGGGGGACCGGGCCGATCCCTACCTTACGCATTATGCCTCTTCGATCGGCTCAGCGCCCGTACGCTCATTTTCTAAGTTGACTTATGCATTCAGAGTTCATTCCCAGTGAAAGATCAGACCAGACCGAGGGTTGCACAGCAAGATCGACAGCACGTAAGGGGGATTGGGCCGATCTTTGGCTTGCACATTCTACCTCTCCGGTCAGCTGAGCACGAGCACGCTCGTTCCGTTGGTTGGCTTAGGCATACGGAGTTAATTCCATGTCTAAGCATACGGAGTTCATTCCCAGTCTAAGATTTTGAGCCACGGTGCACATGCTGGGCTTGGGCATGTGCTGGTGCCACTTTTTTTTCACCCAGGGAACAATCGTCGAAGCATCGTCGGAGAGCCTAATCGACGGCATTGGGGGTTCCGACGATTAGGGGGGCCGGGGGGGTGTGCACACATGATGTACGATGGGTGCTGGTACTTGGCCCTTATATTGGCCCCCTATCCCTCATCAAACCTCGAAAACTCACACCCCCTTAAAGAGCATTTGAGATTTTATAGGTTTGCTGCCAGTAGCCATTAAAGTGTCTGAAATGGCGACAATTTTTTCAAACGGTCACAAAAACTTCTCCACTTCGAGTTTTTAGCTGAATTTTTTTGTGCATGCCAACATAAATACAAGGATCACCTCTACCAAATTTTGGGACAAAACTCTTTCTAAAAAACTTTAAAAAATCCCGAACCGTAAAAAGTTTCAAAAATATTGAAAAATAGAAAATGGATCATCCTGCCATGAAACTTCACATGAAGGCTTAGGGGACCATTGTATGAATTTGCACGCCATAAAAATAGCATTGGCACGGCAAAAATATGAAGATGTGGTTGAACCCACCTACCACCCGTTCGATCCCCGGCTTGCGCATCCTGCCTCTCTGGTCGGCTGAGCGCCCGCATGCTCGTTTTGTGGGAGGCATACGGAGTTCATCCACAGTCTAAGCATACAGAGTTCATTCCCAGTCTAAGATCAAACTGGACCGAGGGTTGTGGCAGCAGGATCGGTAGCACGTAGGGGGGACCAGGTCGATCCCCAGCTTGCACATTCTGCTTCTCCAGTAGGCTGAGCGCCCGTACGCCCATTTCTTGGGTTGGCTTAGGCATAGGCAGTTCATTCCATGTCTAAGCCCCAGCCGGACTGAGGGTTGTGGTAGCAGGACCGGCAGCACGTAGAGGGGGATCAGGCCAATCCTCGGCTTGCGCATTATGCCTCTCCGGCCGGCTCAGTGCCCGTCGCTCATTTCGTGGGTTGACTTAGGCATACGAAGTTCATTCCAGTCTAAGATTGGACCAAACCGAGGGTTGCAGTAGCAAGATCAACAGAACGCAGGGGGGATCAGGCCTATCCCGACTTGCGCATTCTGCCTCTCCGGTCGGTTGAGCACCCGTACGCTCGTTTCATGGGTTGGCTTAGGCATACGGAGTTCATTCCATGTCTAAGCATATGGAGTTCATTCCCAATCTAAGATCAGACCGAACCAAGGGTTGCGGCAGTAGGACCAGCAGCAGAATCGGCAGCACGTAAGGGGGATCGAGCCGATCTCCGGCTTATGCATTCTACCTCTCTGGCCTGCTGAGTGCCCGCACGCTCATTCCATGGGTTGGCTTAGGCATACGGAGTTCATTCCATGTCTAAGCCCCAGCCGGATCAAGGGTTGTGGTAGCAGGACCGGCAGTGGGATCGATAGCACGCAGAGGGGGACCGGGCTAATTCCTGACTTACGCGTTATACATCTCCGGTTAGCTGAGCGCCCGTACGCTCATTTCATGGGTTGACTTAGGCATACAGAGTTCATCCCCAATCTAAGCATACGGAGTTCATTCCCAATCTAAGACCAAACCGGATCGGACCGAGGGTTGCGACAGTAGGATCGACAACATGCAGGGGGGATCGGGTCGATCCTCGACTTACGCATTCTGCCTCTCTGATTGGCTGAGTGCCCGGACGCCCGTTTCGTGGGTTGCCTTAGGCATAGGGAGTTCATTCCATGTCTAAGCCCCAGCTAGACTGAGGGTTGCGGTAGCGAGACCGACAGCACGTAGAGGGGAATCAGGCTGATTCCCGGCTTGTGCATTATGCCTCTTCGGTAGGCTCAGCGCCCACATGCTCGTTTCGTGGGTTGACTTATGCATATGGAGTCCATTCTCGGTCTAAGATCAGACTGGACTGAGGGTTGCGACAGCAGGATTGACAGCACGCAGGGGGGAACGAGCCGATCCCCGGCTTGCGCATTCTGCCTCTCTGGTCGGCTGAGCGCCCGCATGCTCGTTCCATGGGTTGGCTTAGGCATACGCAGTTCATTACATGTCTAAGCATACGAAGTTCATTCCCAGTCTAAGATTTTGAGCCATGGTGCACATGCTGGGCTCGAGCATGTGCTGGTGCCACATTTTTTTCGCTCGGGGCACCATCGTCGGAGCATTACCAGAGAGCCTAACCGACAGATTGGGGGTTTTACCGATTGGGGGGGCCGGGGGTGTGCGCACATGATGTGCGATGGGTGCTGGTACTTGGCCCATATATTGGCCCCCTAACCCTCATCAAACCTTGAGAACTCACACCCCCTTAAAGAGCATTCGAGATTTTACAGGTTTGCTGCCAGTAGCCATTAAAGTGTCTGAAATGGGGAAACTTTTTTCAAACAGTCACAAAATCTTCTCCACTTCGAGTTTTTAACTGAATTTTTTTTTCCATGCCATCAAAAATAAAAGGATCACCTCTACCAAATTTGGGGACAAAAATCTTTCTAAAAAAATTTTAAAATATCTCGAACCGCAACAAGTTTCAAAAATCGTGAAAAATAGAATACGGGTCGTCTTGCCACGAAACTTCACATGAAGACTTAGGGGACCATTGTATGAATTTACAAGCCATAAAAATGGCATTGGCATGGTAGAAATATGAAGATGTGCATGACCCCACCTATCACTCATTTGGTCCCCGGCTTACGCATCCTGCCTCTCTGGTCGGCTGAGTGCCCGCACACTCGTTTCGTGGGCTGACTTAGGCATACAAAGTTCATCCCTAGTCTATGCATACAGAGTTCATTCCTAGTCTAAGATCGAACCAGACTAGGGTTACGATGCAGGATCGACAGCATGCAGGGGGGACCGAGTCGATCCCCGGCTTGCGCGTTATGCCTCTCCAACCGGTTCAGTGCCCGCATGCTCATTTCATGGGTTGACTTAAGCATACAGAGTTCATTCTCAGTCTAAGATCAGACCGGACTGAGGGTTGCGGTAACAGGATCGACAGCACGCAGGGGGGATCGGGTCGATCCCCGGCTTACGCATTCTGCCTCTCTGGCCTACTAAGAGCTCGCACGCTCGTTTCGTGGGTTGGCTTAGGCATATAGAGTTCATTCCATGTCTAAGCATACAGAGTTCATTCCCAGTTTAAGATCGGACCGGACCAAGGTTTGTGGCAGCAAGACCAGCAGCGAGATCAACAGCAGGCAGGGGGGATCGGGTCGATCCCCGGCTTGCGCATTCTGCCTCTCCGACCGACTGAGCGCCCGCACATTCGTTTTATGGGTTGGCTTAGGGTTACGAAGTTCATTCCATGTCTAAGCCCTAACCCGATCGTGGGTTATGACAGCAGGACAGGCAGCGGGATCGACAGCACGCAGAGGAGGATCGAGCTGATCCCTGGCTTGCGCATTATGCCTCTCCGGTCGGCCTCTCCGATCGGCTAAGCACCCGCACGCCCGTTTCGTGTGTTGGCTTAGGCATAGGGAGTTCATTCCATGTCTAAGCCCCAGCCGGACCAAGGGTTGCAGTAGCAGGATCGACAGCACGCATGGGGGATCAGGTCGATCCCCGACTTGTGCATTCTGCCTCTCCGACCGGCTGAATGCCCGAACGCTCGTTTTGTGGGTTGGCTTAGGCATACGGAGTTCATTCCATGTCTAAGCATACAGAGTTCATTCCCAGTCTAAGATCAGACCGGACCAACAGTTGTGGCAGTAGGACCAGCAGCAGGATCGACAGCACGCAGGAGGGATCGGGTCGATCCCCGAGTTGTGCATTCTGCCTCTCCAGTCAGTTGAGCACCCGCATGCTCATTTCGTGGGTTGGCTTAGGGATACGATGTTCATTCCATGTCTAACCCCCAGCTCGGCCGAGGGTTATGGTAGCAGGATCGGCAGCAGGATCGGTAGCACGCAGAGGGGAATCGGGATGATCCCCGGCTTGTGCATTATGCCTTTTTGGTCAGCCTCTCTGACCGACTGAGCGTCCGCA
The DNA here is from genome assembly GCF_047325235.1 of Durio zibethinus. Classification (NCBI taxonomy): domain Eukaryota; kingdom Viridiplantae; phylum Streptophyta; class Magnoliopsida; order Malvales; family Malvaceae; genus Durio; species Durio zibethinus. Next base: position 2,848,488 of record NC_143168.1, on the reverse strand, counting down.
AGGTCATTTCGTGGGTTGGCTTAGGAATACGGAGTTCATCCCCAGTCTAAGCATACGGAGTTCATTCCCAGTCTAAGATCGGACTAGATCGAGGGTTACGACAGTAAGATTGGCAGCACGCAGGGGGGACCGGGCCGATCCCTGGCTTGCGCATCCTGCCTCTCTGGTTGGCTGAGCGCGCGCACGCTCGTTTCATGGGTTGACTTAGGCATACGGAGTTTATCCCTAGTCTAAGCATATGGAGTTCATTCCTAGTCAAAGATCAAACTGGACCGAGGGTTGCGGCAGTAGGATCGACAGCACGTAGGGGGGACTGGGCTGATCCCCGACTTGCGCATTCTGCCTCTCCGGCCGGCTGAGCGCCTGCACGCCCATTTTATGGGTTGGCTTAGTCATAGGGAGTTCATTCCATTTCTAAGCCCTAGCCAGACTGAGGGTCGTGGCAGCGGGGCCGGCAGCACGCAGAGGGAGATCGACTCGATCCCCAGCTTACGCATTATGCCTCTCCGATCAGCTCAATGCTCGCACGCTCATTTCGTGGGTTGACATAGGCATACGGAGTTCATTCCCAGTCTAAGATCAGACCGAACCAAGGGTTACAATAGCAGGATCGATAGCACATAGAGGGGATCAGGCTGGTCCCCAATTTTTGATTCTGCCTTTCCGACCGACTGAACGCCCACACACTCGTTTCATGGGTTGGCTTAGGGATACGGAGTTCATTCCATGTCTAAGCATACGGAGTTCATTCCCAGTCTACGATCAGATCAGACTGAGGGTTGCAAAAGCAATACTAGCAGTAGGATCGACAGTAAGCAGGGGGAATCGGGTCGATCCCCGGCTTGCACATTCTACCTCTCCGACGGGCTGAGTGCCTGCACGGTCTTTTCGTGGGTTAGCTTAGGCATACGAAGTTCACTCCCAGTCTACGATCAGACCGAACCGAGGGTTGCGACAGCAGGATCGATAGCACGCAGAGGGGGACCGAGTCGATCCCTGGCTTAAGCATTCTGCCTCTCCGACCGGTTGAGAACCCACACGCTCGTTTCGTGGGTTGGCTTAGGCATACGGAGTTCATTCCATGTCTAAGCATACGATGTTCATTCCCAGTCTAAGATTAGATCAGACCGAGGGTTACGGCAGTAGGATCGACAGCATGCAGGGGGGGATCGGGCCGATCCCTGACTTGCGCATTCTACCTTTCCGGTCGGTTGAGCGCCCACATGCTCATTTCGTGGGTTGACTTTGGCAGATGGAGTTCATTCCATGTCTAAGCCCCAGCCAAACTGAGTGTTATGGTAGCAGGACTGACAGCGAGATCGACAGAACACAGTGGAGGATCAGGCTGATCCCCGAATTACGCATTATGCCTCTCCTGTCGGCCTCTTCGGCTGGTTGAGCGCCCGCACGCTTGTTTCGTGGGTTGACCTAGGCATACGGAGTTCATCCCCAGTCTAACCATATAGAGTTCATTCCCAGTCTAAGATCAGATCAGACCGAGGGTTACGACAGTAGGATCGGTAGCACACAGGGGGGATCGAGCCGATCCTCGGCTTACGCATTCTACCTCTCTGATCGGTTGAGCGCCCGCACGCCCGTTTCATGGGTTGGCTTAGGCATAGGGAGTTCATTCCATGTCTAAGCCCCAACCGGACTGAGGGTTGTGACAGCCAGACGGGCAGCACACAGAGGGGGACCGGGTCAATCCTCGGCTTTCCCATTATGCCTCTCTGACCGGCTCAATGCCCGAACGCTCGTTTCATGGTTTGACTTAGGCATACAGAGTTCATTCCCAGTCTATGATCAGACCAGACCAAGGGTTGTTGCAGCAAGATCGACAACACGCAGGGGGGACCAGGCCGATCCCTGACTTCTGCATTCTGCCTCTCCGGTCGACCTCTCACCCGTACGCTCGTTTCGTGGGTTGGCTTAGGCATACGAGTTCATTCCATGTCTAAGCCCCAGTCGGACCGAGGGTTATCGTAGCAGGGCTGACAGTGAGATTGCCAGCACGTAGAGGGGGACCGGGTTGATCCTTAACTTGCGCATTATGCCTCTTCAGTCGACCTCTCTGGCTGGCTGAGCGCCTGCACGCTCGTTTCATGGGTTGACTTAGGCATACAAAGTTCATCCTCAGTCTAAGCTTACGGAGTTCATTCCCAGTCTAAGATCAGACCGGACTGAGGGTTGCGACAGTAGGATCGGTAGCACACAGGGGGGACTAGACCGATCCTCGGTTTACGCATTTTGCCTCTCCGACCAGCTTAATGCCCGAATGCTCGTTTCATGGGTTGACTTAGGCATACGAAGTTCATTCCCAGTCTAAGATCAGACCGGATTGAGTGCTGCGACAGTAGCATCGACAGCATGTAGGGGGGACCGGCCCGATCCTCGGCTTGCACATTCTGCCTCTTCGATCGGTTGAGCACCCGCACGCTTGTTTCGTGGGTTGGTTGAGGCATACGGAGATCATTCCATGTCTAAGCATACGGAGTTCATTCCCAGTCTAAGATCGGATCAGACTGAGGGTTGCGATAGCAGGACCAGCTGCAGGATTCATTCCATGTCTAAACTTCAGTCGGGCTGAGGGTTGTGGCAGCAAGACCGACAGTGGGATCGACAGCATGCAGAAGGGGATTAGGTTGATCCCTGGCTTGCGCATTATGCCTCTCCAGTCGACCTCTCCTAGCGGTTGAGCGCCCGCACGCTTGTTTCGTGGGTTGACTTAGGCAAATGGAGTTCATCCCCAGTCTAAGCATATGGAGTTCATTCCCAGTCTAAGATCAGATCAGATTGAAGGTTGCGGCAGTAGGATCAACAGCATGCAGGGGGGATCGAGCCGATCCTCAGCTTGTGTATTCTACCTTTTCGGCCGGCTGAGTGCCGGCACGCCCATTTCGTGGGTTGGCTTGGGCATAGGGAGTTCATTCCATGTCTAAGCCTCAGCTGAACTGAGGGTTATGGTAGCGGGACTGACAGCACGCAGAGGGGGACTGGGCTAATCCCTGGATTGCGCATTATGCCTCTTCGGCTGGCTCAGCGCCCGCACGCTCGTTTCGTAGGTTGACTTATGCATATGGAGTTCAATTCTAATCTAAGATCAGATCAAACTGAGGGTTGCGACAGCAGGATCGACAGCATGTAGGGGGGACCAGACTGATCCCCGGCTTGCACATTCTGCCTCTCCAGCCTATTGAGCGTCTGCACACTCATTTTATGGGTTGGCTTAGGCATACGGAGTTCATTCCATGTCTAAGCATATGGAGTTCATTCCCAGCCTAAGATTTTGAGCCACGGTGCACATGCTAGGCTCAGGCATGTGCTGGTGCTGCATTTTTTTTGCCCGAGGCACCATCATCGGAGCATCGCCAGAGCATCGTCGGAGAGCCTAACCGGTGGCATTGGGGGTTTCGATGAATGGGGGGACTGGGGGGGTGTCGTACATGATGTGTGATGGGTGCTAGTACTTGTGTCACGGGCTCCGACCTTAGACTTAGAAACCATGCGGCCTTAGGCTTGGAATCTCATTCTTTATGCCTAAGTCAGCCTAAAACACAAACGTACGGGCACTAGAACAACGGAAAGGGTTGATTATGCAAGTTAAAGAGAAACCGGATAAGAAGGCAGAATTCTAGAAATGCTCTTGTATTCACTGAAATGGAAGTGTTTGATGGTGTACAAATGAGGGAGGAGCAGCCCTCTATTTATAGTTGGGGCTCCAGCTTACACTTAATGGCAATATCCCTAGAATAAAGGCTAAAATCATGGGATTATACAGATTACAATCAATTAGGATGCTAACTCCTGATTTTTAGGGTCAACCAAATCTGCCAGGATGTTGCTACTGATCCTGCCTGCTTCCAGAAGCTTCGCTTGTGTGTCCAACACCTTGGGCCCTTCTGGATGTGGTACGGGCAGCTTGTATGCCAGGCCTTGGTCTCACGGGCTGGCTTGCAAGTTGGGTGGGTGTTCTAAACTCGTTTGCTAGGCTTTACGTGCAGATACCCGCCAGCATGCTTGGTCTATAGGCCTCAACCTCTAGCTCGCCTGCAGGTGCACCTAATGTGCCTGGTGCACCCACCTAGGGCATGACATTCTCCCCCACCTGATTGCACAATGCCCTTGTTATGTCTTCTGCATGGTACTGCCTGATCTAGTCCCCAAATTGCCATAAGTCATCTGTTGGTTCCCAGCTCACCTCACTATCTGGAAGTCCCTTCCAATGCACCAAGTACTCTTATCTTGGCTGATAGTTCTTTCGTCTCACCTCCCGGTCAGCTATGATACTGTGGACCTCCTTCTCATATGAGGCCCTTGCTCCCAATGGCGCACGTTTTGACTCTGCCCGTCCTGGACTCCCTCATCCTCATGGAACGGCTTGAGCATGCTCACATGGAACATCGGGTGTACCCTCAGCTTGGGTGGCATATCCAGCTTGTAGGCAACCTTGCCTACCCTCTTGACTACTCGAAAAGGTCCCTCATACCTCCAGACTAGGGCTTTGTGCAGCCCCCTATGGCGTACAATGGGATGCAGCTTCACTAACACCAAGTCTCTAACCTGGAACAGCACGTCCCGCCTATTCTGGTCTGCCCACTTCTTCGACCTCTTGGCTGCCTTGTGTAGACAAACTCTGGCCAAGTCAGTTTGCTCCTACCATGCCTTGGCAAACTTGTATGCTGCTGGATTCGACTCTATATAACCTGCAGCAATCGAACCGGGTGTTAGTGGTTGTTGCCCTGTCACAACCTTAAATGGGCTCTGGTTCGTTACCTCGCTCCTTTGCAAGTTATAGGAAAACTGTGCAATATCTAGCAGCTTTGGCCAGTCCCTTTGTGTGGCACTCACATAGTGCCTGAGGTAGACCTCTAATAGTCCATTCACTCATTCTGTCTACCCATCGGTCTGCGGATGCATGCTGGTTGAAAAGTTCAAGTCTGACCCCAATAACTTGAACAACTCAGTCCAGAACCTACCCGTGAAATGCCCGTCCTGATCACTAACAATGGTCCTCTACACTCCCTAGTACTTAACCATGTTCTTCAGGAACAATCGAGCTACCTCCTAGGCTGGGCTTTGGTTGCTGCAATGAAGATTCCATACTTGGAAAACCTATCCCCCACTACCATGATGCTTCCAAACCCTTCTACTTTGGGTAGACCAACTATAAAGTCTAGAGAAACACTCTGCCATGGTCGCTCTGGCACTGGCAATGGCTCCAAAAGATCGCCTCGTTTCTTGAGCTCCACCTTGTCCTATTGGCACACAAGACAAGTCTTCACATAGGCCTCCACATCATCCCTCATGTGCAGTCCTCGATCAGCGCTAAGGTACGGCTCACTCTGAGGTGTCCAGCCCACCTTGAATCATGGTATTCTTGCAAAACTTCCTTGCGGAGCTTCTCGTGCTGCGGCACAAATAGTTTACTACCCCTGGTGTACAGCAAGCCATCCTGTAACCAAAACTACCTAGTCTTACCTTGTTGGGCGTACTCCATCAAAGCCTTGGCTGTAGGATCATACGCAAGTCCCTTCTTGATGCGCGACACTAGTGACCCCTCTGATTGGCTAATGGCAGCAAGGTTAGCCTTCCTGTTCAGGGCATCTACCACTAGGTTCGCCCGCCCTGGCTTGTACTCCATCTGGAAATCAAATTTCGTAACAAAATCTTGCCATCTCGCCTGCTTGGGGGATAGCTTCTTTTGCATCTGGAAGTAGCTGGTTGCCACATTGTCCATCCTAACCATGAACCTCGACCCCAATAGGTAATGGCGCCAAGTGCACAAGTAGTGTGTCACTGCAGTCATCTCTTTCTCTTGGACCATGTACTTGCACTCAGTTTCGTTCAACTTCCTACTCTCAAACGCGACTAGACGTCCCTCTTGCATCAACACGCCCCCTATGGCAAAGTCTGATGCATCCGTATGCACCTTATATGGCTTGGCATGGTCTGGCAAGGCCAAGACTGGCTCCTCGATCATAGCCCGCTTCAACCTGTTAAAGGCTTCCTGGCACCCTGTACTCCACTCCCATGCTTTCCCTTTCTTGAGCAAGTCAGTCAATGGTGTGGCTATTGCTGAGTGACCTTTGATGAAGTACCTGTAGTAGTTGACCAGCCCAAGGAACGATCTCAACTCAGTGACCTTGGCTGGCGATTGCCACTCTAGGATAGCATGTATCTTACCTTCATCCATGCGTATCCTGCCACCTCCCACTATGTGGCCAAGGAATGGGATCTCCGGTAGGGCAAATAAGCACTTCTCCCTCTTGACAAACAGCTTGTGCACCTGCAACACCTCGAACACCTATCTCAAGTGGTCTACATGCTCTCCCAAAGTTTGGCTATATATCACAATGTCATCCAAATAAACCACAACAAACTGATCAAAGAATGATTGAAGTACCTTGTTCATAAGGGTGCAACATGTTGCTGGGGTGTTTGTGAGTCCAAAAGGCATCACCAAGAAACTCATACGAACCATACCGAGTGACACATGCTATCTTTGGCTCATCTCCCTCCGTGATCCTAACTTGATAGTAGCCTGACCTCAAATCCAGCTTGGTGAACCACCTTGCACTCCCAAGTTGATCGAACAAGTTCGCAATGAGTGGGATGGGGTACTTGTTCTTGATGGTCAGCTTGTTCAAAGCCCGGTAGTCTATGCACAGCCGTAACGACCCATCATGCTTGCATTGAAATAGAATCGGTGCACCATAGGGTCTCTTCGATGGCCTGATAAAGCCAGCATCAACTAACTCTTTGAGGTGCTTCCTCAACTCCTCCAAGTCTGGTGGAGACATTCAGAAAGAGGCTCTAGCTGGTGGCTTGGCCTCGTACACCAGCTCGATCTTGTGGTCCACCTCCCTCTTAGGTGGTAGCTTGCTAGGTAGCTTTGCGGGCATCACATCACTAAAGGTATTCAGCACCTTTAGCACCTCTAAGGGTGACACGGTCTCCTTCTCCCTTGGCTCATCATATTTTAGGGCTGCCAAAAAGGTGTTTTCTTGTCTACTTATCGCCTTGGCAAATTGGATGGCTGACACCACTCGCAACCCAACTCTAGACCCTCTCCTCAATGGCACTAGGCATTGGCACCGTGCATCCAAGATGCAAACACAATCGGCAAAAGGCACAGAGAGGGCATTAATCCGAACAAGGAAATCCAACCCAATCACAAACTCATAGTCGTCAAGGGGTATTACCTCAATGGTCTCTTTGCCTTTCCAGTCTCCAAGCTATAACTCCACTCCCTGTGCTACTCCAATGGCTGGAACTTCATTGGAGTTCACCGTTTTGATGGTACCAATCCCTTTTTGCACCTTTAGTCTGAGCTTTCGGGCTCTATCACCTGAAATAAAAAGATGTGAGGCACTTGTGTCCACCAGTGCGCTCACCTTCTAACCCGTAACCATCAGATCCGTAAACATCAAGCCCTTTGGCTTGCAGCTCCACTTAGATAGCATTGAGCACCAACGACCCAAGCTTTGCTGCCCCTGACTCTGGCTCCTCGTCAGACTCCTTGTCTACAGCAGCCAGCTTACCCTTCTGCGAGCAATTGCATGCTATGTGGCTCCCTCCACATAGGTAGCATGCTCGTGGCTCTTGGTCCCCCTTTACTTTCCACTTGCCTGCTGGTGGCTTCCTCTCACCATCCTCGGTTAAACGGTCTCGATCTCCATCTTGGACTCCTGGTCACGGTCCTTCCCCTTTGACTGCTTCTTCCAGTCTCTATTGTCCCTGCCCTTACCCTTGGGCTTGGTAGACTCGAACTTGTTTAGAGGCTTGAACTCTATCAAGGCCTCGGTAGTAGTCACGTCTTTAGCCAAGTCATGAACTCCTCTTCTTTGTAGCTCATGCTTCACCCACGGCTTCAGCCCATCCATGAAAGCAAATAAGGTTTCTTTCTCACCTAGATCCGAGATCTGTAGCATCAGTTCAGAGAATTTCTGAACATACTCCCTTATGTCCTTTTGCTGGCTCAGTCTGCGTAACTTTTCCCGTGCCTCATCATCAGCATACTCCGAGTAAAATTGTTCTCTGAACTCCTTTTGGAACTCTGCCCAGGTTCCAATCTTGGTGCTCCCATGCCTGACATCATCACACTTGTGCCTCTACCACAATAAGGCTACATTAGTGAGATACATAGTAGTGATGGTTACCTTTATCGCCTCGTCTTGCATGCCCATGGCCTGGAAGTACTGCTCCGTACCCCAAAGGTAGTTATCTACTTCCTTGGCCGCCCTAGTCCCCTTGAACTCCTTAGGCTTAGGGACATCCAATCTGGACTTGGACACTCTAGCAAACATGCCATTCCCAATGGCAGTCTTGCAAGCAATGAGTTCACTGGTAAGCTCTTCCATCTGCTGGCACATGGCCTCCATGTCATTGCGCAAGGTCAGCACTTCAGCCTCCAAGGTCTGATTCTTTTGGGTGAACACGTCCAAGCCTTTGTTAAAAGCAGCTTGCAGCTCACTTTGGATCTCCTCCCCCATGGAGTCTAGCGATGCAATGTGAGTCTCTACCCCTTCAAACTTCTCCCCCATGTCGCCCATGGTCACCTCCACCTTGGCCAGCCTATCGTCCATGGTAGACCAGATATCTCTAGAACTGGCTTTCCTCTCTCTTGTATGCCCATGCTCTTGGGCCTTTAGTTGTTGGTTAGCAGTGTCACTTTGGGATGCCATCTCCTCTAACCTGCACAACACAAACACGCAGAACTTGCTCTGATACCAATTGTTATGAGCTCCGACCTTAGACTCAAAAATCGTGCGGCCTTAGGCTTGGAATCTCCTCCTCTATGCCTAAGTCAGCCTAAAACACAAGCGTACAGGCTAGAACAATAGAAAGGGCTGATTATGAAAGTTAAAGAGAAACAGGATAAGAAGGCAGAATTCTGGAAATGCTCTTGTATTCACTGAAACATAAGTGTTTGATGGTGTACAAATAAGGGAGGAGTAGCCCTCTATTTGTAGTTGAGGCTCCAGCTTACACTTAATGGCAATATCTCTAGAATAAAGGCTAAAATCATGGGATTATACAAATTACAATCAATCAGGATGCTAACTCCTGATTTTCAGGGTCAACCAAATCTGCCAAGATGCTGCTGTTGATCCTGCCTACTTCCAGAAGCTTCCCTTGCGTGTCCAACACCTTGGGCCTTTCTGGATGTGGTGTGGGTAGCTCGTATGCCAGGCCTTGCTCTCACGGGCTGGCCTGCAAGTTGGGTGGGCGTTCTGAACTCGTTTGCTAGGCTTTGTGCGCAGATACCCGCCAGCACGCCTCAACCTCTGGCTCACCTGCTAGTGCGCCTGATGTGCCTGGCGTGCCCGCTCAGGGCATGAAACTTGGCCCTTATATTGGCCCCCTATCCCTCATCAAACCTTGAGAACTCATACCCCCTTAAAGAGCATTTGAGATTTTATAGGTTTGCTGCTAGTAGCCATTAAAGTGTTTGAAATGGGGACACTTTTTTCAAACGGTCACAAAATCTTCTCCACTTCGAGTTCTTAGCTAAATTGTTTTGTGCATGCCAATAAAAATACAAGGATCACCTATACCAAATTTGGGTACAAAATTATTTCTAAAAAAATTTAAAAAACTCCCGAACCGTAAAAAGTTTCAAAAATCATGAAAAATAGAAAACGGGTCGTCTTGCCCCGAAACTTCACATGAAGGCTTAGGGGACCACTGTATGAATTTACAAGCCATAAAAATGGCATTGGCATGGCAGAAATATGAAGATGTGCTTGAACCAACCTACCACCCGTTCGATCCCCGGCTTACGCATCCTACCTCTCTGGTCAGCTAAGTGCCCACACGCTCGTTTCGTGGATTGACTTAGGCATATGGAGTTCATCCCCACTCTAAGCATACGGAGTTCATTCCCAGTCTGAAATTGAACAGGACCGAGGGTTGCGACAGTAGGATCGATAGCACGCAGGGGGGACCGTACCGATCCCCGGCTTGCCCATTCTGCCTCTCCGGTCGGCTGAGCGCCCGCACGCCCATTTCATGGGTTGGCTTAGGCATAGGGAGTTCATTCCATGTCTAAGCCCCAGCCAGACTGAGGGTTGTGGCAACGAGACTGACAACACGCAGAGGCGGACCGGGTCGATCCCCGACTTGTGCATTATGCCTCTTTGACCGGTTCAGTGCCCGCACGCTCGTTTCATCGGATGACTTAGGCATACAGAGTTCATTCCCAGTCTAAGATCAGACCGGATCGAGGGTTGCAGTAGCAATATCGACAGCACGCAGGAGGGATCGGGTCGGTCCCAGGCTTGTGCATTCTACCTCTCCGGTCGACTGAGCATCGGTGTGCTCATTTCGTGGGTTGGCTTAGGCATACAGAGTTCTTTCCATGTCTAAGCATACGGAGTTCATTCCCAGTCTAAGATCGAACTGGACTGAGGGTTGCGGTAGTAGGACCAGTAACAGGATCGACAGCACGCAGAGGGGACCGGGCCGATCCTCGGCTTGCGCATTCTACCTCTTCGGTCGGTTGAGCACCCGCACGCTCGTTTCATGGGTTGGCTTAGGCATACGGAGTTCATTCCATGTCCAAGCCCTAGTCAGACCGAGGGTTGTGGTAGCAAGACTGGTAACAGGATCGGCAGCACGAAGAGGGGGACCGGGTTGATCCCCAGCTTGCACATTACGCCTCTCCAGTCGGCCTCTTCGGTCGGCTGAGCACCTGCACGCTCATTTCGTGGGTTGACTTAGGCATATGGAGTTCATCCCCAGTCTAAGCATACGGAGTTCATTCCCAGTCTAAGATCAGACCGAATCGAGGGTTGGGGCAGTAGGATCGACAGCACGCATGGGGGGACCAGGCCGATCCCCGACTTGCACGTTCTGCCTCTCTGGCCGGCTAAGTGCCCGCACGCCCGTTTCGTGGGTTGGCTTAGGCATAGGGAGTTCATTCCATGTCTAAGCCCCAGTCGGACCGAGGATTGTGGCAGCGGGATTGACAGCACACAGAAGGGGACCAGGCCGATCCTCAACTTGCACATTATGCCTCTCCGACCGGCTCAGTGCCCGAATGCTCATTTCGTGGGTTGACTTACGCATATGGAGTTCATTCCTAGTCTAAGATCGGACCGGACCGAGGGTTGCAATAGCAAGATTGACAGCACGTAGGAGGGATCGGACCGGTCCTCGACTTGCACATTCTGCCTCTCCCGCCGAGTGAGCGCCCGCACACTCGTTTCATGGGTTGGCTCAGGCATACGGAGTTCATTCCATGTCTAAGTATATGGAGTTCATTCCCAGTCTAAGATCAGACCAGACTGAGGGTTGAGGCAACAGGACCAGCCGTAAGATCGACAGCATGCAAGGGGGGACCGGCTCGATCCTCGGCTTGTGCATTCTACCTCTCAGGTCGGTTGAGCAGCCGCATGCCCATTTCTTGGGTTGGCTTAGGCATAGGGAGTTCATTCCATGTCTAAGCCCCAATCGGACCGAGGGTTGTGGCAGCGGGACCGGAAGCACTCAGAGGGGGACCAGGCTGATCCCCGAGTTGTGCATTATGCCTCTCCTGCTGGCTCAGCACTCGAACGCTCATTTCGTGGGTTAACTTAGGCATACAGAGTTCATTCCCAATCTAAGATCATATCGGATCAAGGGTTGCGGCAGCAGGATCGACAACACGTAGGGGGGACTAGGCCGGTCCTTGGCTTGCACATTCTGCCTTTTTGGCCGGTTGAGCGCCTGCACGCTCGTTTCGTGCGTTGGCTTAGGCATACGGAGTTCATTCCATGTCTAAGCCCCAGTCGGATCGAGGGTTGTGGCAGTGAGACCGACAGCAGGCAGAGGGGGATCAGGCCGATCCCCGACTTGCGCATTATGCCTCTTCGGCCCACTCAGCGCCCGCACGCTCATTTCGTGGGTTGACTTAGGCATACGGAGTTCATTCCCAGTCTAAGATCGAATCAGACCGAGGGTTGTGACAGCAAGATCGATAGCACGCAGGGGGGACCAGGTCGATCCTCGGCTTGCGCATTCTGCCTTTTCGACCGGCTGAGCGCCCACACGTTCATTTCGTGGGTTGGCTTTGGCATACGGAGTTCATTCCATGTCTAAGCAAATGGAGTTCATTCCAAGTCTACGATCGGATTGGACCGAGGGTTGCGGCAGCAGGACCAGTAGCATGATCGATAGCACGCAAGGGGGTATCGGGCTGATCCCCGGCTTGCGCATTCTGCCTCTCCGGTCAACTGAGCGCTCGCACGCTTGTTTTGTGGGTTGGCTTAGGCATACGGAGTTCATTCCATGTCCAAACCCCAGCCGGACCGAGGGTTGTGGCAGCTAGACCGGTAGCACGCAGAGTGGGCTCGGGTCGATCCCTGGCTTGCACATTCTGCCTCTCCGGCGTGTTGAGTGCCCGCACGCTCGTTTTATGGGTTGGCTTAGGCATACGGTGTTCATTTTATGTCTAAGCATACGGAGTTCATTGCCAATCTAAGAGTTTGAGCCACGGTGCACATGCTGGCCTCGGGCATGTGCTGGTGCCATATTTTTTTTGCCCGGGGCACCATCGTCGGAGCATCGCCGGAGAGCCTAACCGACGGCATTTGGGGTTTCGACGATTGGGGGGATCGAGGGTTGTGCACACATGATGTGCGATGGGTGCTGGTACTTGGCCCTTATATTGGCCCCCTATCCCTCATCAAACCTCGAGAACTCACACCCCCTTAAAAAGAATTTGAGATTTTATAGGTTTGCTGCCAGAGCATTTGAGGGTTACGGTAGCAGGTTCGGCAGCACGCAGGGGGGACCGGGCCAATCCCTGGCTTGCGCATTCTACCTCTTCAGCTGGTTGAGTGCCCGCATGCCCGTTTCGTGGGTTCACTTAGGCATAGGGAGTTCATTCTATGTCTAAGCCCCAACTGGACCGAGGGTTGTGGCAGCGGGACTGGCAGCACGCAGAGAGGGATCGGGTCGATCCCCAGCTTGCGTGTTATGCCTCTTCGGTTGGCTCAGTGCCCGAACGCTCGTTTCGTGGGTTGACTTAGGCATATAGAGTTCATTCCTAGTCTAAGATCGAACCGGACCGAGGGTTGCAGCAGTAGGATCGACAGCACGTAGGGGGACCGAGCGGATACTCGGCTTGTGCATTCTACCTCTCCGGCTGACTGAGCGCCTACACGCTCATTTCATGGGTTGGCTTAAGCATACAGAGTTCATTCCATGTCTAAGCCCCAGTCGGACCGAGGGTTGTGGCAGCGGGACCGACAGCACACAGAGGAGAACCGAGCTGATCCCAGGCTTACGCATTATGCCTCTACGACAGGCAGTGCCCGCAGCTCGTTTCTTGGGTTGACTTAGGCATACAGACTTCATCCCCAGTCTAAGCATACGAAGTTCATCCCCAGTCTAAGATGGGACCAGACCGAGGGTTGTGGCAGTAGGACTAGCAGCAGGATCGGCAGAACACAGAGGGGATCAGGCTGATCCCTGACTTACGCATTCTGCCTCTCCGACTGGCTGAGTACCCGTACGCTCATTTCGTGGATTGGCGTAGGCATACGAAGGCTTGCCACGAAAATGGGTCGTCTTGCCACGAAACTTCACATGATGGCTTAGGGGACCATTGTATGAATTTACAAGCCATAAAAATGGCATTGGCATGGTAGAAATATGAAGATTAGACCGGATTGAGGGTTGCGGTAGTAGAATCGACAGCACGTAGGGGGGACCGAGCCGATCCCTGGCTTGCGCATTCTACCTCTTCAGCCGGCTGAGCGCCCACACTCTTGTTTCATAGGTTGGCTTAGGCATAGGGAGTTCATTCCATGTCTAAGCCCCAGCTAGACTGAGGGTTGTGGCAACGGGACCGACAGCACGCAGAGGGAGATCGGGCCGATCCCAGGCTTGCGCATTATGCCTCTACGACAGGTAGCACCCGCAAGCTCGTTTCTTGGGTTGACTTAGGCATATGGAGTTCATCCCCAGTCTAAGCATACGAAGTTCATTCCCAGTCTAAGATGTGATCGGACCGAGGGTTACGACAGCAGACCAGTAGCAGGATCGACAGCATGCAGGGGGGACCAGGTCGATCCCTAGCTTGCGCATTCTGCCTCTCCGATCAACTGAGCACCCGCATGCTCATTTCATGGATTGGCGTAGGCATACAAAGGTCATTCCATGTCTAAGCACCAGACGGACTGAGGGTTGTGGCAGTAGGACCAGCAGCGGGATCGACAGCTTGCAGAGGGGGATCGGGCTGATCCCCGACTTGCGCATTATGCCTCTTCGATCGGCTCAGTGCCCGCATGCTCGTTTCGTGGATTGACTTATGCATACGAAGTTCATTCCTAGTCTAAGATCAGATCGGACCAAGGGTTGTGGCAGCAAGATCAACAGCATGCAGGGGCGACCGAGTCGATCGTTGGCTTGCCCATTCTACCTCTTTGGCTGATTGAGCGCCCGTATGCTCGTTTCATGGGTTGGCTTAGGCATATGGAGTTCATTCCATGTCTAAGCCCCTGCCAGACCGAGGGTTGTGGCAGCAAGACCGATAGCCGGATCGACAACACACTGAGGGGGATTGGGCTGATCCCCAGCTAGCGCATTATGCCTCTCCGATCGGCCTCTCCGATCGGCTAAGCGTCCGCATGCTCATTTCGTGGGTTGACTTAGGCAAACAGAGTTCATCCCCAGTCTAAGCATACGAAGTTCATTCCCAGTCTAAGATTGGACCAGACTGGGGGTTGCGACAGCAGGATCGACAGCACGCAGGGGGATCGGGCCGATCCCCGGCTTGCACATTCTGCCTCTTCGGTCGGCTGAGTGCCTGCACGCCCGTTTCGTGGGTTGGCTTATGCATAGGGAGTTCATTCCATGTCTAAGCCCCAGTCAGATTGAGGGTTGAGGCAGCAAGACTGACAGCGGGATCGACAGCACACAGAGGGGGATCGGGCTGATCGTCAACTTGTGCATTATGCCTCTCAGGCTGGCCTCTCCGGTCGGTTGAGCGCCCGCATGCTCATTTCGTGGGTTGACTTAGGTATACGGAGTTCATCCCTAGTCTAAGCATAAGAAGTTCATTCCCAGTCTAAGATCGGATCGGACTGAGGATTACGACAGCAGGATCAGCAGCACGCAAGGGGACCGGGCCGATCCCCAACTTGTGCATTCTGCCTCTCTGGTTGGCTGAGCGCCCGCACACCCGTTTCGTGGGTTGGCTTAGGCATAGGGAGTTCATTCCATGTCTAAGGCCCAGTCAGATTAAGGTTTGTGGCAGCGGGACTGGCAGCATGCAGAGGGGGACCGGGCTGATCCTCGGCTTACGCATTATGCCTCTCCGACCAGCTTAATGCCCGAACGCTCGTTTCATGGGTTTACTTAGGCATACGGAGTTCATTCCCAGTCTAAGATCAGATCGGATCAAGGGTTGCGACAGCAGGATTGACAGCACGCAGGGAGGGATCGAATCGGTCCCCGACTTATGCATTTTGCCTCTCCGGTCGGCTGAGCACCCGTACGCTCGTTTCGTGGGTTGGCTTAAGCATACGAAGTTCATTCCATGTCTAAGCGTACAGAGTTCATTCCTAGTCTAAGATCAGACCGGACCAAGGGTTGCGATAGTAGGACCCGTAGCAGGATCGGCAGCACGCAGGGGCCTCGGCTGAGCGCCCACACGCTCATTTCATGGGTTGACTTAGGCATACGGAGTTCATCCCCAGTCTAAGCGTATGGAGTTCATTCCTAGTCTAAGATCGAACTAGACCGAGGGTTGCGGCAGCAAGATTGGCAGCACGCAGGGGGGACCAGGCCGATCCCTGGCTTGCGCATTCTACCTCTCCAGCCGGCTGAGCGCCCGCACGCCCGTTTCGTGGGTTGGCTTAGGCATAGGGAGTTCATTCCATGTCTAAGCTCCAGCCAAACCGAGGGTTGTGGCAACGGGACCGACAGCATGCAGAGGGGGATCGGGTCGATCCCTGGCTTGTGCATTCTGCCTCTCCGATCGGTTGAGCGCCCGTACGTTCGTTTCGTGGGTTGGCTTAGGCATACGGAGTTCATTCCATGTCTAAGCATATGGAGTTCATTCCCAAACTAAGAGTTTCAGCCACGGTGCAGATGCTGGGCTTGGGCATGTGCTGGTGCCGCATTTTTTTCTCCCGAGGCACCATCGCCAGAGCATCATCGAAGAGCCTAACCGACGGCATTGGGGGTTCCGACGATTGGAGGGGTCGGGGGTGTGCGCACATGATGTGCAATGGGTGCTGGCACGTGGCCCTTATATTGGCCCCCTATCCCTCATCAAACCTCGAGAACTCACACCCCCTTAAAGAGCATTTGAGATTTTATAGGTTTGCTGCCAGTAGCCATTAAAGTGTCTAAAATGGGGACACCTTTTTCAAACGATCACGAAATCCTCTCCACTTTGAGTTTTTAGATGAATTTTTTTATGCATGCCAACAAAAATACAAGGATCATCTCTACCAAATTTGGGGACAAAAGTCTTTCTAAAAAAATTTAAAAAAATCCCAAACCGTAAAAAGTTTCAAAAATCCTGAAAATAGAAAATGGGTCGTGTTGCCACGAAACTTCACATGAAGGCTTAGGGGATCATTGTGTGAATTTACAAGCCATAAAAATGGCATTGGCACGGTAGAAATATGAAGATGTGCTTGAACCCACCTACCACCCGTTCGATCCTCAGCTTGCGCATCCTGTCTCTCTGGTCGGCTGAGCGCCCGCACGCTCATTTCGTGGGTTGACTTAGGCATACGGAGTTATCCCCAGTCTAAGCATACGATGTTCATTCTTAGTTTAAGATTGGACTAGACCGAGGGTTTCGGCAGTAGGATCGATAGCACGCAGGGGGGACCATTCCGATCCCCGGCTTACGCATTCTGCCTCTTCGGCCGACTGAGCGCCCGCACGCCCGTTTCGTGGGTTGGCTTAGGCACAGGGAGTTCATTCCATGTCTAAGCCCCAGCCGGATTGAGGGTTGTGCAGCGGGACCAACAGCATGCAGAGGGGGACCAAGCTGATCCCTGGCTTGTGCATTCTGCCTCTTCGATCGACTGAGCGCCCGCACACTCATTTTGTGGGTTGGCTTAGGCATATGGAGTTCATTCCATGTCTAAGCATACGGAGTTCATTCTCAATTAGTTTGAGCCACGGTGCACATGCTAGGCTCAGGCATGTACTGGTGTCGCTTTTTTTTCTCCTGAGGCACCATCATCGGAGCATCGTCGGAGCATCATCGGAGAGCCTAACTGGCCGCATTGAGGGTTCCGGTGATTGGGGTGCCGGGGGGTGTGCGCACATGATGTGCGATGGGTGCTGGTACTTGGCCCTTATATTGGTCCCCTATCCCTCATCAAACCTCGAGAATGTAGGGGGGGATTGGGCTGGTCCTTGACTTACGCATTCTGCCTCTCCGGCTGGCTGAGCGCCCGCACGCTCGTTTCATGGGTTGGCTTAGGCATACGAAGTTCATTCCATTTCTAAGCCCCATTTGGACCGAGGGTTGTGGCAGTAGGACCGGCAGCGGGATTTGTAGAACGCAGAGAGGGATCGGGCTGATCCCCGGCTTGCGCATTATGCCTCTTCGACCGACCTCTCCGGTCGGTTGAGCACCCACATGCTCGTTTTGTGGATTGACTTAGGCATACAGATTTCATCCCCAGACTAAGCATACGAAGTTCATTCCCAGTCTAGGATCGGATCGAACTGAGGGTTACGGCAGCACGCAAGGGGGACCGGGTCGATCCCTGGCTTATGCATTCTGCCTCTCCGACCGGCTGAGCGCCCGCACGCCCGTTTCGTGGGTTGGCTGAGGCATAGGGAGTTCATTCCACGTCTAAGCCCCAGCCAGACTGAGGGTTGTCAAGCAAGACCGATCGCTCGTAGAGCGGGACCAGGCCGATCCCTGGCTTACGCATTATGCCTCTTCGGCTGGCTCAGTGCTCGCACGCTCGTTTCATGGGTTGACTTATGCATACGGAGTTCATTCCCAGTCTAAGATTGGACTGGACTGAGGGTTGCGGTAGTAGGATCAACAGCACGCAGGGGGGACCAGGCCGATCCCCGACTTGTGCATTCTGCCTCTCCTGCCGGCTGAACGCCCGTTTCGTGGGTTGGCTGAGCGCCCGTACGCCCGTTTCATGGGTTGGCTTAGGCATAGGGAGTTCATTCCATGTCTAAGCCCCAGCCAAACTAAGGGTTGTGGTAACGAGACCAACAGCATGCAGAGGGGGATTGGGTCGATCCCCGGCTTGTGCATTCTGCCTCTCCGATCGGTTAAGCACCCGTACGCTCGTTTCATGGGTTGGCTTAGGCATACGGAGTTCATTCCCAGTCTAAGATTTTGAGCCATGGTGCAGATGCTGGGCTTGGGCATGTGCTGCTGCCACATTTTTTTTACCCGGGGCACCATCGCAAAAGCATCGCCGGAGAGCCTAACCGACGACATTGGGGGTTCCGACGATTGGGGGGCTGGGGGGTGTGCACACATGATGTGCGATGGGTGCTGGTACTTGGCCCTTATATTGGCCCCATATCCCTCATCAAACCTTGAGAACTCACACCCCTTAAAGAGCATTTGAGATTTATAGGTTTGCTGCCAGTAGCTATTAAAGTGTCTAAAATGGGGACACTTTTTTCAAACGATCACAAAATCTTCTCCACTTCGAGTTTTTAGCTGAATTGTTTTGTGCATGCCAGCAAAAATATAAGGATTACCTTTACCAAATTTGGGGACAAAACTCTTTCTAAAAAAATTTTAAAAAATCTCGAGCCGTAAAAAGTTTCAAAAATTATGAAAAATAGAAAACAGGTCGTCTTGCCACGAACCTTCACATGAAGGCCTATGGGACCATTTTATGAATTTACAAGCCATAAAAATGGCATTGGAATGGCAGAAATATGAAGATGTGCTTGAACCCACCTACCACCCGTTCGATCTCCGGCTTGCGCATTCTGCCTCTCCGGTCGGCTGAGCACCCGCACACTCGTTTCATGGGTTGGCTTAGGCATACGGAGTTCATTCCATTTCTAATCCCCAGCCAGACCGAGGGTTGTGGCAGCAGGACCGGCAGTGGGATCGGTAGCACACAAAGAGGGATCGGGCTGATCCCCGGCTTACGTATTATGCCTCTTCGATCGACCTCTCCGATAGGTTGAGCACCCGCATGCTCGTTTCATGGATTGACTTAGGCATACTAATTTCATCCCCAGACTAAGCATACGGAGTTCATTCCCAGTCTAGGATCGGATCGAACCGAGGGTTACGACAGCAAGATCGACAGCACGCAAGGGGGACTGGGCTGATCCCTGGCTTATGCATTCTGCCTCTCCGGCCGGCTGAGCACCCGCACGCTCGTTTCATGGGTTGGCTTAGGCATAGGGAGTTTATTCCATGTCTAAGCCCCAGCCGGACCGAGGGTTATGGCAGTGGGACTGATCGCTCGCAGAGGGGGACCGAGCCGATCCTCAGCTTACGCATTATGCCTCTTCGGCCAACTCAGTGCCTGCACGCTCATTTCGTGGGTTGACTTATGCATACGGAGTTCATTCCCAGTCTAAGATTGAACCAGACCGAGGGTTGCGGTAGTAGGATCGACAACACGCAGGGGTGACCAAGTTGATCCCCGACTTGTGCATTCTGCCTCTCTTGTCGACTGAGCGCCCGTTCCGTGGGTTGGCTGAGCGCCCGCACGCCCGTTTCGTGGGTTGGCTTAGGCATAAGGAGTTCATTCCATGTCTAAGCCCTAGCCAAACTGGGGTTGTGGTAACGGGACTGACAGCACACAGAGGGGGATCGGGTCGATCCTCGGCTTGTGCATTCTGCCTCTCCGATCTGTTGAGCGCCTGTACGCTCGTTTCGTGGGTTGGCTTAGGCATACGGAGTTCATTCCCAGTCTAAGATTTTGAGCCATGGTGCAGATGCTGGGCTTGGGCATGTGCTGGTGCCACATTTTTTTCGCCCGGGGCACCATCGCAAGAGCATCGCCGGAGAGCCTAACCGACGACATTGGGGGTTCCAGCGATTGGGGGGCCGGAGGGGTATGCGCACATGATGTGTGATGGGTGCTGGTACTTGGCCCTTATATTGGCCCCATATCCCTCATCAAACCTCGAGAACTCACACCCCTTAAAGAGCATTTGAGATTTTATAGGTTTGCTGCCAATAGCTATTAAAGTGCCTGAAATGGGGACACTTTTTTCAAACGATCACAAAATCTTCTCCACTTCGAGTTTTTAGCTGAATTTTTTGTGCATGCCATTAAAAATACAAGGATTACCTCTACCAAATTTGGGGATAAAACTCTTTCTAAAAAAATTTTAAAAAATCTCGAGCCGTAAAAAGTTTCAAAAATCATGAAAAATAGAAAACGGGTCGTCTTGCCACGAAACTTCACATGAAGGCCTATGGGACCATTGTATGAATTTACAAGCCATAAAAATGGCATTGGCATGGGAGAAATATGAAGATGTGCTTGAACCCACCTACCACTTTTTCGATCCCGGACTTGGGCATCTTGCCTCTCCGGTCGGCTGAACGCCCGCACGCTAATTTCGTGGGTTGACTTAGGCATACGGAGTTCATCCTGAGTCTAAGCATACGGAGTTCATTCCCAATCTAAGATCAGACTGGATCGAGGGTTGCGACAGCAGGATCGATAGCACGCAGGGGGGATTGGGTCGATTCCTGGCTTGCGCATTCTGCCTCTCTGACCGGCTAAGCGCCCACACGCCCGTTTCGATGGTTGGCTTAGGCATAGAGAGTTCATTCCATGTCTAAGCCCTAGCTGGACCGAGGGCTGTGGTAGTGGGACCGGCAGCACACAGAGGGGACCGGGCCGATCCCTGGCTTGCGTATTATGCCTCTCCGACCGGCTGAGTGCCCGCACACTCGTTTCATGGTTTGGCTTAGGCATATGGAGTTCATTCCATGTCTAAGCATATGGAGTTCATTCCAGTCTAAGAATGGACCAGACCGAGGGTTGTGACAGTAGGTCCAACAGCAGGATCGGCAGCACGTAAAAGGCGACCGGGCCGATCCTTGGCTTGCATATTCTGCCTCTTCGATCGGTTGAGCACCCGTACGCTCCTTTCGTGGGTTGGCTTAGGCATACAGAGTTCGTTCCATGTCTAAGCCCCAATCGGACCGAGGGTTGTGGCAGCAAGACCGACGACAGGATCGACAACACGTAGAGGGGGATCGGGCTGATCCCTGGCTTGCGCATTATGCCTCTCAGGCCGGCCTCTCCGGCCGATTGAGCGTCCGCACGCTCATTTCGTGGTTTGACTTAGGCATATGGAGTTCAGCCCTAGTCTAAGCATACGAAGTTCATTCCCAGTCTAAGATTAGACCAGACCAAGGATTGCGGCAGCAGGATCGGTAGCACGGAGGGGGGACCGAGCCGATCCTCGGCTTGCGTATTCTACCTCTCTGGCCGGCTGAGCGCCTGCACACCCATTTCGTGGGTTGGCTTAGGCATAGGGAGTTCATTCCATGTCTAAGCCCCAATCGGACCGAGAGTTGTGGCAGCGGGACCGGTAGCACGTAGAGGGGGATCGGGTCGATCCCCGATGTCACAGACTAAGCTTTCTCTCAACAAGCAATAGATCGTGCGGTACTTGAATGGGTGCTCCCAACTAAGTCAGCCTTCAATAGATCGATATCTGAACAAATAACCATAAGCCATGGTTAGTCCCAAGCATTCACAATAAGACACAATATATCGAGATCGATCTCAAGCATACACACAAGAAGGCATATTCGCATCGAGAAAAAGAAAAACACATCGAGGCAACAATCAGGACATTCAATCGGGGTGAGTTTTATTATAGTCGGGAATCATACGTCGAGACCTCCCACCATCACCAGGGCCAGGGGGCAGCCCTTGGTGGGTAGCCTAGGCTCGTATAGTAACTGATGAGATAGCCCAACACTACACTGCCGGCTCACCCCCCCTAAAGAGCCTTAGAGATTTTAGAGCTATGCTACCAGTAACCATTACAATGTTTGAAATGGGGACACTTTTCCTAGCACAAGGGATCTACCCGACCATGGCCCTATACATGGGTGGCTTATGGCAACCTAAGTCCCGGTCATGGCCCTATACAAGGTTGGCTCATGACATCCTTCCCCACCTATTCTATTGACGTCCTCGTCGACTTGCTAGCTTGAAATTCTTTGATCTTCCTTAGAAATCTCTGGAGGTCGTGTTCTCTCTCCCAGCTGGTTTCTTCTAGTCCTAATCCTTCCCACTTCACTAAGTACTCCCGAACTAGTCTTTGAGATATCTTGGTTTCCCTATCAGCTAAGATCTCTTCAACTCGATGCTCTAAGGGTGGCTTCATGGTGATGGCAGCTCTGGTTGGCTTCCTTTGGCTAGCATCTGTAGGATCTGCATGGAAAGGTTTCAGGTTGCTCACATGAAATACTGGGTGCACCTTCATCCACTTTGGTGGGTTGATTTTGTAAGAACCATTCCCCACTTTGGAAAGGACCCTTATTGGACCTTCATATTTGCGCACCAGTCTACGATCTCTCTTTCTCAAGAACCTGGTTTGTTCAGGAACTAGTCGGACAAGAACCAAATCACCAACTTGAAATTGTTGAGCCTTACGACCCTTGTCTGCCCATTTCTTCATCCGTTTTGATGCTTTCTCCAGGTAGGCTTGTGCAATCTCTGTGTTTTGTTTCCACTCCTTGTTGAGATTGAAGGCTCTCAGATTTTTTCCTCCATATTGCTCCAAGGAAGTGTGGGGTAACCTTGGTAATTGTCTGGTGACCACCTCAAATGGGCTCTTATTGGTGGAAAAGCTTTTGTTGGAAGAGTTGAGCCATGTCCAATAATGAAGGCTAGTCTTTCTGATTGGCTTAAACAAAGTGCCTCAAGTATTCCTCTAATAATCCGTTGAACCATTCCGTTTGACCATCGATTTGAAGGTGATAGCTTGAGGAGATGTTGAGTTAGGACCCCAATATTTTGAAAAGTTCTCTCCAGAAGGACCCCGTGAATCTCGGATCTCGATCGCTGATAATGTTTTGAGGGAGGCCCCAGTATTTGACCACATGTTTGAACAATAGTCGAGCTGTGTCTTCTGCTATGCAATACTTGTGAGCGGAAATGAATGTGGTGTACTTAGAGAACCGGTTAATCACCACCAAAATAGCTCCAAGGTCACCAACCTTGGGTAGGCTCAAAATTAAATCGAGGGAGATGCTTTCCCATGGTTTGGCGGGTACCGATAGTGGTTCAAGCATGCCTACAGGTTTCCTCCTTTCAACCTTGTCTTGTTGGCAAATGAGGCAAGTCTTCGTATAGTCCATCACATCTTGTCGCATGTGAGGCCAATAGTATCCCTGTTTCAATAATGCCAAAGTGCGTTGCTAGCCCGGGTGTCCCACCCATAGTGTGTCATGACATTCCCTCATCAGCATCTGTCTTAGACCTTCTGCTCTTGGCACAAACACTCGAGGCCCCTTGGTCCACAAGATCCCATTTTCTTGCCAAAAGTACTTAGACTTCCCTTCTTCCACTAGCTTCAGGATGGCATAAGCTTGCGAGTCCTTCCCTAAGTGATCTCTAATTAACTTGTGAATGTCTGTAGTGACTCTGCTAGCCGCCATTTGGGGTAATTCTTTTAAGGGCCACTAAATCTGCTTGCCTGTTCAATGCATCGACCACTTGATTGGTCTTTCTAGCGGTGTGCTAAAAAAAAAAGTTGAACTCCGCTAAAAATTCCTACCACCTAGCTTGTTTCACCGTAAGCCTTGGTTGGGTGAGAAAATGGCTAACAGCCGCATTGTCTGTCTTCACGACAAAGTGTGAACCCAACAAGTAATGTCACCAAGCCTTCAAGCAGTGAACCACTGCTAGGAGTTCTTTTTCTTGGGCCGTATATTTCCTTTCAGCTTCACTTAGCTTCCTACTTTCAAACGTTACCGGTTGATGTTGTTGCAAAAGCACTCCTTCAATAGTAAAATCAGATGCATCCATCTGAACTTTGAAAGGCTTTTCAATATCAAAGAGAGCTAAGATGGGATCCTTCATAATAGCATCTTTCAATCCCTCGAAGGCCTCTTGGCATTCACTCGTCCAACACCATTTATTCTCCTTCTTTAATAGCTCCATGAGGGCCGTGGTCTTGCGAGAGTACCCTTCCACAAACCTTCTATAATAGTTGGCTAGTCCCAAAAATGAGCGGAGCTCACTAACATTCTTTGGTGTTGTCCACTCCTTGATGGCCTTAACCTTTTCCATGTCCATTCGAATGTGGCCACGTTCGACAATGTGACCGAGAAAATGGATTTGGGTTTGAGCAAATGCACACTTCTCCCTTTTTACATATAACTGGTGGTCTTGTAATCTTTGAAGTACCTGGCGTAGGTGTTTTTGATGTTCTTCCAAGGTGGAGCTATATACCACTATATCGTCTAAATAGATGACTACAAATTTGTCTAGGTAGTCATGGAATACCTGATTCATCAATGTACAAAATGTGGCAGGAGCATTGGTCATTCCAAAGGGCATAACAAGAAATTCAAATGCACCATACCGTGTCACACAAGTGGTCTTTGGCTCATCTCCTCAATGATTTTGACCTGATGGTAGCCAGATCTCAGGTCTAATTTGGAGAAGTACTTGGCCTGGCTCAATTGATCAAACAAGTCTGCTATAAGGGGGATGGGATATTTGTTTCTTACGGTGACTTTGTTCAGGGCCCTGTAGTTAACACATAATCGCAAACTTCCATCATGCTTCTTCTGAAATAGCACTGGCACTCCGAAAAAAGCCTTTGATGGTCTGATGAACCCGACTTGTAGCAGCTCATCTAACTATTTTCTTAGTTCGGCTAACTCTGGCGGGGCCATGCAGTAAGGAGCTCTAGCAGGGGGTTTCGCTCTTGGGAGGAGCTCAATTTCATGGTCCACTACTCGTCAAAGAGGTAGAACCTTAGGCAACATCTCTGGCATCACCTCTTCGAATTCTTCCAACATTTTTCCCACACCATCAGGTATTGGTTCTACTTTCGACCCTTTTTGTAGATTGGCACAGCCACAAAGGAGGGTTCCCCTCTTTTTACCCCTTTCTTGAACTGCAAAGCTAAAATCATTTTCTTCCCGCTCTTTGGTAAGATGTTGGCTAGCACCACACATGGGTTTTCCCCTAAGAACAACAAGCAGCTAGCGACAGGGATAGGGATGACCTGAGCCAACATCATGAAGTCCAATCCGAGAACAACATCAAAGTCATCCATGGGGGAAACTGTAAAGTCTACCTTCCCTTCGCATGGCCCCAATCGGGTTGTCACACTCTTGGAGCTTCCACTGATCGTAAAGGCTGGCGAGTTGACCGCCTTCATTCATCCACAGTCTTTACTAATTTAAAGACCACACCTTTTTGCTTCTTCTGGTGTGATCAAAGTGTCGGTTGCACCCGTATCCACCATAGCCTTAGTGGCTTTCTCATTGATCATCAAGTTCACATACATCAAGCCTCTACTCTGGTCTTTCTTTATAGTGTTCAACTGGGTGCGGAGGGCATTGAGGAACCTTATTGAACCCATCCTGGCTGGTTCCTCTTCAGCTTCTTCAACGTTCTCTGGCACTTTTATGGACTCTTAAGATGAGGTCCTTAAGGCATTAAGGGCTCCCCTGTGTGGGCATTCAGCTACTCGATGCGGCCCTTTGCAAAGAAAGCAAGCTAGCAGTTGCCTAGGCTTGAAAATCCCTACGTTGCTTGTCTTGGGTTGGGTGCTATCTTGACCAAAAGACCTCCTGTCTGATCCCCCACTGAAGGGCCGATCCAACTTGGTCATCTTTCTCCCACTCCCAAAGTTGAAGCTACTGCCAGCTGATAGAGGATTTTTCCGTTTTGAAGAGCCATCATTGTAATCATGGAGACGTTCAGCTGTAGCCATGGTCGTGGCCACATCTTGCACTTCTACCTTTGTAGTTCTGTCTTCGCCCAAGGCTTGAGGCCCTCAAGAAAATAGAACATCTTGTCCTTTTTAGACATGTCTCGAATATCCAACTTCAGGGTAGAAAAGCTCCTTACAAACTCTCGCACCATTCCTTTTTGCACCAATTCTCGAAGTCTCTTTCAAGCCATATACTCCACATTCTTAGGGAAAAACTGGTTTTTCAATTCTCGCTTTAGATCCGTCCAAATCTTAATCGAGCACTCGTCATCGACAAACTTGGAGTGCCACCATAGCTTGGCATCCCCTGTGAGGTACATCGACGCCATTGCTACCTTGTCTTCCATTGAATCCGTGTGTACAGCTTAGAAGTACTACTCCATGTCAAACAAGAAATTTTCAAGTTCCTTAGCATCCCTTGCCCCCTCATAGCATTGAGGCTCCAGTGCCTTGGGCCTTTTTCCTCTTTCCATTGAGCTTGAACTCGATCTAGCCACAACCATTTGTAGGATGCTCACCTGTGCTCTGAGCTCCTCAAACTCCTTTCAGAGAATGTTCAAGGCATCTCTAGCCTCTTCGCTCATGTTGTGGAGAGTATCGGACAACTCCCGCTGGGTTGTCTTGATCTCCCTAATCGGTCTTTAGTCACCATATGAGTTTTCATTGCAGCCACCGCGACCTCAAGTTCCTCAATTCTCTGTTGATGATTGGGTCCACCACTTATGGCCATCTCATCCATTTTTCTAGCACTTCTCAATCTTGCTTCCAACCAAGTCAACCTTCAATAGATAGATATCTGAACAAATAACCATAAGCCATGGTTAGTCCCAAGCATTCACAATAAGACACAATATATCGAGATCGATCTCAAGCACACACACAACAAGGCATATTCGCATCGAGAAAAAGAAAAACACATCGAGGCAACAATCGAGACATTCAATCAGGGTAAGTTTTATTATAGTCAGGAATCATACATCGAGACCTCCCACCATCACCAAGGCCAGGGGGGAGCCCTTGGTGGGTGGCCTAGGCTCGCATAGCAACCGGTGAGATAGCCCAACACTACGCTGCCAGCTCACCCCCCTAAAAAGCCTTAGAGATTTTAGAGCTATGCTACCAGTAACCATTACAATGTTTGAAATGGGGACACTTTTCCTACCACAAGGGATCTACCCGACCATGGCCCTATAAATGGGTGGCTTATGGCAACCTAAGTCCTGGTCATGGCCCTATATAAGGTTGGCTCATGACACTCGGCTCGCGCATTATGCCTCTTCGGCCGACTAAGCGCCCGCACACCCGTTTCGTGGGTTGGCTTAGGCATAGGGAGTTCATTCCATGTCTAAGCCCTAGCTGGATTGAGGGTTGTGGCAGCGGGACCGACAGCACGCAGAGGGGGACCGGGCCAATCCTTGGCTTGCACATTATGGCTCTTCGGCCAGTTTAGCGCCCACACGCTCATTTCATGGGTTAACTTATGCATACAGAGTTCATTCCCAGTCTAAGATCAGACCAGACCAAGGGTTGTAGCAGCAAGATCGACAGCACACAGGGGGGACTGAGCCGATCCCCGGCTTGTGAATTCTGCCTCTCCGGCCGGTTGAGTGCCCGCACGCTCGTTTCGTTGGTTGGCTTAGGCATACGGAGTTCATTCCATGTCTAAGCATACAGAGTTCATTCCCAGTCTAAGATTTTGAGCCACGGTGCACATGCTGGGCTTGGGCATGTGCTGGTACCACATTTTTTTCACCTAGGGCACCATCGTCGGAGCATCGCCGGAGCATTACCGAAGAGCCTAACTGGCAGCATTGGGGGTTCCGACGATTGGGGGGGCCGAGGGGTGTGCACACATGATGTGCGATGGGTGCTGGTACTTGGCCCTTATATTGGCCCCCTATCCCTCATCAAACCTCGAGAACTCACACCCCCTTAAAGAGCATTTGAGATTTTATAGGTTTGCTGTCAGTAGCCATTAAAGTGTTTGAAATGGGGATACTTTTTTCAAATGGTCACAAAATCTTCTCCACTTCGAGTTTTTAGCTGAATTTTTTTGTGCATGCCAACAAAAATACAAGGATCACCTCTACCAAATTTGGGGACAAAACCCTTTCTAAAAAAATTTTAAAAAATCCCGAACCACAAAAATTTTCAAATATCGTGAAAAATAGAAAAAGGGTCGTCTTGCCACGAAACTTCACGTGAAGGCTTAGGGGACCATTGTATGAATTTTCAAGCCATAAAAATGACATTGGCATGGCAGAAATATGAAGATGTGCTTGAACCCACCTACCACCCGTTCGATCCTCAGTTTACGCATCCTGCCTCTCTGGTCGGCTGAGTGCCGCACGCTCGTTTCGTGGGTTGACTTAGGCATACGGAGTTCATCCTTAGTCTAAGCATATGGAGTTCATCTCTAGTCTAAGATCAGATCGGACCGAGGGTTGCGACCGCAGGATCGACAGCACGTAGGGGGGACCGAGCCGATCCCCAACTTACGTATTCTACCTCTCCGACCAGCTGAATGCCCGCACACCCGTTTCGTGGGTTAGCTTAGGCATAGGGAGTTCATTCCATATCTAAGCCCCAGTCGGATCGAGGGTTGGGCAGCGGGACCGACAGAACGCAGAGGGGGACTGAGTCGAACCCTGGCTTGCGCATTATGCCTCTCCGATCTTCTCAGCGCCCGCACACTCATTTTGTGGGTTGACTTAGGCATACGGAGTTCATTCCCAGTATAAGATCAGACCGAACCAAGGGTTGTAGCAGCAGGATTGACAGCACGCAGTCGGGGATCGGGCCGATCCTCGACTTGCACATTCTGCCTCTCCTGTCGGCTGAACGCCCACACACTCGTTTCATGGGTTGGCTTAGGCATACGGAGTTCATTCCATGTCTAAGCATACAGAGTTCATTCACACTCTAAGATCAGACTGGACCGAGGGTTTTGACAGCAAGACCAGCAGCAGGATCGACAGCACACAGGGGGGATCAGGTCGATCCTCGGCTTGTACATTCTACCTCTCCGACCGGCTAAGCACCCGCACGCTCATTTTGTGAGTTGACTTAGGCATACGGAGTTCATTCCATGACTAAGCCCCAACCGGACTGAGGGTTGTGGCAGCAGGACTGACAGCAGGATTGGTAGCACATAGAGGGGGACCGGGCCGATCCTCACTTGCGCATTCTGCCTCTCTGACCGGTTGAGCACCCGCACACTCCTTTCATGGGTTGGCTTAGGTATACGGAGTTCACTCCATGTCTAAGCCCCAGTCGGACTGAGGGTTGTGGCATCAGAACCGGCAGCGAGATCAGCAGCGGGATCAACAGCATGCAGAGGGGGACCGAGCTAATCCCTGACTTTCGCAATATGCCTCTCCAGTCGGTTAAGCGCCCGCATGCTCATTTCGTGGGTTGACTTAGGCATACGGAGTTCATCCCAGTCTAAGCATACAGAGTTCATTCCCAGTCTAAGATCAGACTAGACTGAGGGTTGTGACAGTAGGATCGATAGGACGCAGGGGGGACCGGGTCGATCCTCAGCTTACGCATTCTGCCTCTCCGACCGGCTGAGTGCTCGCACGCCCGTTTCATGGGTTGGCTTAGGCGTAAGGAGTTCATTCGATGTCTAAGCCCCAGCCGGACCGAGGGTTGTGGCAGCGAGACCGGCAGCACGCAAAGGGGGATCGGGTTGATCCCTAGCTTGCGCATTATGCCTCTTCGGCCGGCTCAATGCCCGCACGCTCGTTTCGTGGGTTGACTTTTGCATACGGACTTCATTCTCAGTCTAAGATCAGACGAGACCGAGGGTTGCGGTAGCAGGATCGATAGCACGCAGGGGCAGACTGGGCCGATCCCCGACTTGCGCATTCTGTCTCTTCGACCGGCTGAGCGCCTGCACACTCATTTCATGGGTTGGCTTAGGCATACGAAGTTCATTCCATGTCTAAGCATACAGAGCTCATTCTCAGTCTAAGAGTTTCAGCCATGGTGCACATGCTGGGCTCGGGCATGTGCTCGTGCCACATTTTTTTCCCGGGGTGCAATCATCGGAGCATCGTCGGAGAGCCTAACCGACGGCATTTACGGTTTCGATGATTGGGGGGGCCGGGGGCTGTGCGCACATGATGTGCGATGGGTGCTGGTACTTGGCCTTTATATTGGCCCCCTATCGCTCATCAAACCTCGAGAACTCACACCCCCTTAAAGAGCATTCGAGATTTTATAGGTTTGCTGCCAATAGCCATTAAAGTGTCTGAAATGGGGACACTTTTTTCAAACGGTCACAAAATCTTCTCTACTTCGAGTTTTTAGCTGAATTGTATTGTGCATGCCAACAAAAATACAAGGATCACCTCTACCAAATTTGGGGACAAAACCCTTTCTAAAAAAATTTTAAAAAATCCCGAACCGTAAAAAGTTTCGAAAGTCGTGAAAAATGGAAAACGGGTCGTCTTGCCATGAAACTTCACATGAAGGCTTAGGGGACCATTGTATGAATTTTCAAGCCATAAAAATGACATTGGCATGGCAGAAATATGAAGATGTGCCTGAACCCACCTACCACCCGTTCGATCCTCGGCTTGCGCATCCTGCCTCTCTGGTCGACAGAGTGCCCATACGCTCATTTCGTGGGTTGACATAGGCATATGAAGTTCATCTCCAGTTTAAGCATATAGAGTTCATTCCCAGTCTAAGATCGGACTGGATCGAGGGTTGCGGTAGTAGGATCGATAGCGCATAAGAGGGACTGGGTCGATCCCCAGCTTACGCATTCTGCCTCTCCGGCCGACTGAGCGCCCATAAGCCCGTTTCATGGGTTGGCTTAGGCATAGGGAGTTCATTCCATGTCAAAGTCCCAGTCAGACTGAGGGCTATGGCAGCGGGACCGACAGCACGCAGAGAGGGACCAGGCCGCACGCAGAGAGGGACCAGGCCGGTTCCCTGCTTGCCCATTATGCCTCTCCGGTCGACTCAACGCCCGTATGCTCGTTTCATGGGTTGGCTTAGGCATACGGAGTTCATTCCCATTCTAAGATCGGACCGGACCGAGGGTTGTAGCAGGAAGACCAGTAGTAGGATCGATAGCAAGCAGGG
Organism: Durio zibethinus; assembly: GCF_047325235.1. Classification (NCBI taxonomy): domain Eukaryota; kingdom Viridiplantae; phylum Streptophyta; class Magnoliopsida; order Malvales; family Malvaceae; genus Durio; species Durio zibethinus. The sequence continues at coordinate 2,817,498 of NC_143168.1, read as the reverse complement.
GGGGATTGGGTCGATCCCCGGCTTACGCGTTCTGCCTCTCCAACCGGCTGAGCGCCCGCACGCTCGTTTCGTCGATTGGCTTAGGCATACGAAGTTCATTCCCAGTCTAAGATCGGACTGGACTGAGGGTTGCAGCAGCAGGACCAGCAACAGGATCGATAGCACGCAGGGGAGGATCGGGTTGGTCCCCGGTATGCGCATTCTGCTTCTTCAGTCGGGTGAGCGCCCGCACGCTCATTTCATGGGTTTGTTTAGGCATACGAAGTTCATTCCATGTCTAAGCATACAGAGTTCATTCCCAGTCTAAGATCGGATCAGACCGAGGGTTGTAGTAGTAGGACCAACAGTAGGATCGGTAGCAAGCAGGGGGGATCGGGTCGATCCCTGACTTGCACGTTCTGCCTCTCCGACCGGTTGAGCACCCGCACGCTCGTTTCGTCGGTTGGCTTAGGCATACGGAGTTCATTCTATGTCTAAGCATACGGAGTTCATTCCAAGTCATAATCGGACTGGACTGAGGGTTGTGGCAGCAAGACCAGCAACAGGATCGATAGCACATAGGGGAGGACCGGGCCGGTCCTCGGCATGCGCATTCTGCCTCTCCAGTCGACTGAGCGCCCGCACGCTCATTTCGTGGGTTGGTTTAGGCATACAGAGTTCATTCCATGTCTAAGCATATGGAGTTCATTCCCAGTCTAAGATCAGACCGGACCAAGTGTTGTAGCAGCAGGACCAGTAGTAGGATCGACAACAAGTAGGGGGGGATCGGGTCGATCCTCAGCTTACGCGTTCTGCCTATCCGATCGGTTGAGCGCCCGTTCGCTCGTTTCGTCGGTTGGCTTAGGCATACGGAGTTCATTCCATGTTTAAGCATACAGAGTTCTTTCCCAGTCTAAGATCGGACTGGACTGAGGGTTACGATAGCAGGACCAACAACAGGATCGATAGCATGCAGGAGAGGATCGAGCCGGTCCCCGGCTTATGCATTCTGCCTCTCCGGCCAACTGAGCGCCTGCACGCTCATTTTGTGGGTTGGCTTAGGCATACGGAGTTCATTCCATGTCTAAGCATACGGAGTTCATTCCTAGTCTAAGATAAAACCAGACCGAGGGTTACGGCGCAGGACCAGCAACAAGATCGATAGCATGCAGGGGGATCGGGTCGATCCCCAGCTTGCGCATTCTGCCTCTCCGGCCGGTTGAGCGCCCGCACACTCATTTTGTGGGTTGACTTAGGCATACGGAGTTCATCCCCAGTCTAAGCATACGGAGTTCATTCCCAGTCTAAGATCGAACCGGACCGAGGGTTGCGACAGGAGGATCGGTAGCACGCAGGGGGGACCAGGCCGATCCCCAACTTGCGCATTCTGCCTCTCTGATCGACTGAGCGCCCGCGTGCCCGTTTCTTGGGTTGGCTTAGGCATAGGGAGTTCATTCCATGTCTAAGCCCCAGTCGGACCGAGGGTTGTGGCAGCGGGATCGGTAGCACGCAGAGGGGGACCGGGCCGATCCCCGGCTTGCACATTCTGCCTCTCCGACCGGCTGAGCACCTATGTCACGCCCTGGGTGGGTGCGCCAGGCACATCAGGCGAACCAGCAGGTGAGCCAGAGGTTGAGGTTCGTAGACCAGGCGTGCTGGCGGGTATCTGTGAGGAAAGCCTAGTAAATGAGTTCAGAACACCCGCCCAACTTGCAGGCCAACACGTGAGACCGAGGCCTGGCATACAAGCTGCCCGTACCACATCTGGAAGGGTCCAAGGTGCTGGACACGCAAGGGAAGCTTCTGGAAGTAGGCAGGATGAGCAGGAGCATCCTGATTGATTGTAATCTGTATAATCCCATGATTTTAGCCTTTATTCTAGGGATATTGCCATTAAGTTATAGCTGGAGCCTCAACTATAAATAAAGGGCTGCTCCACCCTCATTTGTACACCATCAAACACTTCTGTTTCAGTGAATACAAGAGCATTTCCAGAATTCTGTCTTCTTATCCTGTTTCTCTTTAACTTGCGTAATCAGCCCTTCCCATTGTTCTAGCGCCCACACACTTGTGTTTTTTGCTGATTTAGGCATAAATGAGGAGATTCCAAGCCTAAGGCCGCATGGTTTTTGAGTCTAAGGTCAGAGCCCATGACAGTTGGTATCAGAGCAAGTTCGATTCTGCGTGTTTGTGTTATGCAGGTTTGATTCTGCGTGTTTGTGTTATGAAGATGTGCTTGAACCCACCTACCATCCGTTCGATCCTCAGCTTGCACATCCTGCCTCTCTGGCCGGCTGAGCGTCTGCATGCTCGTTTCATGGGTTGACTTAGGCATCCGGAGTTCATCCCCAGTTTAAGCATACGAAGTTCATTCCCAGTATAAGAGTGGACTGGACAGAGGGTTACGGCAACAAGATCGATAGCACACAGGGGGGATCGGGTCGGTCCCCGATTTGCACATTCTGCCTCTCCGGTCGACTGAGTGCCCGCACGCCCGTTTCATGGGTTGGCTTAGGCATAGGGAGTTCATTCCATGTCTAAGCCCCAGCCGGACCCAGGGTTGTGGCAACGGGACCGGCAGCACGTAGAGGGGGACCGGGCCGATCCCCGGCTTGCGCATTATGCCTCTACGGCCGGCTCAAAGCCCGAACGCTCGTTTCGTGGGTTGACATATGCGTAAAGAGTTCATTCCCAGTCTAAGATCGGACCAAACTGAGGGTTGCAGTAGCAGGATCGACAACACGCAGGGGGGATTGAGCCGGTCCTCTGCTTACGCATTCTGCCTCTCCAACCAGATTAGCGCCCACACGCTCGTTTCGTGGGTTGGCTTCGGCATACGGAGTTCATTCCATGTCTAAGCATACGGAGTTCATTCCCAGTCTAAGATCGGATCGGACTGAGGGTAACGGTAGTAGGACCAGCAGTAGGATTGGCAGCATGCAGGGGGGGACCGGGCTGATCATCGGCTTACACATTCTACCTCTCCAATCAGCCTCCCCGATAGGCTGAGCGCTCGCACGCTCGTTTCGTGGGTTGACTTAGGCATACGGAGTTCATCTCAAGTCTAAGCATATGTAGTTCATTCCCAATCTAAGATTGAACCAAACCGAGGGTTGCGGCAGCAGGATCGGCAGCACGTAAGGGGGATCGGGTCGATCCCCGGCTTACGCATACTGCCCCTTCGACCGGCTGAGCGCCCGCATGCCTGTTTCATGGGTTGGCTTAGGCATAGGGAGTTCATTCCATGTTTACACCCCAGCCAGGCCGAGGGTTGTGGCAGTGGGATCGACAGCATGCAGAGGGGGATCGGGCCAATCCTCGGCTTGCGCATTCTGCCTCTCCGACCGGCTGAGCACCCGTACGCTCGTTTCATGGGTTGGCGTAGGCATACAGAGTTCATTCCATGTCTAAGCATACGGAGTTCATTCCCAGTCTAAGCGTTTGACCCATGGTGCACATGCTGGGCTCGGGCATGTGCTGGTGCCACATTTTTTTTGCCTGGGGCACCATCGCCGGAGCATCACCAGAGCATCACCGGAGAGCCTAACCGCTGGCATTGGGGGTCTGACGATTGGAAGGGCCGGGGGGGGTGCGTACATGATGTGTGATGGGTCCTGGTACTTGGCCCTTATATTGGCCCCCTATCCCTCATCAATCCTCGAGAACTCACACCCCCTTAAAGAGCATTTGAGATTTTATAGGTTTGCTGCCAGTAGCCATTAAAGTGTCTGAAATGGGGACACTTTTTTCAAACAGTCACAAAATCTTCTCCACTTCGAGTTTTTAGCTGAATTTTTTTATGCATGCCAACAAAAATACAAGGATCACCTACAATATTTGGGACAATCTTTCTAAAAAATTTTTAAAAAATCTCGAACTGTAAAAAGTTTTGAAAATCATGAAAAATAGAAAATGGGTCGTCTTGCCATGAAACTTCACATGAAGGCGTAGGGGACCATTGTATGAATTTACAAGCCATAAAAATGGCATTGGCATGGCAAAAATATGAAGATGTGCTTGAACCCACCTACCACCCATTCAATCCCCGGCTTGCGCATCCTGCCTCTCTGATCGGCTGAGCATCTGCATGCTCGTTTCGTGGTTTGACTTAGGCATACGAAGTTCATCCACAGTCTAAGCATATGGAGTTCATTCCCAGTCTAAGGTCTGACCAGACCGAGGGTTGCAGCGGTAGGATCGACAGCACATAAGGGGGATCGGCCTGATCCCCGGCTTGGGCATTTTGCCTCTCTGATCGGTTGAGCGCCCACACGCCTGTTTCATGGGGTGGCTTAGGCATAGGGAGTTCATTCCATGTCTAAGCTGAAGCTGGACTGAGGGTTGTGGCAACGGTATCGATAGCACGCAGAGAGGGATCGGGTCGATCCCCGGCTTGTGGATTATGCCTCTCTAGTCGGCTCAACGCCCGTACGCTCATTTCGTGGGTTGACTTGCACATGGAGTTCATTCCCAATCTAAGATCAGGCTGGACCAAGGGTTGTGGCAGCAAGATCGATAGCACACAGGGGGGACCGAGTCGATCCCTGGCATGCACATTCTGCCTCTCCGGTTGGCTGAGCACCCGCACGCTCGTTTCGTGGGTTGGCTTAGGCATGCAAAATTCATTCCATGTCTAAGCATACGGAGTTCATTCCCAGTCTAAGATCGGACCGGACCGAGGGTTACGATAATAGGACCAGCAACAGGATCGGTAGCACGTAAGGGGGATCGGGTCGATCCCCGACTTGTGCATTCTGCCTCTTCGGTCGGCGTCTCCGATCGTTTGAGCGCCCACATGCTCGTTTTGTGGGTTGACTTAGGCATACGAAGTTCATCCCCATTCGAAGCAAACGGAGTTCATTCCCAGTCTAAGATCGAACCGGACCGAGAGTTGCGACAGCAGGATTGGCAGCACGCAGAAGGGATCGAGCCGATCCCCGACTTGCGCATTCTGCCTCTTTGGCCTGCTGAGCAGTCGCATGCTCGTTTCATGGGTTGGCTTAGGCATAGGGAGTTCGTTCCATGTCTAAGCCCTAGCCAGACTGAGGGTTGTGGCAACAGGATCGGCAGCACGCAGAGGGGGACCGGGTCGATCCCCGGCTTGTGCATTCTGCCTCTCTATCCGATTGAGCGCCCGTACGCTCATTTCGTGGGTTGGTTTAGGCATACGAAGTTCATTCCATGTCTAAGCATAAGGAGTTCATCCCCAGTCTAAGCATATGGAGTTTATTCCCAGTTTAAGATCAAACCGGACCGAGGGTTGCGATAGTAGGATCGGTAGCATGCAGGGGGGACCGAGCTAATCCTCGGCTTGCGCATTCAGCCTCTTTGATTGGCTGAATGTCTGCACGCCCGTTTCGTGGGTTGGCTTACACATAAGGAGTTCATTCCATATCTAAGCCCCAGCCGAACCGAGGGTTGTAGCAGCGGGAGCGACAACACGTAGAGGGGGATCGGGCCGATCCTCGGCTTACGCATTATGCCTCTCCGGCCGGCTCAATGCCCAAACGCTCATTTCGTGGGTTGACTTAGGCATACGGAGTTCATTCCCAGTCTAAGATGGGACCGGATTGAGGGTTCTGGTAGCAAGATCGACAGCATGCAGGGGGGATCGGGTTGATCCCCGTCTTGCGCATTCTGCCTCTCTAATCGGCTGGGCACCCACACGTTCATTTTGTGGTTGGCTTAGGCATACAAAGTTCCTTCCATGTCTAAGCATGCGGGGTTCATTCCTAGTCTAAGATCAGATCAGACCGAGGGTTACGATAATAGGACCAGCAACAGGATCGGTAGCACGTAAGGGGGATCGGGTCGATCCCCGACTTGTGCATTCTGCCTCTCCGATCGGCCTCTCCGATCGTTTGAGCACCCGCATGCTCGTTTCGTGGGTTGACTTAGGCATACGGAGTTCATCCCCATTCGAAGCAAACGGAGTTCATTCCCAGTCTAAGATCGAACCGGACCGAGAGTTGCGACAGCAGGATTGGCAGCACGCAGAGGGGACCGGGCCGATCCCCGACTTGCGCATTCTGCCTCTTTGGCCTGCTGAGCAGTCGCACGCTCATTTCATGGGTTGGCTTAGGCATAGGGAGTTTGTTCCATGTCTAAGCCCTAGCCAGACCGAGGGTTGTGGCAACAGGATGGGCAGCACGCAGAGGGGGACCGGGTCGATCCCCGGCTTGTGCATTCTGCCTCTCTATCTGATTGAGCGCCCGTACGCTCATTTCGTGGGTTGGTTTAGGCATACGAAGTTCATTCCATGTCTAAGCATACGGAGTTCATTCCCAGTCTAAGAGTTTGAGCCACGGTGCACATGCTGGGCTCGGGCATGTGCTGGTGCCGTATTTTTTTTGCATGGGGCACCATCGTCGGAGCATCACCGGAGCATTGCTGGAGAGCCTAACCGGTGGCATTGGGGGTTCTAACGATTGGGGTTGACTTAGGCATACGGAGTTCATCCCCAGTCTAAGCATACGGAGTTCATTCCCAGTCTAAGATTGAACTGGACCAAGGGTTGTGACAGCAGGATCGACAGCACGTAGAGGGGGACCGAGCTGATCCCCGACTTGCTCATTCTGCCTCTCCGACCAGCTGAGTGCTTGCACGCTCATTTCATGGGTTGGCTTAGACATACGAAGTTCATTCCGTGTCTAAGCCCCAACCAGACCAAGGGTTTTGGCAGCAGGACCGGCAGTGGGATCGACAGCACGCAGAGGGGGACCGGGCTAATCCCTGGATTGTGCATTATGTCTCTTCGATCGGCTTGTCCGATTGGTTGAGCGGCCGCATGCTCGTTTCATGGGTTGACTTAGGTATACAGAGTTCATCCCCAGTCCAAGCATACGGAGTTCATTCCCAGTCTAAGATCAGATCAGATCGAAGGTTATGGCAATAGGATCAGCAGCATACAGGGGGGATCGGACAAATCCTTGGCTTGCGTATTCTGCCTCTCCGATTGGTTGAGCACCCGTACGCCCGTTTTGTGGGTTGGCTTAGGCATAGGGAGTTCATTCCATGTCTAAGCCCTAACAAAATTGAGGGTTGTGGTAGCAAGACCGGCAGCATGCAGAGGGGGACCGGACCGATCCCTGGCTTGTGCATTATGCCTCTCTGGTCGGCTCAGCGCCCGAATGCTCGTTTCGTGGGTTGACTTAGGCATACAGAGTTCATTCCTAGTCTAAGATCAGATCGAACTAAGGGTTACGGTAGCAGGATTGACAACATGCAGGGGGGACCAGGTCGGTCCCTAACTTGTGCATTCTGCCTCTCCGGTCGACTGAGCACCCGTACGCTCGTTTCGTGGGTTGGCTTAGGCATACAGAGTTCATTCCATGTCTAAGCATACGGAGTTCATTCCCAGTCTAAAATCGGTCAGGATAGAGGCTTGCGGTAGCAAGACCAGCAACAGGATTAGCAACACGTAGGGGGGACTAGGCGGATCCCCGGCTTATGCATACTGCCTCTCCGACCGACTGAGCGCCCGCACGCTCATTTCATGGGTTGACTTAGACATGCGGAGTTCATCCCCAGTCTAAGCATACGAAGTTCATTCCTAGTCTAACATTGAACCGAACTGAGGGTTGCGACAGCAGGATCGATAGCATGCAGGGGGGATCGGGCCGTCCTCGGCTTACGCATTCTACCTCTCGACCAACTGAGCGCCCGCACGTTGGTTTCGTGGGTTGGCTTAGGCATACGGAGTTCATTCCCAGTCTAAGAGTTTAAGCCACGGTGCACATGCTAGGCTGCAGGTGCTGCATTTTTTTCGCCCGGGGCACCATCGTCAGAGCATTGTAGGAGAGCCTAACCGACGGCATTGGGGGTTCCTGTGATTGGGGGGCCGGGGGGCTATGCGCACATGATGTACGATGGGTGCTGGTACTTCACCCTTATATTGGCCCCCTATCCCTCATCAAACCTCAAGAACTCACACCCTCTTAAAGAGGATTTGAGATTTTATAGGTTTGCTGCCAGTAGCCATTAAAGTGTCTGAAATGGGGACACTTTTTTCAAACGGTCACAAAATCTTCTCCACCATGAGTTTTTAGCTGAATTTTTTTGTGCATGCCAACAAAAATACAGGGATCACCTCTACCAAATTTGGGGACAAAACGCTTTCTAAGAAAATTTGAAAAAATCCCGAACCGTAAAAACTTTGCAAAATCGTGAAAAATAGAAAACGGATTGTCTTGCCATGAAATTTCACATGGAGGTGTAGGGGACCATTGAATGAATTTACAAGCCATAAAAATGGCATTGGCATGACAGAAATATGAAGATGTGCTTGAACCCACCTACCACCCGTTCGATCCCCGGCTTGCGCATCCTGCCTCTTTGGTCGGCTGAGCGTCCGCATGCTCGTTTCATGGGTTGACTGAGGTATACAGAGTTCATCCCCAGTCTAAGCATACGGAGTTCATTCCTAGTCTAAGATCCTAACGGGATGAAGGGTTACGGTAGTAGGATCGATAGCAGTAGGGGGGACCGAGCTTACGTATTTTGCCTCTCCACCTTGCGCATTCTTCCCCTCGATCATCATGTAGGGCTGATCCCCAGCTTTCGCGTTCTGCCTTTCCGATTAGTTGAGCACCCGCACGCTCATGTCATGGGTTGGCTTAGGCATACGGAGTTCATTCCATGTCTAAGACCCAGCCGGATCGAGGGTCGTGGCAGCAAGTAAAGGGGAACCGGGCTGATCCCCGGCTTGCGCATTATGCCTCTCCGACTAGCCTCTCCAGCCTGGTGAGCGCCCGCACGCTCATTTCATGGGTTGACTTATGCATACGAAGTTCATCCCCAGTCTAAGCATGCGGAGTTCATTCCCAGTCTAAGATCGAACCGGACCGAGGGTTGCGGTAGCAGGATCGACAGCACGCAGGGGGGACCGGGCCAATTCTCAGCTTGCGCATTCTGCCTCTCCAGTCGACTGATCGCTCGCACGCCCGTTTCGTGGGTTGGCTTAGGCATAGGGAGTTCATTCCATGTCTAAGCCCCAGTCGGATCGAGGGTTGTGGCAGTGGGATCGATAACATGCAGAGGGGGACCGGGCCGATCCCCGGCTTGCGCATTATGCTTCTTTGACCAGCTCAGCACCCAAACGCTTGTTTCGTGGGTTGACTTAGGCATACAGAGTTCATTCCCTGTCTAAGATCAGATTAGACCGAGGGTTGCAGCAGCAGGATCGATATCACGCAGGGGGGATCGAGCCGGTCCCCGGCTTGCACATTCTACCTCTCCGACCGGTTGAGGGCCCGTACGCTCGTTTCGTGGGATGGCCTAAGCATACGGAGTTCATTCCATGTCTAGGCATACGGAGTTCATTCCAAGTCTAAGATCGGCAGCACGCAGGGGAACACCAGGCCGATCCCTGACTTGCGCATTCTACCTCTGCAACTGGCCTCTCCGACCGGCTGAGTGCCCACACACTCATTTCGTGGGTTGACTTAGGCATACTGAGTTCATCCCCATTCTAAGCAAACAAAGTTCATTCCCAGTCTAAGATCGAACCAGACTGAGGGTTGTGGCAGTAGGATCAATAGCACATAGGAGGGATCGGGTCGATCCCCGACTTGCGCATTCTGCCTCTCCAACCGGCTGAGCACCCGCATGCCCGTTTCGTGGGTTGGCTTAGGCATAGGGAGTTTATTCCATGTCTAAGCTCCAGTCGGACCGAGGGTTATGGCAACGGGACTGACAGCATGTAAAGGGGGACCGGGTCGATCTCTGGCCTTTGCATTCCACCTCTCTCGCCGGCTGAGCGCTCGTACGCTCGTTTCGTGGGTTGGCTTAGGCATACAGAGTTCATTCCATGTCTAAGCATGCGGAGTTCATTCCTAGTCTAAGAGTTTGAGCCATGGTGCACATGCTGGGCTCAGCCATGTGCTGTTGCTGCATTTTTTTTGCCTGGGGCACCATCGTCGAAGCATCGTCGAGCATCACCGGAGAGCATAATCGGCGAAATTGGGGGTTCCGGTGATTAGGGGGCCGAGGCTGTGCGCACATGATGTACGATGGGTGCTGGTACTTGGCCCTTATATTGGCCCCCTATCCCTCATCAAACCTCAAGAACTCACACCCTCTTAAAGAGCATTTGAGATTTTATAGGTTTGCTACCAGTAGCCATTAAAATGTCTGAAACAGGGACACTTTTTTCAAACGGTCACAAAATCTTCTCCACTTCGAGTTTTTGGCTGAATTTTTTTATGCAAGCCAACAAAAATACAAGAATCACCTCTAATAAATTTGGGGACAAAACTCTTTCTAAAAAAATTTTAAAAAATCCCGAACTGTAAAAAGTTTCAAAAATCATGAAAAATAGAAAACGAGTCGTCTTGCAACGAAACTTCACATGAAGGTGTAGGGACCATTTTATGAATTTACAAGCCATAAAAATGGCATTGGCATGACACAAATATGAAGATGTGCTTGAACCCACCTACCACCCGTTCGATCCTCGGCTTGCGCATCCTGCCTCTCTGGTCGGCTGAGCGTCCACACGCTTGTTTCGTGGGTTGAGTTAGGCATATGGAGTTCATCCCTAGTCTAAGCATACGAAGTTCATCCCTAGTCTAAGATGGAACCGGACCGAGGGTTGCGGTAGCAGAATCAGTAGCACATAGAGGGGATCGAGTCGATCCCTGACTTGTGCATTTTGCCTCTCCGGCCAGCTGAGTGCCCGCATGCCTGTTTCATGGGTTGGCTTCGGCATAGGGAGTTCATTCCGTGTCTAAGCCCCAGCCAAACCGAGGGTTGTGGTAGCGGCACTGATAGCATGCAGAGAGTGGGATCGGGCTTGTGCATTATGCCTCTCCGACCGACTTAGTGCCCGCGCACTCATTTCGTGGGTTGACTTAGGCATACGGAGTTCATTCCGAGTCTAAGATCGGACCAGACCGTGGGTTTCGATAACAGGACCAGCAGCAGGATCGACAGCACGTAGGGGGGATCGGGCCGATCCCTGACTTGCGCATTCTGCCTCTCTGACCGGTTGAGTGCCTGCACGCTCGTTTCATGGGTTGGCTTAGGCATATGGAGTTCATTTCATGTCTAAGCCCCAGCCGGACCGAGGGTTGTGGTAGCAGGATCGACAGCGAGATTGACAGCACGCAGAGGGGGATCGGGTTGATCCCCGACTTGCGCATTATCCCTCTTCGGCCGGCTGAGCACCCGCATGCTCGCTTCATGGGTTGACTTAGGCATATGGGGTTCATCCCCAGTCAAAGCATACGGAGTTCATTCCCAGTCAAAGCACACAGGGGGATCGGGCCGATCCTCGGCTTGCACATTCTGCCTCTCCGGCAGGCTGAGTGCCCACCCACCCATTTCATGTGTTGGCTTAGGCATAGGGAGTTCATTCAATGTCTAAGCCCTAGCTGGACTGACAGTTGTGGTAGCGGGACCGATAGCACGTAGAGGGGGATCGAGCTGATCCCCGGCTTGCACAATATGCCTCTCCGACCGACTTAGCGCCCGAAAGCTCGTTTCATGGGTTGACTTAGGCATACAGAGTTTATTCCCAGTCTAAGATCAGACCAGATCAAGGGTTGCAGCAACAGGATTGACAGCACGCAGGGGGGATCGGGCCTGTCCCTGACTTGCGCATTTTGCCTCTCCGATCGGCAGAGTGCCTGTACGCTCGTTTCGTGGGTTGATTTGGGCATACGGAGTTTATTCCATGTCTAAGCATATAGAGTTCATTGCCAGTCTAAGATCGGACCAGACCGAGGGTTACAGTAGTAGGATCGACAGCACATAGTGGGGGATCGGTCTGATCCCCGGCTTGTGCATTCTACCTCTCCTACTGGCCTCTCCGACCGGCTGAGCGCCTGCACGCTCGTTTCGTGAGTTGACTTAGGCATGCAGAGTTAATCCCCAGCCTAAGCATACGGAGTTCATTCCCAGTCTAAGATTGAACCAAACCAAGGGTTGCGGTAGCAGGATCAGTAGCACACAGGGGGATCGGGCTGATCCTTGGCTTACGCATTCTGCCTCTCCGATCGACTGAGCGCCCGTACACCCGTTTCGTGGGTTGGCTTAGGCATAGGGAGTTCATTCCATGTCTAAGCCCCAGTCGGACCGAGGGTTGTGGCAGTTGGACCTGCAGCACACAGAGGGGGATCGGGCCGATCCCCGGCTTGCCCATTCTACCTCTCCAGTCGGCTGAGCGCCCGCACACTCGTTTCATGGGTTGGCTTAGGCGTACAGAGTTCATTCCATGTCTAAGCATACCGAGTTCATTCCCAGTCTAGGAGTTTGAGCCACGGTGCACATACTAGGCATGGGCATGTGCTGGTGCCGCATTTTTTTCACCCGGGGCACCATCGCTGGAGCATCTTCGGAGCATTGTCGGAGAGCTTAACCGGCGGCTTTAGGGGTTCCGGCGATTGTGGGGCCGGGGGGTGTGTGCACATGATGTGCGATGGGAGCTAGTACTTGGCCCTTATATTGGCCCCATATCCCTCATCAAACCTCGAGAACTCATAGCCCCTTAAAGAGCATTTGAGATTTTATAAGTTTGCT